>NW_027309807.1:0-316494 GCF_047496795.1 Chiloscyllium punctatum | reverse complement strand
CGAGAAACAGAGGGGAAGAAACAGAGGGGCTGCAACAGAGGGTCTGAAACAGACGGGCTGAATCAGAGGGGCTGATTCAGAGGGGCTGAAACAGAGGGGCTGAATCAGCGGGGCTGAAACAGAGGGCGAGAAACTGAGGGGCTGAAACAGAGGGCGAGAAACAGAGCGGCTGATTCAGAGGGGCTGAAACAGAGGACGAAAAACAGAGGGGCTGAAACAGAGGGCAAGAAACAGAGGGGCTGAAACAGAGGGGATAAAACAGTGCGGCTGAAACAGAGGGCGAGAAACAGAGGGGCTGAAACAGAGGGCGAGAAACAAAGGGGCTGAAACAGAGGGCGAGAAACAGAGGAGCTGAATCAGAGGGACTGAAACAGAGGGTGAGAAACAGAGGGGCTGAAACAGAGGGCGAGAAACAGAGTGGCTGAAACAGACGGGCTGAAACAGAGGGGCTGAAAAAGAGGGTGAAAAACAGAGGGGCTGAAACAGAGGGCGAGAAACAGAGGGGCTGAAACAGAGGGCGAGAAATAGAGGGGCTGAATCAGAGGGGCTGAAACAGAGGGGCTGAAATAGTGGGGCTGAAACAGAGGGCGAGGAACAGAGGGGCTGAAACAGAGGGCGAGAAACAGAGGGGCTGAATCAGAGGGGCTGAAACAGAGGGTGAGAAACAGAGGGGCTGAAACAGAGGGCTAAATCAGAGGGGCTGAATCAGAGGGGCTGAAACAGAGGGGCTGAATCATAGGGGCTGAAACAGAGGGCGAGAAAGAGAGGGGCTGAAACAGAGGGCAAGAAACAGAGGGGCTGAAACAGAAGGGCTGAAACAGAGGGCGAGAAACAGAGGGGCTGAATCAGAGGGGCTAAATCAGAGGGGCTGAATCAGAGGGGCTGAAACAGAGGGGATGAATCAGAGGGGCTGAAACAGAGGGCGAGAAACAGAGGGGCTGAAACAGAGGGCAAGAAACAGAGGGGCTGAAACAGAAGGGCTGAAACAGAGGGCGAGAAACAGAGGGGCTGAATCAGAGGGGCTAAATCAGAGGGGCTGAATCAGAGGGGTTGACACAGAGGGTCTGAATCAGAGGGGCTGAAACAGAGGGCGAGAAACAGAGGGGCTGAAACAGAGGGCGAGAAACATAGGGGCTGAAACAGAGGGCGAGAAACAGAGGGGAAGAAACAGAGGAGCTGAAACAGTGGGTCTGAAACAGACGGGCTGAATTAGAGGGGCTGATTCAGAGGGGCTGAAACAGAGGGGCTGAATCAGCGGGGCTGAAACAGAGGGCGAGAAACTGAGGGGCTGAAACAGAGGGCGAGAAACAGAGGGGCAGAAACAGAGGGCGAGAAACAGAGCGGCTGATTCAGAGGGGCTGAAACAGAGGACGAAAAACAGAGGGGCTGAAACAGAGGGCAAGAAACAGAGGGGCTGAAACAGAGGGGATAAAACAGTGCGGCTGAAACAGAGGGCGAGAAACAGAGGGGCTGAAACAGAGGGCGAGAAACAAAGGGGCTGAAACAGAGGGCGAGAAACAGAGGAGCTGAATCAGAGGGACTGAAACAGAGGGTGAGAAACAGAGGGGCTGAAACAGAGGGCGAGAAACAGAGTGGCTGAAACAGACGGGCTGAAACAGAGGGGCTGAAAAAGAGGGTGAAAAACAGAGGGGCTGAAACAGAGGGCGAGAAACAGAGGGGCTGAAACAGAGGGCGAGAAACAGAGGGGCTGAATCAGAGGGGCTGAAACAGAGGGGCTGAAATAGTGGGGCTGAAACAGAGGGCGAGGAACAGAGGGGCTGAAACAGAGGGCGAGAAACAGAGGGGCTGAATCAGAGGGGCTGAAACAGAGGGTGAGAAACAGAGGGGCTGAAACAGAGGGCGAGAAACAGAGTGGCTGAAACAGATGGGCTGAAACAGAGGGGCAGAAAAAGAGGGCGAAAAACAGAGGGGCTGAAACAGAGGGCGAGAAACAGAGGGGCTGAATCAGAGGGGCTGAATCAGAGGAGCTGAAACAGAGGGGCTGAAACAGAGCGGCTGAATCAGCGGGGCTGAAACAGAGGGCGAGAAACTGAGGGGCTGAAACAGAGGGCGAGAAACAGAGCGGCTAATTCAGAGGGGCTGAAACAGAGGGCGAGAAACAGAGTGGCTGAAACATGGCGAGAAACAGAGGGGCTGAAACAGTGGGGCTGAAACAGAGGGGCTGAAACAGAGGGGCTGAAACAGAGGGTCTGAAACAGAGGGCAAGAAACAGAGGGGCTGAAACAGAGGGCGAGAAACAGAGGGGCTGAAACAGAGGGCGAGAAAAAGAGGGGCTGAAACAGAGGGGCTGAAACAGAGGGGCTGAAACAGAGGGCGAGAAACAAAGGGGCTGAAACAGAGGGCGAGAAACAGAGTGGCTGAAACAGAGGGCAAGAAACAGAGGGTCTGAAACAGAGGGCGAGAAACAGAGGGGCTGAAACAGAGGGCGAGAAACAGAGGGGCTGAAACAGAGGGAGAGAAACAGAGGGGATGAAACAGAGGGCGAGAAACAGAGGGGCTGAAACATAGGGGCTGAATGAGTGGGGCTGAATCAGAGTGGCTGAATCAGAGGGGCTGAAACAGAGGGTGAGAAACAGAGGGGCTGAAACAGAGGGGCTGAAACAGAGGGGCTGAAACAGAGAGCGAGAAACAGAGGGGCTGAATCAGAGGGCTAAATCAGAGGGGCTGAATCAGAGGGGCTGAAACAGAGGGGCTGAATCATAGGGGCTGAAACAGAGGGCGAGAAAGAGAGGGGCTGAAACAGAGGGCAAGAAACAGAGGGGCTGAAACAGAAGGGCTGAAACAGAGGGTGAGAAACAGAGGGGCTGAATCAGAGGGGCTAAATCAGAGGGGCTGAATCAGAGGGGTTGAAACAGAGGGTCTGAATCAGAGGGGCTGAAACAGAGGGCGAGTAACAGAGGGGCTGAAACAGAGGGCGAGAAACATAGGGGCTGAAACAGAGGGCGAGAAACAGAGGGGAAGAAACAGAGGGGCTGCAACAGAGGGTCTGAAACAGACGGGCTGAATCAGAGGGGCTGATTCAGAGGGGCTGAAACAGAGGGGCTGTATCAGCGGGGCTGAAACAGAGGGCGAGAAACTGAGGGGCTGAAAAAGAGGGCGAGAAACAGAGGGGCAGAAACAGAGGGCGAGAAACAGAGCGGCTGATTCAGAGGGGCTGAAACAGAGGACGAGAAACAGAGGGGCTGAAACAGAGGGCAAGAAACAGAGCGGCTGAAACAGAGGGGATAAAACAGTGCGGCTGAAACAGAGGGCGAGAAACAGAGGGGCTGAAACATAGGGGCTGAATGAGTGGGGCTGAATCAGAGTGGCTGAATCAGAGGGGCTGAAACAGAGGGTGAGAAACAGAGGGGCTGAAACAGAGGGGCTGAAACAGAGGGGCTGAAACAGAGAGCGAGAAACAGAGGGGCTGAATCAGAGGGCTAAATCAGAGGGGCTGAATCAGAGGGGCTGAAACAGAGGGGCTGAATCAGAGGGGCTGAAACAGAGGGCGAGAAAGAGAGGGGCTGAAACAGAGGGCAAGAAACAGAGGGGCTGAAACAGAAGGGCTGAAACAGAGGGCGAGAAACAGAGGGGCTGAATCAGAGGGGCTAAATCAGAGGGGCTGAATCAGAGGGGTTGAAACAGAGGGTCTGAATCAGAGGGGCTGAAACAGAGGGCGAGTAACAGAGGGGCTGAAACAGAGGGCGAGAAACATAGGGGCTGAAACAGAGGGCGAGAAACAGAGGGGAAGAAACAGAGGGGCTGCAACAGAGGGTCTGAAACAGACGGGCTGAATCAGAGGGGCTGATTCAGAGGGGCTGAAACAGAGGGGCTGAATCAGCGGGGCTGAAACAGAGGGCGAGAAACTGAGGGGCTGAAACAGAGGGCGAGAAACAGAGCGGCTGATTCAGAGGGGCTGAAACAGAGGACGAAAAACAGAGGGGCTGAAACAGAGGGCAAGAAACAGAGGGGCTGAAACAGAGGGGATAAAACAGTGCGGCTGAAACAGAGGGCGAGAAACAGAGGGGCTGAAACAGAGGGCGAGAAACAAAGGGGCTGAAACAGAGGGCGAGAAACAGAGGAGCTGAATCAGAGGGACTGAAACAGAGGGTGAGAAACAGAGGGGCTGAAACAGAGGGCGAGAAACAGAGTGGCTGAAACAGACGGGCTGAAACAGAGGGGCTGAAAAAGAGGGTGAAAAACAGAGGGGCTGAAACAGAGGGCGAGAAACAGAGGGGCTGAAACAGAGGGCGAGAAATAGAGGGGCTGAATCAGAGGGGCTGAAACAGAGGGGCTGAAATAGTGGGGCTGAAACAGAGGGCGAGGAACAGAGGGGCTGAAACAGAGGGCGAGAAACAGAGGGGCTGAATCAGAGGGGCTGAAACAGAGGGTGAGAAACAGAGGGGCTGAAACAGAGGGCTAAATCAGAGGGGCTGAATCAGAGGGGCTGAAACAGAGGGGCTGAATCATAGGGGCTGAAACAGAGGGCGAGAAAGAGAGGGGCTGAAACAGAGGGCAAGAAACAGAGGGGCTGAAACAGAAGGGCTGAAACAGAGGGCGAGAAACAGAGGGGCTGAATCAGAGGGGCTAAATCAGAGGGGCTGAATCAGAGGGGCTGAAACAGAGGGGATGAATCAGAGGGGCTGAAACAGAGGGCGAGAAACAGAGGGGCTGAAACAGAGGGCAAGAAACAGAGGGGCTGAAACAGAAGGGCTGAAACAGAGGGCGAGAAACAGAGGGGCTGAATCAGAGGGGCTAAATCAGAGGGGCTGAATCAGAGGGGTTGACACAGAGGGTCTGAATCAGAGGGGCTGAAACAGAGGGCGAGAAACAGAGGGGCTGAAACAGAGGGCGAGAAACATAGGGGCTGAAACAGAGGGCGAGAAACAGAGGGGAAGAAACAGAGGAGCTGAAACAGTGGGTCTGAAACAGACGGGCTGAATTAGAGGGGCTGATTCAGAGGGGCTGAAACAGAGGGGCTGAATCAGCGGGGCTGAAACAGAGGGCGAGAAACTGAGGGGCTGAAACAGAGGGCGAGAAACAGAGGGGCAGAAACAGAGGGCGAGAAACAGAGCGGCTAATTCAGAGGGGCTGAAACAGAGGGCGAGAAACAGAGTGGCTGAAACATGGCGAGAAACAGAGGGGCTGAAACAGTGGGGCTGAAACAGAGGGGCTGAAACAGAGGGGCTGAAACAGAGGGTCTGAAACAGAGGGCAAGAAACAGAGGGGCTGAAACAGAGGGCGAGAAACAGAGGGGCTGAAACAGAGGGCGAGAAAAAGAGGGGCTGAAACAGAGGGGCTGAAACAGAGGGGCTGAAACAGAGGGCGAGAAACAAAGGGGCTGAAACAGAGGGCGAGAAACAGAGTGGCTGAAACAGAGGGCAAGAAACAGAGGGTCTGAAACAGAGGGCGAGAAACAGAGGGGCTGAAACAGAGGGCGAGAAACAGAGGGGCTGAAACAGAGGGAGAGAAACAGAGGGGCTGAAACAGAGGGCGAGAAACAGAGGGGCTGTAACATAGGGGCTGAATGAGTGGGGCTGAATCAGAGTGGCTGAATCAGAGGGGCTGAAACAGAGGGTGAGAAACAGAGGGGCTGAAACAGAGGGGCTGAAACAGAGGGGCTGAAACAGAGAGCGAGAAACAGAGGGGCTGAATCAGAGGGCTAAATCAGAGGGGCTGAATCAGAGGGGCTGAAACAGAGGGGCTGAATCATAGGGGCTGAAACAGAGGGCGAGAAAGAGAGGGGCTGAAACAGAGGGCAAGAAACAGAGGGGCTGAAACAGAAGGGCTGAAACAGAGGGCGAGAAACAGAGGGGCTGAATCAGAGGGGCTAAATCAGAGGGGCTGAATCAGAGGGGTTGAAACAGAGGGTCTGAATCAGAGGGGCTGAAACCGAGGGCGAGTAACAGAGGGGCTGAAACAGAGGGCGAGAAACATAGGGGCTGAAACAGAGGGCGAGAAACAGAGGGGAAGAAACAGAGGGGCTGCAACAGAGGGTCTGAAACAGACGGGCTGAATCAGAGGGGCTGATTCAGAGGGGCTGAAACAGAGGGGCTGTATCAGCGGGGCTGAAACAGAGGGCGAGAAACTGAGGGGCTGAAACAGAGGGCGAGAAACAGAGGGGCAGAAACAGAGGGCGAGAAACAGAGCGGCTGATTCAGAGGGGCTGAAACAGAGGACGAAAAACAGAGGGGCTGAAACAGAGGGCAAGAAACAGAGGGGCTGAAACAGAGGGGATAAAACAGTGCGGCTGAAACAGAGGGCGAGAAACAGAGGGGCTGAAACAGAGGGCGAGAAACAAAGGGGCTGAAACAGAGGGCGAGAAACAGAGGAGCTGAATCAGAGGGACTGAAACAGAGGGTGAGAAACAGAGGGGCTGAAACAGAGGGCGAGAAACAGAGTGGCTGAAACAGACGGGCTGAAACAGAGGGGCTGAAAAAGAGGGTGAAAAACAGAGGGGCTGAAACAGAGGGCGAGAAACAGAGGGGCTGAAACAGAGGGCGAGAAACAGAGGGGCTGAATCAGAGGGGCTGAAACAGAGGGGCTGAAATAGTGGGGCTGAAACAGAGGGCGAGGAACAGAGGGGCTGAAACAGAGGGCGAGAAACAGAGGGGCTGAATCAGAGGGGCTGAAACAGAGGGTGAGAAACAGAGGGGCTGAAACAGAGGGCGAGAAACAGAGTGGCTGAAACAGATGGGCTGAAACAGAGGGGCAGAAAAAGAGGGCGAAAAACAGAGGGGCTGAAACAGAGGGCGAGAAACAGAGGGGCTGAATCAGAGGGGCTGAATCAGAGGAGCTGAAACAGAGGGGCTGAAACAGAGCGGCTGAATCAGCGGGGCTGAAACAGAGGGCGAGAAACTGAGGGGCTGAAACAGAGGGCGAGAAACAGAGGGGCAGAAACAGAGGGCGAGAAACAGAGCGGCTAATTCAGAGGGGCTGAAACAGAGGGCGAGAAACAGAGTGGCTGAAACATGGCGAGAAACAGAGGGGCTGAAACAGTGGGGCTGAAACAGAGGGGCTGAAACAGAGGGGCTGAAACAGAGGGTCTGAAACAGAGGGCAAGAAACAGAGGGGCTGAAACAGAGGGCGAGAAACAGAGGGGCTGAAACAGAGGGCGAGAAAAAGAGGGGCTGAAACAGAGGGGCTGAAACAGAGGGGCTGAAACAGAGGGCGAGAAACAAAGGGGCTGAAACAGAGGGCGAGAAACAGAGTGGCTGAAACAGAGGGCAAGAAACAGAGGGTCTGAAACAGAGGGCGAGAAACAGAGGGGCTGAAACAGAGGGCGAGAAACAGAGGGGCTGAAACAGAGGGAGAGAAACAGAGGGGCTGAAACAGAGGGCGAGAAACAGAGGGGCTGAAACATAGGGGCTGAATGAGTGGGGCTGAATCAGAGTGGCTGAATCAGAGGGGCTGAAACAGAGGGTGAGAAACAGAGGGGCTGAAACAGAGGGGCTGAAACAGAGGGGCTGAAACAGAGAGCGAGAAACAGAGGGGCTGAATCAGAGGGCTAAATCAGAGGGGCTGAATCAGAGGGGCTGAAACAGAGGGGCTGAATCATAGGGGCTGAAACAGAGGGCGAGAAAGAGAGGGGCTGAAACAGAGGGCAAGAAACAGAGGGGCTGAAACAGAAGGGCTGAAACAGAGGGTGAGAAACAGAGGGGCTGAATCAGAGGGGCTAAATCAGAGGGGCTGAATCAGAGGGGTTGAAACAGAGGGTCTGAATCAGAGGGGCTGAAACAGAGGGCGAGTAACAGAGGGGCTGAAACAGAGGGCGAGAAACATAGGGGCTGAAACAGAGGGCGAGAAACAGAGGGGAAGAAACAGAGGGGCTGCAACAGAGGGTCTGAAACAGACGGGCTGAATCAGAGGGGCTGATTCAGAGGGGCTGAAACAGAGGGGCTGTATCAGCGGGGCTGAAACAGAGGGCGAGAAACTGAGGGGCTGAAAAAGAGGGCGAGAAACAGAGGGGCAGAAACAGAGGGCGAGAAACAGAGCGGCTGATTCAGAGGGGCTGAAACAGAGGACGAGAAACAGAGGGCGAGAAACAGAGGGGCTGAAACAGAGGGCGAGAAACAAAGGGGCTGAAACAGAGGGCGAGAAACAGAGGAGCTGAATCAGAGGGACTGAAACAGAGGGTGAGAAACAGAGGGGCTGAAACAGAGGGCGAGAAACAGAGTGGCTGAAACAGACGGGCTGAAACAGAGGGGCTGAAAAAGAGGGTGAAAAACAGAGGGGCTGAAACAGAGGGCGAGAAACAGAGGGGCTGAAACAGAGGGCGAGAAACAGAGGGGCTGAATCAGAGGGGCTGAAACAGAGGGGCTGAAATAGTGGGGCTGAAACAGAGGGCGAGGAACAGAGGGGCTGAAACAGAGGGCGAGAAACAGAGGGGCTGAATCAGAGGGGCTGAAACAGAGGGTGAGAAACAGAGGGGCTGAAACAGAGGGCGAGAAACAGAGTGGCTGAAACAGATGGGCTGAAACAGAGGGGCAGAAAAAGAGGGCGAAAAACAGAGGGGCTGAAACAGAGGGCGAGAAACAGAGGGGCTGAATCAGAGGGCTAAATCAGAGGGGCTGAATCAGAGGGGCTGAAACAGAGGGGATGAATCAGAGGGGCTGAAACAGAGGGCGAGAAACAGAGGGGCTGAAACAGAGGGCAAGAAACAGAGGGTCTGAAACAGACGGGCTGAATCAGAGGGGCTGATTCAGAGGGGCTGAAACAGAGGGGCTGTATCAGCGGGGCTGAAACAGAGGGCGAGAAACTGAGGGGCTGAAAAAGAGGGCGAGAAACAGAGGGGCAGAAACAGAGGGCGAGAAACAGAGCGGCTGATTCAGAGGGGCTGAAACAGAGGACGAGAAACAGAGGGGCTGAAACAGAGGGCAAGAAACAGAGCGGCTGAAACAGAGGGGATAAAACAGTGCGGCTGAAACAGAGGGCGAGAAACAGAGGGGCTGAAACATAGGGGCTGAATGAGTGGGGCTGAATCAGAGTGGCTGAATCAGAGGGGCTGAAACAGAGGGTGAGAAACAGAGGGGCTGAAACAGAGGGGCTGAAACAGAGGGGCTGAAACAGAGAGCGAGAAACAGAGGGGCTGAATCAGAGGGCTAAATCAGAGGGGCTGAATCAGAGGGGCTGAAACAGAGGGGCTGAATCAGAGGGGCTGAAACAGAGGGCGAGAAAGAGAGGGGCTGAAACAGAGGGCAAGAAACAGAGGGGCTGAAACAGAAGGGCTGAAACAGAGGGCGAGAAACAGAGGGGCTGAATCAGAGGGGCTAAATCAGAGGGGCTGAATCAGAGGGGTTGAAACAGAGGGTCTGAATCAGAGGGGCTGAAACAGAGGGCGAGTAACAGAGGGGCTGAAACAGAGGGCGAGAAACATAGGGGCTGAAACAGAGGGCGAGAAACAGAGGGGAAGAAACAGAGGGGCTGCAACAGAGGGTCTGAAACAGACGGGCTGAATCAGAGGGGCTGATTCAGAGGGGCTGAAACAGAGGGGCTGAATCAGCGGGGCTGAAACAGAGGGCGAGAAACTGAGGGGCTGAAACAGAGGGCGAGAAACAGAGCGGCTGATTCAGAGGGGCTGAAACAGAGGACGAAAAACAGAGGGGCTGAAACAGAGGGCAAGAAACAGAGGGGCTGAAACAGAGGGGATAAAACAGTGCGGCTGAAACAGAGGGCGAGAAACAGAGGGGCTGAAACAGAGGGCGAGAAACAAAGGGGCTGAAACAGAGGGCGAGAAACAGAGGAGCTGAATCAGAGGGACTGAAACAGAGGGTGAGAAACAGAGGGGCTGAAACAGAGGGCGAGAAACAGAGTGGCTGAAACAGACGGGCTGAAACAGAGGGGCTGAAAAAGAGGGTGAAAAACAGAGGGGCTGAAACAGAGGGCGAGAAACAGAGGGGCTGAAACAGAGGGCGAGAAATAGAGGGGCTGAATCAGAGGGGCTGAAACAGAGGGGCTGAAATAGTGGGGCTGAAACAGAGGGCGAGGAACAGAGGGGCTGAAACAGAGGGCGAGAAACAGAGGGGCTGAATCAGAGGGGCTGAAACAGAGGGTGAGAAACAGAGGGGCTGAAACAGAGGGCTAAATCAGAGGGGCTGAATCAGAGGGGCTGAAACAGAGGGGCTGAATCATAGGGGCTGAAACAGAGGGCGAGAAAGAGAGGGGCTGAAACAGAGGGCAAGAAACAGAGGGGCTGAAACAGAAGGGCTGAAACAGAGGGCGAGAAACAGAGGGACTGAATCAGAGGGGCTAAATCAGAGGGGCTGAATCAGAGGGGCTGAAACAGAGGGGATGAATCAGAGGGGCTGAAACAGAGGGCGAGAAACAGAGGGGCTGAAACAGAGGGCAAGAAACAGAGGGGCTGAAACAGAAGGGCTGAAACAGAGGGCGAGAAACAGAGGGGCTGAATCAGAGGGGCTAAATCAGAGGGGCTGAATCAGAGGGGTTGACACAGAGGGTCTGAATCAGAGGGGCTGAAACAGAGGGCGAGAAACAGAGGGGCTGAAACAGAGGGCGAGAAACATAGGGGCTGAAACAGAGGGCGAGAAACAGAGGGGAAGAAACAGAGGAGCTGAAACAGTGGGTCTGAAACAGACGGGCTGAATTAGAGGGGCTGATTCAGAGGGGCTGAAACAGAGGGGCTGAATCAGCGGGGCTGAAACAGAGGGCGAGAAACTGAGGGGCTGAAACAGAGGGCGAGAAACAGAGGGGCAGAAACAGAGGGCGAGAAACAGAGCGGCTAATTCAGAGGGGCTGAAACAGAGGGCGAGAAACAGAGTGGCTGAAACATGGCGAGAAACAGAGGGGCTGAAACAGTGGGGCTGAAACAGAGGGGCTGAAACAGAGGGGCTGAAACAGAGGGTCTGAAACAGAGGGCAAGAAACAGAGGGGCTGAAACAGAGGGCGAGAAACAGAGGGGCTGAAACAGAGGGCGAGAAAAAGAGGGGCTGAAACAGAGGGGCTGAAACAGAGGGGCTGAAACAGAGGGCGAGAAACAAAGGGGCTGAAACAGAGGGCGAGAAACAGAGTGGCTGAAACAGAGGGCAAGAAACAGAGGGTCTGAAACAGAGGGCGAGAAACAGAGGGGCTGAAACAGAGGGCGAGAAACAGAGGGGCTGAAACAGAGGGAGAGAAACAGAGGGGCTGAAACAGAGGGCGAGAAACAGAGGGGCTGTAACATAGGGGCTGAATGAGTGGGGCTGAATCAGAGTGGCTGAATCAGAGGGGCTGAAACAGAGGGTGAGAAACAGAGGGGCTGAAACAGAGGGGCTGAAACAGAGGGGCTGAAACAGAGAGCGAGAAACAGAGGGGCTGAATCAGAGGGCTAAATCAGAGGGGCTGAATCAGAGGGGCTGAAACAGAGGGGCTGAATCATAGGGGCTGAAACAGAGGGCGAGAAAGAGAGGGGCTGAAACAGAGGGCAAGAAACAGAGGGGCTGAAACAGAAGGGCTGAAACAGAGGGCGAGAAACAGAGGGGCTGAATCAGAGGGGCTAAATCAGAGGGGCTGAATCAGAGGGGTTGAAACAGAGGGTCTGAATCAGAGGGGCTGAAACCGAGGGCGAGTAACAGAGGGGCTGAAACAGAGGGCGAGAAACATAGGGGCTGAAACAGAGGGCGAGAAACAGAGGGGAAGAAACAGAGGGGCTGCAACAGAGGGTCTGAAACAGACGGGCTGAATCAGAGGGGCTGATTCAGAGGGGCTGAAACAGAGGGGCTGTATCAGCGGGGCTGAAACAGAGGGCGAGAAACTGAGGGGCTGAAACAGAGGGCGAGAAACAGAGGGGCAGAAACAGAGGGCGAGAAACAGAGCGGCTGATTCAGAGGGGCTGAAACAGAGGACGAAAAACAGAGGGGCTGAAACAGAGGGCAAGAAACAGAGGGGCTGAAACAGAGGGGATAAAACAGTGCGGCTGAAACAGAGGGCGAGAAACAGAGGGGCTGAAACAGAGGGCGAGAAACAAAGGGGCTGAAACAGAGGGCGAGAAACAGAGGAGCTGAATCAGAGGGACTGAAACAGAGGGTGAGAAACAGAGGGGCTGAAACAGAGGGCGAGAAACAGAGTGGCTGAAACAGACGGGCTGAAACAGAGGGGCTGAAAAAGAGGGTGAAAAACAGAGGGGCTGAAACAGAGGGCGAGAAACAGAGGGGCTGAAACAGAGGGCGAGAAACAGAGGGGCTGAATCAGAGGGGCTGAAACAGAGGGGCTGAAATAGTGGGGCTGAAACAGAGGGCGAGGAACAGAGGGGCTGAAACAGAGGGCGAGAAACAGAGGGGCTGAATCAGAGGGGCTGAAACAGAGGGTGAGAAACAGAGGGGCTGAAACAGAGGGCGAGAAACAGAGTGGCTGAAACAGATGGGCTGAAACAGAGGGGCAGAAAAAGAGGGCGAAAAACAGAGGGGCTGAAACAGAGGGCGAGAAACAGAGGGGCTGAATCAGAGGGGCTGAATCAGAGGAGCTGAAACAGAGGGGCTGAAACAGAGCGGCTGAATCAGCGGGGCTGAAACAGAGGGCGAGAAACTGAGGGGCTGAAACAGAGGGCGAGAAACAGAGGGGCAGAAACAGAGGGCGAGAAACAGAGCGGCTAATTCAGAGGGGCTGAAACAGAGGGCGAGAAACAGAGTGGCTGAAACATGGCGAGAAACAGAGGGGCTGAAACAGTGGGGCTGAAACAGAGGGGCTGAAACAGAGGGGCTGAAACAGAGGGTCTGAAACAGAGGGCAAGAAACAGAGGGGCTGAAACAGAGGGCGAGAAACAGAGGGGCTGAAACAGAGGGCGAGAAAAAGAGGGGCTGAAACAGAGGGGCTGAAACAGAGGGGCTGAAACAGAGGGCGAGAAACAAAGGGGCTGAAACAGAGGGCGAGAAACAGAGTGGCTGAAACAGAGGGCAAGAAACAGAGGGTCTGAAACAGAGGGCGAGAAACAGAGGGGCTGAAACAGAGGGCGAGAAACAGAGGGGCTGAAACAGAGGGAGAGAAACAGAGGGGCTGAAACAGAGGGCGAGAAACAGAGGGGCTGAAACATAGGGGCTGAATGAGTGGGGCTGAATCAGAGTGGCTGAATCAGAGGGGCTGAAACAGAGGGTGAGAAACAGAGGGGCTGAAACAGAGGGGCTGAAACAGAGGGGCTGAAACAGAGAGCGAGAAACAGAGGGGCTGAATCAGAGGGCTAAATCAGAGGGGCTGAATCAGAGGGGCTGAAACAGAGGGGCTGAATCATAGGGGCTGAAACAGAGGGCGAGAAAGAGAGGGGCTGAAACAGAGGGCAAGAAACAGAGGGGCTGAAACAGAAGGGCTGAAACAGAGGGTGAGAAACAGAGGGGCTGAATCAGAGGGGCTAAATCAGAGGGGCTGAATCAGAGGGGTTGAAACAGAGGGTCTGAATCAGAGGGGCTGAAACAGAGGGCGAGTAACAGAGGGGCTGAAACAGAGGGCGAGAAACATAGGGGCTGAAACAGAGGGCGAGAAACAGAGGGGAAGAAACAGAGGGGCTGCAACAGAGGGTCTGAAACAGACGGGCTGAATCAGAGGGGCTGATTCAGAGGGGCTGAAACAGAGGGGCTGTATCAGCGGGGCTGAAACAGAGGGCGAGAAACTGAGGGGCTGAAAAAGAGGGCGAGAAACAGAGGGGCAGAAACAGAGGGCGAGAAACAGAGCGGCTGATTCAGAGGGGCTGAAACAGAGGACGAGAAACAGAGGGCGAGAAACAGAGGGGCTGAAACAGAGGGCGAGAAACAAAGGGGCTGAAACAGAGGGCGAGAAACAGAGGAGCTGAATCAGAGGGACTGAAACAGAGGGTGAGAAACAGAGGGGCTGAAACAGAGGGCGAGAAACAGAGTGGCTGAAACAGACGGGCTGAAACAGAGGGGCTGAAAAAGAGGGTGAAAAACAGAGGGGCTGAAACAGAGGGCGAGAAACAGAGGGGCTGAAACAGAGGGCGAGAAACAGAGGGGCTGAATCAGAGGGGCTGAAACAGAGGGGCTGAAATAGTGGGGCTGAAACAGAGGGCGAGGAACAGAGGGGCTGAAACAGAGGGCGAGAAACAGAGGGGCTGAATCAGAGGGGCTGAAACAGAGGGTGAGAAACAGAGGGGCTGAAACAGAGGGCGAGAAACAGAGTGGCTGAAACAGATGGGCTGAAACAGAGGGGCAGAAAAAGAGGGCGAAAAACAGAGGGGCTGAAACAGAGGGCGAGAAACAGAGGGGCTGAATCAGAGGGCTAAATCAGAGGGGCTGAATCAGAGGGGCTGAAACAGAGGGGATGAATCAGAGGGGCTGAAACAGAGGGCGAGAAACAGAGGGGCTGAAACAGAGGGCAAGAAACAGAGGGGCTGAAACAGAAGGGCTGAAACAGAGGGCGAGAAACAGAGGGGCTGAATCAGAGGGGCTAAATCAGAGGGGCTGAATCAGAGGGGTTGAAACAGAGGGTCTGAATCAGAGGGGCTGAAACAGAGGGCGAGAAACAGAGGGGCTGAAACAGAGGGCGAGAAACATAGGGGCTGAAACAGAGGGCGAGAAACAGAGGGGAAGAAACAGAGGGGCTGAAACAGTGGGTCTGAAACAGACGGGCTGAATCAGAGGGGCTGATTCAGAGGGGCTGAAACAGAGGGGCTGAATCAGCGGGGCTGAAACAGAGGGCGAGAAACTGAGGGGCTGAAACAGAGGGCGAGAAACAGAGGGGCAGAAACAGAGGGCGAGAAACAGAGCGGCTAATTCAGAGGGGCTGAAACAGAGGGCGAGAAACAGAGGGGCTGAAACAGAGGGCAAGAAACAGAGGGGCTGAAACAGAGGGGATAAAACAGTGCGGCTGAAACAGAGGGCGAGAAACAGAGGGGCTGAAACAGAGGGCGAGAAACAGAGGGGCTGAAACAGAGGGCGAGAAACAGAGGGGCTGAATCAGAGGGGCTGAAACAGAGGGTGAGAAACAGAGGGGCTGAAACAGAGGGCGAGAAACAGAGTGGCTGAAACAGACGGGCTGAAACAGAGGAGCTGAAAAATAGGGCGAAAAACAGAGGGGCTGAAACAGAGGGCGAGAAACAGAGGGGCTGAAACAGAGGGCGAGAAACAGAGGGGCTGAAACAGAGGGGCTGAAACAGAGGGGCTGAAATAGTGGGGCTGAAACAGAGGGCAAGAAACAGAGGGGCTGAAACAGAGGGCGAGAAACAGAGGGGCTGAAACAGAGGGCGAGAAACAGAGGGGCTGAATCAGAGGGGCTGAAACAGAGGGTGAGAAACAGAGGGGCTGAAACAGAGGGCGAGAAACAGAGTGGCTGAAACAGATGGGCTGAAACAGAGTGGCTGAAAAAGAGGGCGAAAAACAGAGGGGCTGAAACAGAGGGCGAGAAACAGAGGGGCTGAATCAGAGGGCTAAATCAGAGGGGCTGAATCAGAGGGGCTGAAACAGAGGGGATGAATCAGAGGGGCTAAAACAGAGGGCGAGAAACAGAGGGGCTGAAACAGAGGGCAAGAAACAGAGGGGCTGAAACAGAAGGGCTGAAACAGCGGGCGAGAAACAGAGGGGCTGAATCAGAGGGGCTAAATCAGAGGGGCTGGATCAGAGGGGTTGAAAGAGAGGGTCTGAATCAGAGGGGCTGAAACAGAGGGCGAGAAATAGAGGGGCTGAAACAGAGGGTGAGAAACAGAGGGGCTGAAACAGAGGGGCTGAAACAGAGGGTCTGAAACAGAGGGGCTGAATCAGAGGGGCTGATTCAGAGGCGCTGAAACAGAGGGGCTGAATCAGCGGGGCTGAAACAGAGGGCGAGAAACTGAGGGGCTGAAACAGAGGGTGAGAAACAGAGGGGCTGAAACAGAGGGGCTGAAACAGAGGGGCTGAAACAGAGGGCGAGAAACAGAGGGGCTGAATCAGAGGGCGAGAAACAGAGGGGCTGAAACAGAGGGCGAGAAACAGAGGGGCTGAAACAGAGGGGCTGAAACAGAGGGGCTGAAACAGAGGGCGAGAAACAGAGAGGCTGAAACAGCGGGCGAGAAACAGAGGGGCTGAAACAGAGGGCAAGAAACAGAGGGGCTGAATCAGAGATGCGAGAAACAGAGGGGCTGAATCAGAGATGCGAGTAACAGAGGGGCTGAACCAGTGGGGCTGAAACAGAGGGGCTGAAACAGAGGGCGAGAAACAGAGGGGCTGAAACAGAGGGCGAGAAACAGAGGGGCTGAAACAGAGGGCGAGAAACAGAGGGGCTGAAACAGAGAGGCTGAAACAGAGGGGCTGAAACAGAGGGCGAGAAACAGAGGGGCTGAAACAGAGGGCGAGAAACAGAGGGGCTGAAACAGAGGGGCTGAAACAGAGGGGCTGAAACAGAGAGGCTGAAACAGAGGGGCTGAAACAGAGGGCGAGACACAGAGGGGCTGAAACAGAGGGCAAGAAACAGAGGGGCTGAAACAGAGGGCGAGAAACAGAGGGGCTGAAACAGAGGGCGAGAAACAGAGGGGCTGAAACAGAGAGGCTGAAACAGAGGGGCTGAAACAGAGGGCGAGAAACAGAGGGGCTGAAACAGAGGGCAAGAAACAGAGGGGCTGAAACAGAGGGGATAAAACAGTGCGGCTGAAACAGAGGGCGAGAAACAGAGGTGCTGAAACAGAGGGCGAGAAACAAAGCGGCTGAAACAGAGGGCGAGAAACAGAGGAGCTGAATCAGAGGGACTGAAACAGAGGGTGAGAAACAGAGGGGCTGAAACAGAAGGGCTGAAACAGAGGGCGAGAAACAGAGGGGCTGAATCAGAGGGGCTAAATCAGAGGGGCTGGATCAGAGGGGTTGAAAGAGAGGGTCTGAATCAGAGGGGCTGAAACAGAGGGCGAGAAATAGAGGGGCTGAAACAGAGGGTGAGAAACAGAGGGGCTGAAACAGAGGGGCTGAAACAGAGGGTCTGAAACAGAGGCGCTGAATCAGAGGGGCTGATTCAGAGGCGCTGAAACAGAGGGGCTGAATCAGCGGGGCTGAAACAGAGGGCGAGAAACTGAGGGGCTGAAACAGAGGGTGAGAAACAGAGGGGCTGAAACAGAGGGGCTGAAACAGAGGGGCTGAAACAGAGGGCGAGAAACAGAGGGGCTGAATCAGAGGGCGAGAAACAGAGGGGCTGAAACAGAGGGCGAGAAACAGAGGGGCTGAAACAGAGGGGCTGAAACAGAGGGGCTGAAACAGAGGGCGAGAAACAGAGAGGCTGAAACAGCGGGCGAGAAACAGAGGGGCTGAAACAGAGGGCAAGAAACAGAGGGGCTGAATCAGAGATGCGAGAAACAGAGGGGCTGAATCAGAGATGCGAGTAACAGAGGGGCTGAACCAGTGGGGCTGAAACAGAGGGGCTGAAACAGAGGGCGAGAAACAGAGGGGCTGAAACAGAGGGCGAGAAACAGAGGGGCTGAAACAGAGGGCGAGAAACAGAGGGGCTGAAACAGAGAGGCTGAAACAGAGGGGCTGAAACAGAGGGCGAGAAACAGAGGGGCTGAAACAGAGGGCGAGAAACAGAGGGGCTGAAACAGAGGGGCTGAAACAGAGGGGCTGAAACAGAGAGGCTGAAACAGAGGGGCTGAAACAGAGGGCGAGACACAGAGGGGCTGAAACAGAGGGCAAGAAACAGAGGGGCTGAAACAGAGGGCGAGAAACAGAGGGGCTGAAACAGAGGGCGAGAAACAGAGGGGCTGAAACAGAGAGGCTGAAACAGAGGGGCTGAAACAGAGGGCGAGAAACAGAGGGGCTGAAACAGAGGGCAAGAAACAGAGGGGCTGAAACAGAGGGGATAAAACAGTGCGGTTGAAACAGAGGGCGAGAAACAGAGGTGCTGAAACAGAGGGCGAGAAACAAAGCGGCTGAAACAGAGGGCGAGAAACAGAGGAGCTGAATCAGAGGGACTGAAACAGAGGGTGAGAAACAGAGGGGTTGAAACAGAGGGCGATAAACAGAGTGGCTGAAACAGACGGGCTGAAACAGAGGGGCTGAAAAAGAGTGCAAAAAACAGAGGGGCTGAAAGAGAGGGCGAGAAACAGAGGGGCTGAAACAGAGGGCGAGAAACAGAGGGGCTGAATCAGAGGGGCTGAAACAGAGGGGCTGAAATAGTGGGGCTGAAACAGAGGGCGAGAAACAGAGGGGCTGAAACAGAGGGCGAGAATCAGAGGGGCTGAATCAGAGGGGCTGAAACAGAGGGTGAGAAACAGAGGGGCTGAAACAGAGGGCGAGAAACAGAGTGGCTGAAACAGATGGGCTGAAACAGAGGGGCTGAAAAAGAGGGCGAAAAACAGAGGGGCTGAAACAGAGGGCGAGAAACAGAGGGGCTGAATCAGAGGGCTAAATCAGAGGGGCTGAATCAGAGGGGCTGAAACAGAGGGGATGAATCAGAGGGGCTGAAACAGAGGGCGAGAAACAGAGGGGCTGAAACAGAGGGGCTGAAACAGAGGGTCTGAAACAGAGGGGCTGAATCAGAGGGGCTGATTCAGAGGCGCTGAAACAGAGGGGCTGAATCAGCGGGGCTGAAACAGAGGGCGAGAAACTGAGGGGCTGAAACAGAGGGTGAGAAACAGAGGGGCTGAAACAGAGGGGCTGAAACAGAGGGGCTGAAACAGAGGGCGAGAAACAGAGGGGCTGAATCAGAGGGCGAGAAACAGAGGGGCTGAAACAGAGGGCGAGAAACAGAGGGGCTGAAACAGAGGGGCTGAAACAGAGGGGCTGAAACAGAGGGCGAGAAACAGAGAGGCTGAAACAGCGGGCGAGAAACAGAGGGGCTGAAACAGAGGGCAAGAAACAGAGGGGCTGAATCAGAGATGCGAGAAACAGAGGGGCTGAATCAGAGATGCGAGTAACAGAGGGGCTGAACCAGTGGGGCTGAAACAGAGGGGCTGAAACAGAGGGCGAGAAACAGAGGGGCTGAAACAGAGGGCGAGAAACAGAGGGGCTGAAACAGAGGGCGAGAAACAGAGGGGCTGAAACAGAGAGGCTGAAACAGAGGGGCTGAAACAGAGGGCGAGAAACAGAGGGGCTGAAACAGAGGGCGAGAAACAGAGGGGCTGAAACAGAGGGGCTGAAACAGAGGGGCTGAAACAGAGAGGCTGAAACAGAGGGGCTGAAACAGAGGGCGAGACACAGAGGGGCTGAAACAGAGGGCAAGAAACAGAGGGGCTGAAACAGAGGGCGAGAAACAGAGGGGCTGAAACAGAGGGCGAGAAACAGAGGGGCTGAAACAGAGAGGCTGAAACAGAGGGGCTGAAACAGAGGGCGAGAAACAGAGGGGCTGAAACAGAGGGCAAGAAACAGAGGGGCTGAAACAGAGGGGATAAAACAGTGCGGCTGAAACAGAGGGCGAGAAACAGAGGTGCTGAAACAGAGGGCGAGAAACAAAGCGGCTGAAACAGAGGGCGAGAAACAGAGGAGCTGAATCAGAGGGACTGAAACAGAGGGTGAGAAACAGAGGGGCTGAAACAGAGGGCGAGAAACAGAGTGGCTGAAACAGACGGGCTGAAACAGAGGGGCTGAAAAAGAGTGCAAAAAACAGAGGGGCTGAAACAGAGGGCGAGAAACAGAGGGGCTGAAACAGAGGGCGAGAAACAGAGGGGCTGAATCAGAGGGGCTGAAACAGAGGGGCTGAAATAGTGGGGCTGAAACAGAGGGCGAGAAACAGAGGGGCTGAAACAGAGGGCGAGAATCAGAGGGGCTGAATCAGAGGGGCTGAAACAGAGGGTGAGAAACAGAGGGGCTGAAACAGAGGGCGAGAAACAGAGTGGCTGAAACAGATGGGCTGAAACAGAGGGGCTGAAAAAGAGGGCGAAAAACAGAGGGGCTGAAACAGAGGGCGAGAAACAGAGGGGCTGAATCAGAGGGCTAAATCAGAGGGGCTGAATCAGAGGGGCTGAAACAGAGGGGATGAATCAGAGGGGCTGAAACAGAGGGCGAGAAACAGAGGGGCTGAAACAGAGGACAAGAAACAGAGGGGCTGAAACAGAAGGGCTGAAACAGAGGGCGAGAAACAGAGGGGCTGAATCAGAGTGGCTAAATCAGAGGGGCTGAATCAGAGGGGTTGAAACAGAGGGTCTGAATCAGAGGGGCTGAAACAGAGGGCGAGAAACAGAGGGGCTGAAACAGAGGGCAAGAAACATAGGGGCTGAAACAGAGGGCGAGAAACAGAGGGGAAGAAACAGAGGGGCTGAAACAGAGGGTCTGAAACAGACGGGCTGAATCAGAGGGGCTGATTCAGAGGGGCTGAAACAGAGGGGCTGAATCAGCGGGGCTGAAACAGAGGGCGAGAAACTGAGGGGCTGAAACAGAGGGCGAGAAACAGAGGGGCAGAAACAGAGGGCGAGAAACAGAGCGGCTAATTCAGAGGGGCTGAAACAGAGGGCGAGAAACAGAGGGGCTGAAACAGAGGGCAAGAAACAGAGGGGCTGAAACAGAGGGGATAAAACAGTGCGGCTGAAACAGAGGGCGAGAAACAGAGGGGCTGAAACAGAGGGCGAGAAACAGAGGGGCTGAAACAGAGGGCGAGAAACAGAGGGGCTGAATCAGAGGGGCTGAAACAGAGGGTGAGAAACAGAGGGGCTGAAACAGAGGGCGAGAAACAGAGTGGCTGAAACAGACGGGCTGAAACAGAGGGGCTGAAAAAGAGGGCGAAAAAAAGAGGGGCTGAAACAGAGGGCGATAAACAGAGGGGCTGAAACAGAGGGCGAGAAACAGAGGGGCTGCATCAGAGGGGCTGAAACAGAGGGTCTGAAATAGTGGGGCTGAAACAGAGGGCGAGAAACAGAGGGGCTGAAACAGAGGGCGAGAAACAGAGGGGCTGAATCAGAGGGGCTGAAACAGAGGGTGAGAAACAGAGGGGCTGAAACAGGGCGAGAAACAGAGTGGCTGAAACAGATGGGCTGAAACAGAGGGGCTGAAAAAGAGGGCGAAAAACAGAGGGGCTGAAACAGAGGGCGAGAAACAGAGGGGCTGAATCAGAGGGCTAAATCAGAGGGGCTGAATCAGAGGGGCTGAAACAGAGGGGATGAATCAGAGGGGCTGAAACAGAGGGCGAGAAACAGAGGGGCTGAAACAGAGGGCAAGAAACAGAGGGGCTGAAACAGAAGGGCTGAAACAGAGGGCGAGAAACAGAGGGGCTGAATCAGAGGGGCTAAATCAGAGGGGCTGAATCAGAGGGGTTGAAAGAGAGGGTCTGAATCAGAGGGGCTGAAACAGAGGGCGAGAAATATAGGGGCTAAAACAGAGGGCGAGAAACAGAGGGGCTGAAACAGAGGGGCTGAAACAGAGGGTCTGAAACAGAGGGGCTGAATCAGAGGGGCTGATTCAGAGGTGCTCAAACAGAGGGGCTGAATCAGCGGGGCAGAAACAGAGGGCGAGAAACAGAGGGGCTGAAACAGAGGGGCTGAAACAGAGGGCGAGAAACAGAGTGGCTGAAACAGACGGGCTGAAACAGAGGGGCTGAAAAAGAGGGCGAAAAACAGAGGGGCTGAAACTGAGGGCGAGAAACAGAGGTTCTGAAACAGAGGGCGAGAAACAGAGGGGCTGAATCAGAGGGGCTGAAACAGAGGGTGAGAAACAGAGGGGCTGAAACAGAGGGCGAGAAACAGGGTGGCTGAAACAGATGGGCTGAAACAGAGGGGCTGAAAAAGAGGGCGAAAAACGGAGGGGCTGAAACAGAGGGCGAGAAACAGAGGGGCTGAATCAGAGGGCTAAATCAGAGGGGCTGAATCAGAGGGGCTGAAACAGAGGGGATGAATCAGAGGGGCTGAATCAGAGGGCTAAATCAGAGGGGCTGAATCAGAGGGGCTGAAACAGAGGGGATGAATCAGAGGGACTGAAACAGAGGGCGAGAAACAGAGGAGCTGAAACAGAGGGCAAGAAACAGAGGGGCTGAAACAGAAGGGCTGAAACAGAGGGCGAGAAACAGAGGGGCTGAATCAGAGGGTCTAAATCAGAGAGGCTGAATCAGAGGGGTTGAAACAGAGGGTCTGAATCAGAGGGGCTGAAACAGAGGGCGAGAAACAGAGGGGCTGAAACAGAGGGCGAGAAACATAGGGGCTGAAACAGAGGGCGAGAAACAGAGGGGAAGAAACAGAGGGGCTGAAACAGAGGGTCTGAAACAGACGGGCTGAATCAGAGGGGCTGATTCAGAGGGGCTGAAACAGAGGGGCTGAATCAGCGGGGCTGAAACAGAGGGCGAGAAACTGAGGGGCTGAAACAGAGGGCGAGAAACAGAGGGGCAGAAACAGATGGCGAGAAACAGAGCGGCTAATTCAGAGGGGCTGAAACAGAGGGCGAGAAACAGAGGGGCTGAAACAGAGGGCAAGAAACAGAGGGGCTGAAACAGAGGGGATAAAACAGTGCGGCTGAAACAGAGGGCGAGAAACAGAGGGGCTGAAACAGAGGGCGAGAAACAGAGGGGCTGAAACAGAGGGCGAGAAACAGAGGGGCTGAACCAGAGGGCTAAATCAGAGGGGCTGAATCAGAGGGGCTGAAACAGAGGGGATGAATCAGAGGGGCTGAAACAGAGGGCGAGAAACAGAGGGGCTGAATCAGAGGGTCTAAATCAGAGGGGCTGAATCAGAGGGGTTGAAACAGAGGGTCTGAATCAGAGGGGCTGAAACAGAGGGCGAGAAACAGAGGGGCTGAAACAGAGGGCGAGAAACATAGGGGCTGAAACAGAGGGCGAGAAACAGAGGGGCAGAAACAGAGGGCGAGAAACAGAGCGGCTAATTCAGAGGGGCTGAAACAGAGGGCGAGAAACAGAGGGCGAGAAACAGAGGGGCTGAAACAGAGGGGCTGAAACAGAGGGGATAAAACAGTGCGGCTGAAACAGAGGGCGAGAAACAGAGGGGCTGAAACAGAGGGCGAGAAACAGAGGGGCAGAAACACAGGGCGAGAAACAGAGCGGCTAATTCAGAGGGGCTGAAACAGAGGGCGAGAAACAGAGGGGCTGAAACAGAGGGCAAGAAACAGAAGGGCTGAAACAGAGGGGATAAAACAGTGCGGCTGAAACAGAGGGCGAGAAACAGAGGGGCTGAAACAGAGGGCGAGAAACAGAGGGGCTGAATCAGAGGGGCTGAAACAGAGGGTGAGAAACAGAGGGGCTGAAACAGAGGGCGAGAAACAGAGTGGCTGAAACAGACGGGCTGAAACAGAGGGGCTGAAAAAGAGGGCGAAAAACAGAGGGGCTAAAACAGAGGGCGAGAAACAGAGGGGCTGAAACAGAGGGCGAGAAACAGAGGGGCTGCATCGGAGGGGCTGAAACAGAGGGGCTGAAATAGTGGGGCTGAAACAGAGGGCGAGAAACAGAGGGGCTGAAACAGAGGGCGAGAAACAGAGGGGCTGAAACAGAGGGCGAGAAACAGAGGGGCTGAATCAGAGGGGCTGAAACAGAGGGTGAGAAACAGAGGGGCTGAAACAGGGCGAGAAACAGAGTAGCTGAAACAGATGGGCTGAAACAGAGGGGCTGAAAAAGAGGGCGAAAAACAGAGGGGCTGAAACAGAGGGCGAGAAACAGAGGGGCTGAATCAGAGGGCTAAATCAGAGGGGCTGAATCAGAGGGGCTGAAACAGAGGGGATGAATCAGAGGGGCTGAAACAGAGGGCGAGAAACAGAGGGGCTGAATCAGAGGGTCTAAATCAGACGGGCTGAATCAGAGTGGTTGAAACAGAGGGTCTGAATCAGAGGGGCTGAAACAGAGGGCGAGAAACAGAGGGGCTGAAACAGAGGGCGAGAAACATAGGGGCTGAAACAGAGGGCGAGAAACAGAGGGGAAGAAACAGAGGGGCTGAAACAGAGGGTCTGAAACAGACGGGCTGAATCAGAGGGGCTGATTCAGAGGGGCTGAAACAGAGGGGCTGAATCAGCGGGGCTGAAACAGAGGGCGAGAAACTGAGTGGCTGAAACAGAGGGCGAGAAACAGAGGGGCAGAAACAGAGGGCGAGAAACAGAGCGGCTAATTCAGAGGGGCTGAAACAGAGGGCGAGAAACAGAGGGGCTGAAACAGAGGGCAAGAAACAGAGGGGCTGAAACAGAGGGGATAAAACAGTGCGGCTGAAACAGAGGGCGAGAAACAGAGGGGCTGAAACAGAGGGCGAGAAACAGAGGGGCTGAAACAGATGGCGAGAAACAGAGGGGCTGAATCAGAGGGGCTGAAACAGAGGGTGAGAAACAGAGGGGCTGAAACAGAGGGCGAGAAACAGAGTGGCTGAAACAGACGGGCTGAAACAGAGGGGCTGAAAAAGAGGGCGAAAAACAGAGGGGCTGAAACAGAGGGCGAGAAACAGAGGGGCTGAAACAGAGGGCGAGAAACAGAGGGGCTGCATCAGAGGGGCTGAAACAGAGGGGCTGAAATAGTGGGGCTGAAACAGAGGGCGAGAAACAGAGGGGCTGAAACAGAGGGCGAGAAACAGAGGGGCTGAAACAGAGGGCGAGAAACAGAGGGGCTGAATCAGAGGGGCTGAAACAGAGGGTGAGAAACAGAGGGGCTGAAACAGGGCGAGAAACAGAGTGGCTGAAACAGATGGGCTGAAACAGAGGGGCTGAAAAAGAGGGTGAAAAACAGAGGGGCTGAAACAGAGGGCGAGAAACAGAGGGGCTGAATCAGAGGGCTAAATCAGAGGGGCTGAATCAGAGGGGCTGAAACAGAGGGGATGAATCAGAGGGGCTGAAACAGAGGGCGAGAAACAGAGGGGCTGAATCAGAGGGGCTGAAACAGAGGGTGAGAAACAGAGGGGCTGAAACAGAGGGCGAGAAACAGAGTGGCTGAAGCAGATGGGCTGAAACAGAGGGGCTGAAAAAGAGGGCGAAAAACAGAGGGGCTGAAACAGAGGGCGAGAAACAGAGGGGCAGAAACACAGGGCGAGAAACAGAGCGGCTAATTCAGAGGGGCTGAAACAGAGGGCGAGAAACAGAGGGGCTGAAACAGAGGGCAAGAAACAGAGGGGCTGAAACAGAGGGGATAAAACAGTGCGGCTGAAACAGAGGGCGAGAAACAGAGGGGCTGAAACAGAGGGCGAGAAACAGAGGGGCTGAAACAGAGGGCGAGAAACAGAGGGGCTGAATCAGAGGGGCTGAAACAGAGGGTGAGAAACAGAGGGGCTGAAACAGAGGGCGAGAAACAGAGTAGCTGAAACAGACGGGCTGAAACAGAGGGGCTGAAAAAGAGGGCGAAAAACAGAGGGGCTGAAACAGAGGGCGAGAAACAGAGGGGCTGAAACAGAGGGCGAGAAACAGAGGGGCTGCATCAGAGGGGCTGAAACAGAGGGGCTGAAATAGTGGGGCTGAAACAGAGGGCGAGAAACAGAGGGGCTGAAACAGAGGGCGAGAAACAGAGGGGCTGAATCAGAGGGGCTGAAACAGAGGGTGAGAAACAGAGGGGCTGAAACAGGGCGAGAAACAGAGTGGCTGAAACAGATGGGCTGAAACAGAGGGGCTGAAAAAGAGGGCGAAAAACAGAGGGGCTGAAACAGAGGGCGAGAAACAGAGGGGCTGAATCAGAGGGCTAAATCAGAGGGGCTGAATCAGAGGGGCTGAAACAGAGGGGATGAATCAGAGGGGCTGAAACAGAGGGCGAGAAACAGAGGGGCTGAATCAGAGGGTCTAAATCAGAGGGGCTGAATCAGAGGGGTTGAAACAGAGGGTCTGAATCAGAGGGGCTGAAACAGAGGGCGAGAAACAGAGGGGCTGAAACAGAGGGCGAGAAACATAGGGGCTGAAACAGAGGGCGAGAAGCAGAGGGGAAGAAACAGAGGGGCTGAAACAGAGGGTCTGAAACAGACGGGCTGAATCAGAGGGGCTGATTCAGAGGTGCTGAAACAGAGGGGCTGAATCAGCGGGGCTGAAACAGAGGGCGAGAAACTGAGGGGCTGAAACAGAGGGCGAGAAACAGAGGGGCAGAAACAGAGGGCGAGAAACAGAGCGGCTAATTCAGAGGGGCTGAAACAGAGGGCGAGAAACAGAGGGGCTGAAACAGAGGGCAAGAAACAGAGAGGGCTGAAACAGAGGGGATAAAACAGCGCGGCTGAAACAGAGGGCGAGAAACAGAGGGGCTGAAACAGAGGGCGAGAAACAGAGGGGCTGAAACAGACGGGCTGAAACAGAGGGGCTGAAAAAGAGGGCGAAAAACAGAGGGGCTGAAACAGAGGGCGAGAAACAGAGGGGCTGAAACAGAGGGCGAGAAACAGAGGGGATGCATCAGAGGGGCTGAAACAGAGGGGCTGAAATAGTGGGGCTGAAACAGAGGGCGAGAAACAGAGGGGCTGAAACAGAGGGCGAGAAACAGAGGGGCTGAAACAGAGGGCGAGAAACAGAGGGGCTGAATCAGAGGGGCTGAAACAGAGGGTGAGAAACAGAGGGGCTGAAACAGGGCGAGAAACAGAGTGGCTGAAACAGATGGGCTGAAACAGAGGGGCTGAAAAAGAGGGTGAAAAACAGAGGGGCTGAAACAGAGGGCGAGAAACAGAGGGGCTGAATCAGAGGGCTAAATCAGAGGGGCTGAATCAGAGGGGCTGAAACAGAGGGGATGAATCAGAGGGGCTGAAACAGAGGGCGAGAAACAGAGGGGCTGAATCAGAGGGGCTGAAACAGAGGGTGAGAAACAGAGGGGCTGAAACAGAGGGCGAGAAACAGAGTGGCTGAAACAGATGGGCTGAAACAGAGGGGCTGAAAAAGAGGGCGAAAAACGGAGGGGCTCAAACAGAGGGCGAGAAACAGAGGGGCTGAATCAGAGGGCTAAATCAGAGGGGCTGAATCAGAGGGGCTGAAACAGAGGGGATGAATCAGAGGGGCTGAATCAGAGGGCTAAATCAGAGGGGCTGAATCAGAGGGGCTGAAACAGAGGGGATGAATCAGAGGGGCTGAAACAGAGGGCGAGAAACAGAGGAGCTGAAACAGAGGGCAAGAAACAGAGGGGCTGAAACAGAAGGGCTGAAACAGAGGGCGAGAAACAGAGGGGCTGAATCAGAGGGTCTAAATCAGAGGGGCTGAATCAGAGGGGTTGAAACAGAGGGTCTGAATCAGAGGGGCTGAAACAGAGGGCGAGAAACAGAGGGGCTGAAACAGAGGGCGAGAAACATAGGGTCTGAAACAGAGGGCGAGAAACAGAGGGGAAGAAACAGAGGGGCTGAAACAGAGGGTCTGAAACAGACGGGCTGAATCAGAGGGGCTGATTCAGAGGGGCTGAAACAGAGGGGCTGAATCAGCGGGGCTGAAACAGAGGGCGAGAAACTGAGGGGCTGAAACAGAGGGCGAGAAACAGAGGGGCAGAAACAGAGGGCCAGAAACAGAGGGGCTGAAACAGAGGGCGAGAAACAGAGGGGCTGAATCAGAGGGGCTGAAACAGAGGGTGAGAAACAGAGGGGCTGAAACAGAGGGCGAGAAACAGAGTGGCTGAAACAGACGGGCTGAAACAGAGGGGCTGAAAAAGAGGGCGAAAAACAGAGGGGCTGAAACAGAGGGCGAGAAACAGAGGGGCTGAAACAGAGGGCGAGAAACAGAGGGGCTGCATCAGAGGGGCTGAAACAGAGGGGCTGAAATAGTGGGGCTGAAACAGAGGGCGAGAAACAGAGGGGCTGAAACAGAGGGCGAGAAACAGAGGGGCTGAAACAGAGGGCGAGAAACAGAGGGGCTGAATCAGAGGGGCTGAAACAGAGGGTGAGAAACAGAGGGGCTGAAACAGGGCGAGAAACAGAGTGGCTGAAACAGGTGGGCTGAAACAGAGGGGCTGAAACAGAGGGCAGGAAACAGAGGGGCTGAAACAGAGGGGATAAAACAGTGCGGCTGAAACAGAGGGCGAGAAACAGAGTGGCTGAAACAGAGGGCGAGAAACAGAGGGGCTGAAACAGAGGGCGAGAAACAGAGGGGCTGAATCAGAGGGGCTGAAACAGAGGGTGAGAAACAGAGGGGCTGAAACAGAGGGCGAGAAACAGAGTGGCTGAAACAGACGGGCTGAAACAGAGGGGCTGAAAAAGAGGGCGAAAAACAGAGGGGCTGAAACAGAGGGCGAGAAACAGAGGGGCTGAAACAGAGGGCGAGAAACAGAGGGGCTGCATCAGAGGGGCTGAAACAGAGGGGCTGAAATAGTGGGGCTGAAACAGAGGGCGAGAAACAGAGGGGCTGAAACAGAGGGCGAGAAACAGAGGGGCTGAAACAGAGGGCGAGAAACAGAGGGGCTGAATCAGAGGGGCTGAAACAGAGGGTGAGAAACAGAGGGGCTGAAACAGGGCGAGAAACAGAGTGGCTGAAACAGATGGGCTGAAACAGAGGGGCTGAAAAAGAGGGTGAAAAACAGAGGGGCTGAAACAGAGGGCGAGAAACAGAGGGGCTGAATCAGAGGGCTAAATCAGAGGGGCTGAATCAGAGGGGCTGAAACAGAGGGGATGAATCAGAGGGGCTGAAACAGAGGGCGAGAAACAGAGGGGCTGAATCAGAGGGTCTAAATCAGAGGGGCTGAAACAGAGGGCGAGAAACAGAGGGGCTGAAACAGAGGGCGAGAAACATAGGGGCTGAAACAGAGGGCGAGAAACAGAGGGGCAGAAACAGAGGGCGAGAAACAGAGCGGCTAATTCAGAGGGGCTGAAACAGAGGGCGAGAAACAGAGGGCGAGAAACAGAGGGGCTGAAACAGAGGGGCTGAAACAGAGGGAATAAAACAGTGCGGCTGAAACAGAGGGCGAGAAACAGAGGGGCAGAAACAGAGGGCGAGAAACAGAGCGGCTAATTCAGAGGGGCTTAAACAAAGGGCGAGAAACAGAGGGCGAGAAACAGAGGGGCTGAAACAGAGGGGCTGAAACAGAGGGGATAAAACAGTGCGGCTGAAACAGAGGGCGAGAAACAGAGGGGCTGAAACAGAGGGCGAGAAACAGAGGGGCAGAAACACAGGGCGAGAAACAGAGCGGCTAATTCAGAGGGGCTGAAACAGAGGGCGAGAAACAGAGGGGCTGAAACAGAGAGCAAGAAACAGAGGGGCTGAACCAGAGGGGATAAAACAGTGCGGCTGAAACAGAGGGCGAGAAACAGAGGGGCTGAAACAGAGGGCGAGAAACAGAGGGGCTGAATCAGAGGGGCTGAAACAGAGGGTGAGAAACAGAGGGGCTGAAACAGAGGGCGAGAAACAGAGGGGCTGAAACAGAGGGCGAGAAACAGAGTGGCTGAAACAGACGGGCTGAAACTGAGGGGCTGAAAAAGAGGGCGAAAAACAGAGGGGCTGAAACAGAGGGCGAGAAACAGAGGGGCTGAAACAGAGGGCGAGAAACAGAGGGGCTGCATCAGAGGGGCTGAAACAGAGGGGCTGAAATAGTGGGGCTGAAACAGAGGGCGAGAAACAGAGGGGCTGAAACAGAGGGCGAGAAACAGAGGGGCTGAAACAGAGGGCGAGAAACAGAGGGGCTGAATCAGAGGGGCTGAAACAGAGGGTGAGAAACAGAGGGGCTGAAACAGGGCGAGAAACAGAGTGGCTGAAACAGATGGGCTGAAACAGAGGGGCTGAAACAGAGGGCAGGAAACAGAGGGGCTGAAACAGAGGGGATAAAACAGTGCGGCTGAAACAGAGGGCGAGAAACAGAGGGGCTGAAACAGAGGGCGAGAAACAGAGGGGCTGAAACAGAGGGCGAGAAACAGAGGGGCTGAATCAGAGGGGCTGAAACAGAGGGTGAGAAACAGAGGGGCTGAAACAGAGGGCGAGAAACAGAGTGGCTGAAACAGACGGGCTGAAACAGAGGGGCTGAAAAAGAGGGCGAAAAACAGAGGGGCTGAAACAGAGGGCGAGAAACAGAGGGGCTGAAACAGAGGGCGAGAAACAGAGGGGCTGCATCAGAGGGGCTGAAACAGAGGGGCTGAAATAGTGGGGCTGAAACAGAGGGCGAGAAACAGAGGGGCTGAAACAGAGGGCGAGAAACAGAGGGGCTGAAACAGAGGGCGAGAAACAGAGGGGCTGAATCAGAGGGGCTGAAACAGAGGGTGAGAAACAGAGGGGCTGAAACAGGGCGAGAAACAGAGTGGCTGAAACAGATGGGCTGAAACAGAGGGGCTGAAAAAGAGGGTGAAAAACAGAGGGGCTGAAACAGAGGGCGAGAAACAGAGGGGCTGAATCAGAGGGCTAAATCAGAGGGGCTGAATCAGAGGGGCTGAAACAGAGGGGATGAATCAGAGGGGCTGAAACAGAGGGCGAGAAACAGAGGGGCTGAATCAGAGGGTCTAAATCAGAGGGGCTGAAACAGAGGGCGAGAAACAGAGGGGCTGAAACAGAGGGCGAGAAACATAGGGGCTGAAACAGAGGGCGAGAAACAGAGGGGCAGAAACAGAGGGCGAGAAACAGAGCGGCTAATTCAGAGGGGCTGAAACAGAGGGCGAGAAACAGAGGGCGAGAAACAGAGGGGCTGAAACAGAGGGGCTGAAACAGAGGGGATAAAACAGTGCGGCTGAAACAGAGGGCGAGAAACAGAGGGGCAGAAACAGAGGGCGAGAAACAGAGCGGCTAATTCAGAGGGGCTTAAACAAAGGGCGAGAAACAGAGGGCGAGAAACAGAGGGGCTGAAACAGAGGGGCTGAAACAGAGGGGATAAAACAGTGCGGCTGAAACAGAGGGCGAGAAACAGAGGGGCTGAAACAGAGGGCGAGAAACAGAGGGGCAGAAACACAGGGCGAGAAACAGAGCGGCTAATTCAGAGGGGCTGAAACAGAGGGCGAGAAACAGAGGGGCTGAAACAGAGAGCAAGAAACAGAGGGGCTGAAACAGAGGGGATAAAACAGTGCGGCTGAAACAGAGGGCGAGAAACAGAGGGGCTGAAACAGAGGGCGAGAAACAGAGGGGCTGAAACAGAGGGCGAGAAACAGAGGGGCTGAATCAGAGGGGCTGAAACAGAGGGTGAGAAACAGAGGGGCTGAAACAGAGGGCGAGAAACAGAGTGGCTGAAACAGACGGGCTGAAACAGAGGGGCTGAAAAAGAGGGCGAAAAACAGAGGGGCTGAAACAGAGGGCGAGAAACAGAGGGGCTGAAACAGAGGGCGAGAAACAGAGGGGCTGCATCAGAGGGGCTGAAACAGAGGGGCTGAAATAGTGGGGCTGAAACAGAGGGCGAGAAACAGAGGGGCTGAAACAGAGGGCGAGAAACAGAGGGGCTGAAACAGAGGGCGAGAAACAGAGGGGCTGAATCAGAGGGGCTGAAACAGAGGGTGAGAAACAGAGGGGCTGAAACAGGGCGAGAAACAGAGTGGCTGAAACAGATGGGCTGAAACAGAGGGGCTGAAAAAGAGGGCGAAAAACAGAGGGGCTGAAACAGAGGGCGAGAAACAGAGGGCTAAATCAGAGGGGCTGAATCAGAGGGGCTGAAACAGAGGGGATGAATCAGAGGGGCTGAAACAGAGGGCGAGAAACAGAGGGGCTGAATCAGAGGGTCTAAATCAGAGGGGCTGAATCAGAGGGGTTGAAACAGAGGATCTGAATCAGAGGGGCTGAAACAGAGGGCGAGAAACAGAGGGGCTGAAACAGAGGGCGAGAAACATAGGGGCTGAAACAGAGGGCGAGAAACAGAGGGGAAGAAACAGAGGGGCTGAAACAGAGGGTCTGAATCAGACGGGCTGAATCAGAGGGGCTGATTCAGAGGGGCTGAAACAGAGGGGCTGAATCAGCGGGGCTGAAACAGAGGGCGAGAAACTGAGGGGCTGAAACAGAGGGCGAGAAACAGAGCGGCTAATTCAGAGGGGCTGAAACAGAGGGCGAGAAACAGAGGGGCTGAAACAGAGGGCAAGAAACAGAGGGGCTGAAACAGAGGGGATAAAACAGTGCGGCTGAAACAGCGGGCGAGAAACAGAGGGGCTGAAACAGAGGGCGAGAAACAGAGGGGCTGAAACAGATGGCGAGAAACAGAGGGGCTGAATCAGAGGGGCTGAAAAAGAGGGTGAGAAACAGAGGGGCTGAAACAGAGGGCGAGAAACAGAGTGGCTGAAACAGACGGGCTGAAACAGAGGGGCTGAAAAAGAGGGCGAAAAACAGAGGGGCTGAAACAGAGGGCGAGAAACAGAGGGGCTGAAACAGAGGGCGAGAAACAGAGGGGCTGCATCAGAGGGGCTGAAACAGAGGGGCTGAAATAGTGGGGCTGAAACAGAGGGCGAGAAACAGTGGGGCTGAAACAGAGGGCGAGAAACAGAGGGGCTGAAACAGAGGGCGAGAAACAGAGGGGCTGAATCAGAGGGGCTGAAACAGAGGGTGAGAAACAGAGGGGCTGAAACAGGGCGAGAAACAGAGTGGCTGAAACAGATGGGCTGAAACAGAGGGGCTGAAAAAGAGGGTGAAAAACAGAGGGGCTGAAACAGAGGGCGAGAAACAGAGGGGCTGAATCAGAGGGCTAAATCAGAGGGGCTGAATCAGAGGGGCTGAAACAGAGGGGATGAATCAGAGGGGCTGAAACAGAGGGCGAGAAACAGAGGGGCTGAAACAGAGGGCAAGAAACAGAGGGGCTGAAACAGAAGGGCTGAAACAGAGGGCGAGAAACAGAGGGGCTGAATCAGAGGGGCTAAATCAGAGGGGCTGAATCAGAGGGGTTGAAACAGAGGGGCTGAATCAGAGGGCGAGAAACAGAGGGGCTGAAACAGTGGGCAAAAAACAGAGGGGCTGAAACAGAGGGTGAGAAACAGAGGGGCTGAAACAGAGGGCGAGAAACAGAGGGGCTGAAACAGAGGGCAAGAAACAGAGGGGCTGAATCAGAGATGCGAGAAACAGAGGGGCTGAAACAGAGGGCGAGAAACAGAGGGGCTGAAACAGAGGGCGAGAAACAGAGGGGCTGAAACAGAGGGCGAGAAACAGAGGGGCTGAAACAGAGAGGCTGAAACAGAGGGGCTGAAACAGAGGGCGAGAAACAGAGGGGCTGAAACAGAGGGCGAGAAACAGAGGGGCTGAAACAGAGGGGCTGAAACAGAGGGGCTGAAACAGAGGGCGAGAAACAGAGGGGCTGAAACAGAGGGCGAGAAACAGAGGGGCTGAAACAGAGGGCGAGAAACAGAGGGGCTGAAACAGAGGGGCTGAAACAGTGAGGCTGAATCAGAGGGGCCGAAACAGAGGGCGAGAAATAGAGGGGCTGAAACAGAGGGCGAGAAACAGAGGGGCTGAAACAGAGGGCGAGAAACAGAGGGGCTAAAAAAGAGCGCGAGAAACAGAGGGGCTGAATCAGAGGGGCTGAAACAGAGGGCGAGAAACAGAGGGGCTGAAACAGAGGGCGAGAAACAGAGGGGCTGAAACAGAGGGGCTGAAACAGAGGGTGAGAAACAGAGGGGCTTAAACAGAGGGCGAGAAACAGAGGGGCTGAAACAGAGGGGCTGAAACAGAGGGGCTGAATCAGAGGGGCTGAATCAGAGGGGCTGAAACAGAGGGCGAGAAACAGAGTGGCTGAAACAGAGGGCGAGAAACAGACGGCCAGAAACAGAGGGCGATAAACAGAGGGGCTGAAACAGAGGGGCTGAAACAGAGAGCGCGAAACAGGGGCACTGAAACAGAGGGCGAGAAACAGAGGGGCTGAAACAGACGGCGAGAAACAGAGGGGCTGAAACAGAGGGCGTGAAACATAGGGGCTGAAACAGAGGGCAAGAAACAGAGGGGCTGAAACTGAGTTGCTGAAACAGAAGGGCTGAAACAGAGGGGCTGAAACAGAGGGCGAGAAACAGAGGGGCTGAATCAGAGGGGCTGAATCACAGGAGCTGAAACAGAGGGGCTGAAACTGAGGGTGAGAAACAGAGGGCGAGAAACAGAGGGGCTGAAACAGAGGGGCTGAAACAGAGGGTCTGAAACAAAGCGGCTGATACAGAGGGCGAGAAACAGAGGTGCTGAAACAGAGGGGCTGAAACAGAGGGGCTGAAACAGAGGGGCTGAAACAGAGGGGCTGAAACAGAGGGCAAGAAACAGAGGGGCTGAAACAGAGGGCGAGAAACAGAGGGGCAGAAACAGAGGGCGAGAAACAGAGGGGCTGAAACAGATGGGCTGAAACAGAGGGGCTGAAACAGAGGGCGAGAAACAGAGAGGCTGAAACAGAGGGCGAGAAACAGAGTGGCTGAAACAGAGGGCAAGAAACAGAGGGGCTGAAACAGAGGGCGAGAAACAGAGGGGCTGAAACAGAGGGCGAGAAACAGAGGGCGAGAAACAGAGGGGCTGAAACAGAGGGCGAGAAACAGAGGGGCTGAAACATAGGTGCTGAATGAGTGGGGCTGAATCAGAGGGGCTGAATCAGAGGGGTTGTAACAGAGGGTCTGAATCAGAGGGGCTGAAACAGAGGGCGAGAAACAGAGGGCGAGAATCAGAGGGGCTGAAACAGAGGGGCTGAAACAGAGGGGCTGAAACAAAGCGGCTGATACAGAGGGCGAGAAACAGAGCGGCTGAAACAGAGTGCGAGAAACAGAGGGGCTGAAAAAGAGGGGCTGAAACAGAGGGGCTGAAACAGAGGGGCTGAAACAGAGGGCAAGAAACAGAGGGGCTGAAACAGAGGGCGAGAAACAGAGGGGCTGAAACAGAGGGCGAGAAACAGAGGGGCTGAAACAGAGGGGCTGAAACAGAGGGGCTGAAACAGAGGGCGAGAAAAGGAGAGGCTGAAACAGAGGGCGAGAAACAGAGTGGCTGAAACAGAGGGCAAGAAACAGAGGGTCTGAAACAGAGGGCGAGAAACAGAGGGGCTGAAACAGAGGGCGAGAAACAGAGGGGCTGAAACAGAGGGCGAGAAACAGAGGGGCTGAAACAGAGGGCGAGAAACAGAGGGGCTTTAACATAGGGGCTGAATGAGTGGGGCTGAATCAGAGTGGCTGAATCAGAGGGGCTGAAACAGAGGGTGAGAAACAGAGGGGCTGAAACAGAGGGGCTGAAACAGAGGGGCTGAAACAGAGAGCGAGAAACAGAGGGGCTGAATCAGAGGGCTAAATCAGAGGGGCTGAATCAGAGGGGCTGAAACAGAGGGGCTGAATCAGAGGGGCTGAAACAGAGGGCGAGAAACAGAGGGGCTGAAACAGAGGGCAAGAAACAGAGGGGCTGAAACAGAAGGGCTGAAACAGAGGGCGAGAAACAGAGGGGCTGAATCAGAGGGGCTAAATCAGAGGGGCTGAATCAGAGGGGTTGAAACAGAGGGTCTGAATCAGAGGGGCTGAAACAGAGGGCGAGTAACAGAGGGGCTGAAACAGAGGGCGAGAAACATAGGGGCTGAAACAGAGGGCGAGAAACAGAGGGGAAGAAACAGAGGGGCTGCAACAGAGGGTCTGAAACAGACGGGCTGAATCAGAGGGGCTGATGCAGAGGGGCTGAAACAGAGGGGCTGAATCAGCGGGGCTGAAACAGAGGGTGAGAAACTGAGGGGCTGAAACAGAGGGCGAGAAACAGAGGGGCAGAAACAGAGGGCGAGAAACAGAGCGGCTGATTCAGAGGGGCTGAAACAGAGGGCGAGAAACAGAGGGGCTGAAACAGAGGGCAAGAAACAGAGGGGCTGAAACAGAGGGGATAAAACAGTGCGGCTGAAGCAGAGGGCGAGAAACAGAGGGGCTGAAACAGAGGGCAAGAAACAGAGGGGCTGAAACAGAGGGCGAGAAACAGAGGGGCTGTATCAGAGGGACTGAAACAGAGGGTGAGAAAAAGAGGGGCTGAAACAGAGGGTGAGAAACAGAGTGGCTGAAACAGACGGGCTGAAACAGAGGGCAAGAAACGGAGGGGCTGAAACAGAGGGCGAGAAACAGAGGGGCTGAAACAGAGGGCGAGAAACAGAGAGGCTGAAACAGAGGGCGAGAAACAGAGTGGCTGAAACAGAGGGCAAGAAACAGAGGGTCTGAAACAGAGGGCGAGAAACAGAGGGGCTGAAACAGAGGGCAAGAAACAGAGGGGCTGAAACAGAGGGCGAGAAACAGAGGGGCTGAAACAGAGGGCGAGAAACAGAGGGGCTGAAACATAGGGGCTGAATGAGTGGGGCTGAATCAGAGTGGCTGAATCAGAGGGGCTGAAACAGAGGGCGAGAAACAGAGGGGCTGAAACAGAGAGGCTGAAACAGAGGGGCTGAAACAGAGGGCGAGAAACAGAGGGGCTGAAACAGAGGGCGAGAAACAGAGGGGCTGAAACAGAGGGGCTGAAACAGAGGGGCTGAAACAGAGGGCGAGAAACAGAGGGGCTGAAACAGAGGGCGAGAAACAGAGGGGCTGAAACAGAGGGCGAGAAACAGAGGGGCTGAAACAGAGGGGCTGAAACAGTGGGGCTGAATCAGAGGGGCCGAAACAGAGGGCGAGAAATAGAGGGGCTGAAACAGAGGGCGAGAAACAGAGGGGCTGAAACAGAGGGCGAGAAACAGAGGGGCTAAAAAAGAGCGCGAGAAACAGAGGGGCTGAATCAGAGGGGCTGAAACAGAGGGCGAGAAACAGAGGGGCTGAAACAGAGGGCGAGAAACAGAGGGGCTGAAACAGAGGGGCTGAAACAGAGGGTGAGAAACAGAGGGGCTTAAACAGAGGGCGAGAAACAGAGGGGCTGAAACAGAGGGGCTGAAACAGAGGGGCTGAATCAGAGGGGCTGAATCAGAGGGGCTGAAACAGAGGGCGAGAAACAGAGTGGCTGAAACAGAGGGCGAGAAACAGACGGCCAGAAACAGAGGGCGATAAACAGAGGGGCTGAAACAGAGGGGCTGAAACAGAGAGCGCGAAACAGGGGCACTGAAACAGAGGGCGAGAAACAGAGGGGCTGAAACAGACGGCGAGAAACAGAGGGGCTGAAACAGAGGGCGTGAAACATAGGGGCTGAAACAGAGGGCAAGAAACAGAGGGGCTGAAACTGAGTTGCTGAAACAGAAGGGCTGAAACAGAGGGGCTGAAACAGAGGGCGAGAAACAGAGGGGCTGAATCAGAGGGGCTGAATCACAGGAGCTGAAACAGAGGGGCTGAAACTGAGGGTGAGAAACAGAGGGCGAGAAACAGAGGGGCTGAAACAGAGGGGCTGAAACAGAGGGTCTGAAACAAAGCGGCTGATACAGAGGGCGAGAAACAGAGGTGCTGAAACAGAGGGGCTGAAACAGAGGGGCTGAAACAGAGGGGCTGAAACAGAGGGGCTGAAACAGAGGGCAAGAAACAGAGGGGCTGAAACAGAGGGCGAGAAACAGAGGGGCTGAAACAGAGGGCGAGAAACAGAGGGGCTGAAACAGATGGGCTGAAACAGAGGGGCTGAAACAGAGGGCGAGAAACAGAGAGGCTGAAACAGAGGGCGAGAAACAGAGTGGCTGAAACAGAGGGCAAGAAACAGAGGGGCTGAAACAGAGGGCGAGAAACAGAGGGGCTGAAACAGAGGGCGAGAAACAGAGGGCGAGAAACAGAGGGGCTGAAACAGAGGGCGAGAAACAGAGGGGCTGAAACATAGGTGCTGAATGAGTGGGGCTGAATCAGAGGGGCTGAATCAGAGGGGTTGTAACAGAGGGTCTGAATCAGAGGGGCTGAAACAGAGGGCGAGAAACAGAGGGCGAGAATCAGAGGGGCTGAAACAGAGGGGCTGAAACAGAGGGGCTGAAACAAAGCGGCTGATACAGAGGGCGAGAAACAGAGCGGCTGAAACAGAGTGCGAGAAACAGAGGGGCTGAAAAAGAGGGGCTGAAACAGAGGGGCTGAAACAGAGGGGCTGAAACAGAGGGCAAGAAACAGAGGGGCTGAAACAGAGGGCGAGAAACAGAGGGGCTGAAACAGAGGGCGAGAAACAGAGGGGCTGAAACAGAGGGGCTGAAACAGAGGGGCTGAAACAGAGGGCGAGAAAAGGAGAGGCTGAAACAGAGGGCGAGAAACAGAGTGGCTGAAACAGAGGGCAAGAAACAGAGGGTCTGAAACAGAGGGCGAGAAACAGAGGGGCTGAAACAGAGGGCGAGAAACAGAGGGGCTGAAACAGAGGGCGAGAAACAGAGGGGCTGAAACAGAGGGCGAGAAACAGAGGGGCTTTAACATAGGGGCTGAATGAGTGGGGCTGAATCAGAGTGGCTGAATCAGAGGGGCTGAAACAGAGGGTGAGAAACAGAGGGGCTGAAACAGAGGGGCTGAAACAGAGGGGCTGAAACAGAGAGCGAGAAACAGAGGGGCTGAATCAGAGGGCTAAATCAGAGGGGCTGAATCAGAGGGGCTGAAACAGAGGGGCTGAATCAGAGGGGCTGAAACAGAGGGCGAGAAACAGAGGGGCTGAAACAGAGGGCAAGAAACAGAGGGGCTGAAACAGAAGGGCTGAAACAGAGGGCGAGAAACAGAGGGGCTGAATCAGAGGGGCTAAATCAGAGGGGCTGAATCAGAGGGGTTGAAACAGAGGGTCTGAATCAGAGGGGCTGAAACAGAGGGCGAGTAACAGAGGGGCTGAAACAGAGGGCGAGAAACATAGGGGCTGAAACAGAGGGCGAGAAACAGAGGGGAAGAAACAGAGGGGCTGCAACAGAGGGTCTGAAACAGACGGGCTGAATCAGAGGGGCTGATGCAGAGGGGCTGAAACAGAGGGGCTGAATCAGCGGGGCTGAAACAGAGGGTGAGAAACTGAGGGGCTGAAACAGAGGGCGAGAAACAGAGGGGCAGAAACAGAGGGCGAGAAACAGAGCGGCTGATTCAGAGGGGCTGAAACAGAGGGCGAGAAACAGAGGGGCTGAAACAGAGGGCAAGAAACAGAGGGGCTGAAACAGAGGGGATAAAACAGTGCGGCTGAAGCAGAGGGCGAGAAACAGAGGGGCTGAAACAGAGGGCAAGAAACAGAGGGGCTGAAACAGAGGGCGAGAAACAGAGGGGCTGTATCAGAGGGACTGAAACAGAGGGTGAGAAAAAGAGGGGCTGAAACAGAGGGTGAGAAACAGAGTGGCTGAAACAGACGGGCTGAAACAGAGGGCAAGAAACGGAGGGGCTGAAACAGAGGGCGAGAAACAGAGGGGCTGAAACAGAGGGCGAGAAACAGAGAGGCTGAAACAGAGGGCGAGAAACAGAGTGGCTGAAACAGAGGGCAAGAAACAGAGGGTCTGAAACAGAGGGCGAGAAACAGAGGGGCTGAAACAGAGGGCAAGAAACAGAGGGGCTGAAACAGAGGGCGAGAAACAGAGGGGCTGAAACAGAGGGCGAGAAACAGAGGGGCTGAAACATAGGGGCTGAATGAGTGGGGCTGAATCAGAGTGGCTGAATCAGAGGGGCTGAAACAGAGGGTGAGAAACAGAGGGGCTGAAACAGAGGGGCTGAAACAGAGGGGCTGAAACAGAGAGCGAGAAACAGAGGGGCTGAATCAGAGGGCTAAATCAGAGGGGCTGAATCAGAGGGGCTGAAACAGAGGGGCTGAATCAGAGGGGCTGAAACAGAGGGCGAGAAACAGAGGGGCTGAAACAGAGGGCAAGAAACAGAGGGGCTGAAACAGAAGGGCTGAAACAGAGGGCGAGAAACAGAGGGGCTGAATCAGAGGGGCTAAATCAGAGGGGCTGAATCAGAGGGGTTGAAACAGAGGGTCTGAATCAGAGGGGCTGAAACAGAGGGCGAGTAACAGAGGGGCTGAAACAGAGGGCGAGAAACATAGGGGCTGAAACAGAGGGCGAGAAACAGAGGGGAAGAAACAGAGGGGCTGCAACAGAGGGTCTGAACCAGACGGGCTGAATCAGAGGGGCTGAAACAGAGGGTGAGAAACTGAGGGGCTGAAACAGAGGGCGAGAAACAGAGGGGCAGAAACAGAGGGCGAGAAACAGAGCGGCTGATTCAGAGGGGCTGAAACAGAGGGGCTGAAACAGAGGGCAAGAAACAGAGGGGCTGAAACAGAGGGGATAAAACAGTGCGGCTGAAACAGAGGGCGAGAAACAGAGGGGCTGAAACAGAGGGCGAGAAACAGAGGGGCTGAAACAGAGGGCGAGAAACAGAGGCGCTGAATCAGAGGGACTGAAACAGAGGGGCTGAAACAGAGGGCGAGAAACAGAGTGGCTGAAACAGACGGGCTGAAACTGAGGGGCTGAAAAAGAGGGCGAAAAACAGAGGGGCTGAAACAGAGGGCGAGAAACAGAGGGGCTGAAACAGAGGGCGAGAAACAGAGGGGCTGAATCAGAGGGGCTGAAACAGAGGGGCTGAAATAGTGGGGCTGAAACAGAGGGCGAGAAACAGAGGGGCTGAAACAGAGGGCGAGAAACAGAGGGGCTGAATCAGAGGGGCTGAAACAGAGGGTGAGAAACAGAGGGGCTGAAACAGAGGGCGAGAAACAGAGTGGCTGAAACAGATGGGCTGAAACAGAGGGTCAGAAAAAGAGGGCGAAAAACAGAGGGGCTGAAACAGAGGGCGAGAAACAGAGGGGCTGAATCAGAGGGCTAAATCAGAGGGGCTGAATCAGAGGGGTTGAAAGAGAGGGTCTGAATCAGAGGGGCTGAAACAGAGGGCGAGAAATAGAGGGGCTGAAACAGAGGGCGAGAAACAGAGGGGCTGAAACAGAGGGGCTGAAACAGAGGGTCTGAAACAGAGGGGCTGAATCAGAGGGGCTGATTCAGAGGGGCTGAAACAGAGGGGCTGAATCAGCGGGGCTGAAACAGAGGGCGAGAAACTGAGGGGCTGAAACAGAGGGTGAGAAACAGAGGGGCTGAAACAGAGGGGCTGAAACAGAGGGGCTGAAACAGAGGGCGAGAAACAGAGGGGCCGAATCAGAGGGCTAAATCAGAGGGGCTGAATCAGAGGGGCTGAAACAGAGGGGCTGAATCAGAGGGGCTGAAACAGAGGGTGAGAAACAGAGGGGCTGAAACAAAGGGCAAGAAACAGAGGGGCTGAAACAGAAGGGCTGAAACAGAGGGGGAGAAACAGAAGGGCTGAAACAGAGGGTCTGAATCAGAGGGTCTGAAACAGAGGGCGAGAAACAGAGGGGCTGAAACAGAGGGGCTGAAACAGAGGGTCTGAAACAGAGGGGCTGATTCTGAGGGGCTGAAACAGAGGGGCTGAATCAGCGAGGCTGAAACAGAGGGCAAGAAACTGAGGGGCTGAAACTGAGGGCGAGAAACAGAGGGGCAGAAACAGCGGGCGAGAAACAGAGGGGCTGAAACAGAGGGCGAGAAACAGAGTGGCTGAAACAGAGGGCTAGAAACAGAGGGGCTGAAACAGAGGGGTTGAAACAGAGGGGCTGAAACAGAGGGGCTGAAACAGTGGGGCTGAAACAGAGGGGCTGAAACAAAGCGGCTGATACAGAGGGCGAGAAACAGAGGGGCTGAAACAGAGGGCGAGAAACAGAGTGGCTGAAACAGAGGGCGAGAAACCGAGGGGCTGAAACAGAGGGGCTGAAACAGAGGGGCTGAAACAGAGGGGCTGAAACAGAGGGCAAGAAACAGTGGGGCTGAAACAGAGGGCGAGAAACAGAGGGGCTGAAACAGAGGGCGAGAAACAGAGGGGCTGAAACAGAGGGTCTGAACCAGACGGGCTGAATCAGAGGGGCTGAAACAGAGGGTGAGAAACTGAGGGGCTGAAACAGAGGGCGAGAAACAGAGGGGCAGAAACAGAGGGCGAGAAACAGAGCGGCTGATTCAGAGGGGCTGAAACAGAGGGGCTGAAACAGAGGGCAAGAAACAGAGGGGCTGAAACAGAGGGGATAAAACAGTGCGGCTGAAACAGAGGGCGAGAAACAGAGGGGCTGAAACAGAGGGCGAGAAACAGAGGGGCTGAAACAGAGGGCGAGAAACAGAGGGGCTGAATCAGAGGGACTGAAACAGAGGGGCTGAAACAGAGGGCGAGAAACAGAGTGGCTGAAACAGACGGGCTGAAACTGAGGGGCTGAAAAAGAGGGCGAAAAACAGAGGGGCTGAAACAGAGGGCGAGAAACAGAGGGGCTGAAACAGAGGGCGAGAAACAGAGGGGCTGAATCAGAGGGGCTGAAACAGAGGGGCTGAAATAGTGGGGCTGAAACAGAGGGCGAGAAACAGAGGGGCTGAAACAGAGGGCGAGAAACAGAGGGGCTGAATCAGAGGGGCTGAAACAGAGGGTGAGAAACAGAGGGGCTGAAACAGAGGGCGAGAAACAGAGTGGCTGAAACAGATGGGCTGAAACAGAGGGGCTGAAAAAGAGGGCGAAAAACAGAGGGGCTGAAACAGAGGGCGAGAAACAGAGGGGCTGAATCAGAGGGCTAAATCAGAGGGGCTGAATCAGAGGGGTTGAAAGAGAGGGTCTGAATCAGAGGGGCTGAAACAGAGGGCGAGAAATAGAGGGGCTGAAACAGAGGGCGAGAAACAGAGGGGCTGAAACAGAGGGGCTGAAACAGAGGGTCTGAAACAGAGGGGCTGAATCAGAGGGGCTGATTCAGAGGGGCTGAAACAGAGGGGCTGAATCAGCGGGGCTGAAACAGAGGGCGAGAAACTGAGGGGCTGAAACAGAGGGTGAGAAACAGAGGGGCTGAAACAGAGGGGCTGAAACAGAGGGGCTGAAACAGAGGGCGAGAAACAGAGGGGCCGAATCAGAGGGCTAAATCAGAGGGGCTGAATCAGAGGGGCTGAAACAGAGAGGCTGAATCAGAGGGGCTGAAACAGAGGGTGAGAAACAGAGGGGCTGAAACAAAGGGCAAGAAACAGAGGGGCTGAAACAGAAGGGCTGAAACAGAGGGCGAGAAACAGAGGGGCTGAAACAGAGGGGCTGAAACAGAGGGTCTGAAACAGAGGGGCTGATTCTGAGGGGCTGAAACAGAGGGGCTGAATCAGCGAGGCTGAAACAGAGGGCAAGAAACTGAGGGGCTGAAACTGAGGGCGAGAAACAGAGGGGCAGAAACAGCGGGCGAGAAACAGAGGGGCTGAAACAGAGGGGCTGAAACAGAGGGCGAGAAACAGAGTGGCTGAAACAGAGGGCTAGAAACAGAGGGGCTGAAACAGAGGGGTTGAAACAGAGGGGCTGAAACAGAGGGGCTGAAACAGTGGGGCTGAAACAGAGGGGCTGAAACAAAGCGGCTGATACAGAGGGCGAGAAACAGAGGGGCTGAAACAGAGGGCGAGAAACAGAGTGGCTGAAACAGAGGGCGAGAAACCGAGGGGCTGAAACAGAGGGGCTGAAACAGAGGGGCTGAAACAGAGGGGCTGAAACAGAGGGCAAGAAACAGTGGGGCTGAAACAGAGGGCGAGAAACAGAGGGGCTGAAACAGAGGGCGAGAAACAGAGGGGCTGAAACAGAGGACGAGAAACAGAGGGGCTGAAAGAGAGGGGCTGAAACAGAGGGGCTGAAACAGAGGGCGAGAAACAGAGAGGCTGAAACAGAGGGCGAGAAACAGAGTGGCTGAAACAGAGGTCAAGAAACAGAGGGGCTGAAACAGAGGGAGAGAAACAGAGGGGCTGAAACAGAGGGCGAGAAACAGTGGGGCTGAATCAGAGGGGCTAAATCAGAGGGGCTGAAACAGACGGGCTGAATCAGAGGGGCTGATTCAGAGGGGCTGAAACAGAGGGGCTGAATCAGCGGGGCTGAAACAGAGGGCGAGAAACTGAGGGGCTGAAACAGAGGGCGAAAAACAGAGGGGCAGAAACAGCGGGCGAGAAACAGAGGGGCTGAAACAGAGGGGCTGAAACAGAGGGCGAGAAACAGAGTGGCTGAAACAGAGGGTTGGAAACAGAGGGGCTGAAACAGAGGGGTTGAAACAGAGGGGCTGAAACAGAGGGGCTGAAACAGTGGGGCTGAAACAGAGGGGCTGAAACGAAGCGGCTGATACAGAGGGCGAGAAACAGAGGGGCTGAAACAGAGGGCGAGAAACAGAGTGGCTGAAACAGAGGGCGAGAAACCGAGGGGCTGAAACAGAGGGGCTGAAACAGAGGGGCTGAAACAGAGGGCAAGAAACAGAGGGGCTGAAACAGAGGGCGAGAAACAGAGGGGCTGAAAGAGAGGGGCTGAAACAGAGGGGCTGAAACAGAGGGCGAGAAACAGAGTGGCTGAAACAGAGGGCAAGAAACAGAGGGGCTGAAACAGAGGGAGAGAAACAGAGGGGCTGAAACAGAGGGCGAGAAACAGTAGGGCTGAATTAGAGGGGCGAAATCAGAGGGGCTGAAACAGACGGGCTGAATCAGAGGGGCTGATTCAGAGGGCGAGAAACAGAGGGGCTGAAACAGAGGACGAGAAACAGAGCGGCTGAAAGAGAGGGGCTGAAACAGAGGGGCTGAAACAGAGGGCGAGAAACAGAGTGGCTGAAACCGAGGGCAAGAAACAGAGGGGCTGAAACAGAGGGAGAGAAACAGAGGGGCTGAAACAGAGGGCGAGAAACAGAGTGGCTGAAACAGAGGGCGAGAAACTGAGGGGGTGAAACAGAGGGCGAGAAACAGAGGGGCAGAAACAGATGGCGAGAAACAGAGCGGCTGATTCAGAGGGGCTGAAACAGAGAGCGAGAAACAGAGGGGCTGAAACAGATGGCAAGAAACAGAGGGGCTGAAACAGAGGGGATGAAACAGTGGGGCTGAAACAGAGGGCGAGAAACAGAGGGGCTGAAACAGAGGGCGAGAAACAGAGGGGCTGAAACAGAGGGCGAGAAACAGAGGGGCTGAATCAGAGGGGCTGAAACAGAGGGTGAGAAACAGAGGGGCTGAAACAGAGGGCGAGAAACAGAGTGGCTGAAACAGACGGGCTGAAACAGAGGGGCTGAAAAAGAGGGCGAAAAACAGAGGGGCTGAAACAGAGGGCGAGAAACAGAGGGGCTGAAACAGAGGGCGAGAAACAGAGGGGCTGAAACAGAGGGCGAGAAACAGAGGGGCTGAAACAGAGGGGCTGAAACAGAGGGTGAGAAACAGGGGGGCTTAAACAGAGGGCGAGAAACAGAGGGGCTGAAACAGAGGGGCTGAAACAGAGGGGCTGAATCAGAGGGGCTGAATCAGAGGGGCTGAAACAGAGGGCGAGAAACAGAGTGGCTGAAACAGAGGGCGAGAAACAGACGGGCAGAAACAGAGGGCGAGAAACAGAGGGGCTGAAACAGAGGGGCTGAAAATGAGAGCGCGAAACAGGGGCACTGAAACAGAGGGCGAGAAACAGAGGGGCTGAAACAGAGGGCGAGAAACAGAGGGCGAGAAACAGAGGGGCTGAAACAGAGGGCGATAAACAGAGGGGCTGAAACATAGGTGCTGAATGAGTGGGGCTGAATCAGAGGGTCTGAAACAGAGGGCGAGAAACAGAGGGGCTGAAACAGAGGTCGAGAAACAGAGGGGCTGAAACAGAGGGCGAGAAACAGAGGGGCTGAAACAGAGGGGCTGAAACAGAGGGGCTGAAACAAAGCGGCTGATACAGAGGGCGAGAAACAGAGGGGCTGAAACAGAGTGCGAGAAACAGAGTGGCTGAAACATGGTGAGAAACAGAGGGGCTGAAACAGAGGGGCTGAAACAGAGGGGCTGAAACAGAGGGGCTGAAACAGAGGGTCTGAAACAGAGGGCAAGAAACAGAGGGGCTGAAACAGAGGGCGAGAAACAGAGGGGCTGAAACAGAGGGCGAGAAACAGAGGGGCTGAAACAGAGGGGCTGAAACAGAGCGGCTGAAACAGAGGGCGAGAAACAGAGGGGCTGAAACAGAGGGCGAGAAACAGAGTGGCTGAAACAGAGGGCAAGAAACAGAGGGTCTGAAACAGAGGGCGAGAAACAGAGGGGCTGAAACAGAGGGCGAGAAACAGAGGGGCTGAAACAGAGGGCGAGAAACAGAGGGGCTGAAACAGAGGGCGAGAAACAGAGGGGCTGAAACATAGGGGCTGAATGAGTGGGGCTGAATCAGAGTGGATGAATCAGAGGGGCTGAAACAGAGGGTGAGAAACAGAGGGGCTGAAACAAGGGGGCTTAAACAGAGGGGCTGAAACAGAGAGCGAGAAACAGAGGGGCTGAATCAGAGGGCTAAATCAGAGGGGCTGAATCAGAGGGGCTGAAACAGAGGGGCTGAATCAGAGGGGCTGAAACAGAGGGCGAGAAACAGAGGGGCTGAAACAGAGGGCAAGAAACAGAGGGGCTGAAACAGAAGGGCTGAAACAGAGGGCGAGAAACAGAGGGGCTGAATCAGAGGGGCTAAATCAGAGGGGCTGAATCAGAGGGGTTGAAACAGAGGGTCTGAATCAGAGGGGGTGAAACAGAGGGCGAGTAACAGAGGGGCTGAAACAGAGGGCGAGAAACATAGGGGCTGAAACAGAGGGCGAGAAACAGAGGGGAAGAAACAGAGGGGCTGCAACAGAGGGTCTGAAACAGACGGGCTGAATCAGAGGGGCTGATTCAGAGGGGCTAAAACAGAGGGGCTGAATCAGCGGGGCTGAAACAGAGGGCGAGAAACTGAGGGGCTGAAACAGAGGGCGAGAAACAGAGGGGCAGAAACAGAGGGCGAGAAACAGAGGGGTTGAAACAGAGGGGCTGAAACAGAGGGCGAGAAACAGAGGGGTTGAAACAGAGGGGCTGAAACAGACGGGCTGAATCAGAGGGGCTGATTCAGAGGGGCTGAAACAGAGGGGCTGAATCAGCGGGGCTGAAACAGAGGGTGAGAAACTGAGGGGCTGAAACAGAGGGCGAGAAACAGAGGGGCAGAAACAGAGGGCGAGAAACAGAGCGGCTGATTCAGAGGGGCTGAAACAGAGGGGCTGAAACAGAGGGCAAGAAACAGAGGGGCTGAAACAGAGGGGATAAAACAGTGCGGCTGAAACAGAGGGCGAGAAACAGAGGGGCTGAAACAGAGGGCGAGAAACAGAGGGGCTGAAACAGAGGGCGAGAAACAGAGGGGCTGAATCAGAGGGACTGAAACAGAGGGGCTGAAACAGAGGGCGAGAAACAGAGTGGCTGAAACAGACGGGCTGAAACAGAGGGCAAGAAACAGAGGGTCTGAAACAGAGGGCGAGAAACAGAGGGGCTGAAACAGAGGGCGAGAAACAGAGGGGCTGAAACAGAGGGCGAGAAACAGAGGGGCTGAAACAGAGGGCGAGAAACAGAGGGGCTGAAACATAGGGGCTGAATGAGTGGGGCTGAATCAGAGTGGCTGAATCAGAGGGGCTGAAACAGAGGGTGAGAAACAGAGGGGCTGAAACAAGGGGGCTTAAACAGAGGGGCTGAAACAGAGAGCGAGAAACAGAGGGGCTGAATCAGAGGGCTAAATCAGAGGGGCTGAATCAGAGGGGCTGAAACAGAGGGGCTGAATCAGAGGGGCTGAAACAGAGGGCGAGAAACAGAGGGGCTGAAACAGAGGGCAAGAAACAGAGGGGCTGAAACAGAAGGGCTGAAACAGAGGGCGAGAAACAGAGGGGCTGAATCAGAGGGGCTAAATCAGAGGGGCTGAATCAGAGGGGTTGAAACAGAGGGTCTGAATCAGAGGGGCTGAAACAGAGGGCGAGTAACAGAGGGGCTGAAACAGAGGGCGAGAAACATAGGGGCTGAAACAGAGGGCGAGAAACAGAGGGGAAGAAACAGAGGGGCTGCAACAGAGGGTCTGAAACAGACGGGCTGAATCAGAGGGGCTGATTCAGAGGGGCTAAAACAGAGGGGCTGAATCAGCGGGGCTGAAACAGAGGGCGAGAAACTGAGGGGCTGAAACAGAGGGCGAGAAACAGAGGGGCAGAAACAGAGGGCGAGAAACAGAGGGGTTGAAACAGAGGGGCTGAAACAGAGGGCGAGAAACAGAGGGGTTGAAACAGAGGGGCTGAAACAGACGGGCTGAATCAGAGGGGCTGATTCAGAGGGGCTGAAACAGAGGGGCTGAATCAGCGGGGCTGAAACAGAGGGTGAGAAACTGAGGGGCTGAAACAGAGGGCGAGAAACAGAGGGGCAGAAACAGAGGGCGAGAAACAGAGCGGCTGATTCAGAGGGGCTGAAACAGAGGGGCTGAAACAGAGGGCAAGAAACAGAGGGGCTGAAACAGAGGGGATAAAACAGTGCGGCTGAAACAGAGGGCGAGAAACAGAGGGGCTGAAACAGAGGGCGAGAAACAGAGGGGCTGAAACAGAGGGCGAGAAACAGAGGGGCTGAATCAGAGGGACTGAAACAGAGGGGCTGAAACAGAGGGCGAGAAACAGAGTGGCTGAAACAGACGGGCTGAAACAGAGGGGCTGAAAAAGAGGGCGAGAAACAGAGATGCTGAATCAGAGGGGCTGAAACAGAGGGGCTGAAATAGTGGGGCTGAAACAGAGGGCGAGAAACAGAGGGGCTGAAACAGAGGGCGAGAAACAGAGGGGCTGAATCAGAGGGGCTGAAACAGAGGGTGAGAAACAGAGGGGCTGAAACAGAGGGCGAGAAACAGAGTGGCTGAAACAGATGGGCTGAAACAGAGGGGCTGAAAAAGAGGGCGAAAAACAGAGGGGCTGAAACAGAGGGCGAGAAACAGAGGGGCTGAATCAGAGGGCTAAATCAGAGGGGCTGAATCAGAGGGGCTGAAACAGAGGGGATGAATCAGAGGGGCTGAAACAGAGGGCGAGAAACAGAGGGGCTGAAACAGAGGGCAAGAAACAGAGGGGCTGAAACAGAAGGGCTGAAACAGAGGGCGAGAAACAGAGGGGCTGAATCAGAGGGGCTAAATCAGAGGGGCTGAATCAGAGGGTTTGAAAGAGAGGGTCTGAATCAGAGGGGCTGAAACAGAGGGCAAGAAATAGAGGGGCTGAAACAGAGGGCGAGAAACAGAGGGGCTGAAACAGAGGGGCTGAAACAGAGGGTCTGAAACAGAGGGGCTGAATCAGAGGGGCTGATTCAGAGGGGCTGAAACAGAGGGGCTGAATCAGCGGGGCTGAAACAGAGGGCGAGAAACTGAGGGGCTGAAACAGAGGGTGAGAAACAGAGGGGCTGAAACAGAGGGGCTGAAACAGAGGGGCTGAAACAGAGGGCGAGAAACAGAGGGGCTGAATCAGAGGGCTAAATCAGAGGGGCTGAATCAGAGGGGCTGAAACAGAGGGGCTGAATCAGAGGGGCTGAAACAGAGGGTGAGAAACAGAGGGGCTGAAACAAAGGGCAAGAAACAGAGGGGCTGAAACAGAAGGGCTGAAACAGAGGGGGAGAAACAGAGGGGCTGAAACAGAGGGTCTGAATCAGAGGGGCTGAAACAGAGGGGATAAAACAGTGCGGCTGAAACAGAGGGCGAGAAAAAGAGGGGCTGAAACAGAGGGCGAGAAACAGACGGGCTGAAACAGAGGGCGAGAAACAGAGGGGCTGAATCAGAGGGACTGAAACAGAGGGGCTGAAACAGAGGGCGAGAAACAGAGTGGCTGAAACAGACGGGCTGAAACAGAGGGCAAGAAATAGAGGGTCTGAAACAGAGGGCGAGAAACAGAGGGGCTGAAACAGAGGGCGAGAAACAGAGGGGCTGAAACAGAGGGCGAGAAACAGAGGGGCTGAAACAGAGGGCGAGAAACAGAGGGGCTGAAACATAGGGGCTGAATGAGTGGGGCTGAATCAGAGTGGCTGAATCAGAGGGGCTGAAACAGAGGGTGAGAAACAGAGGGGCTGAAACAAGGGGGCTTAAACAGAGGGGCTGAAACAGAGAGCGAGAAACAGAGGGGCTGAATCAGAGGGCTAAATCAGAGGGGCTGAATCAGAGGGGCTGAAACAGAGGGGCTGAATCAGAGGGGCTGAAACAGAGGGCGAGAAACAGAGGGGCTGAAACAGAGGGCAAGAAACAGAGGGGCTGAAACAGAAGGGCTGAAACAGAGGGCGAGAAACAGAGGGGCTGAATCAGAGGGGCTAAATCAGAGGGGCTGAATCAGAGGGGTTGAAACAGAGGGTCTGAATCAGAGGGGCTGAAACAGAGGGCGAGTAACAGAGGGGCTGAAACAGAGGGCGAGAAACATAGGGGCTGAAACAGAGGGCGAGAAACAGAGGGGAAGAAACAGAGGGGCTGCAACAGAGGGTCTGAAACAGACGGGCTGAATCAGAGGGGCTGATTCAGAGGGGCTAAAACAGAGGGGCTGAATCAGCGGGGCTGAAACAGAGGGCGAGAAACTGAGGGGCTGAAACAGAGGGCGAGAAACAGAGGGGCAGAAACAGAGGGCGAGAAACAGAGGGGTTGAAACAGAGGGGCTGAAACAGAGGGCGAGAAACAGAGGGGTTGAAACAGAGGGGCTGAAACAGACGGGCTGAATCAGAGGGGCTGATTCAGAGGGGCTGAAACAGAGGGGCTGAATCAGCGGGGCTGAAACAGAGGGTGAGAAACTGAGGGGCTGAAACAGAGGGCGAGAAACAGAGGGGCAGAAACAGAGGGCGAGAAACAGAGCGGCTGATTCAGAGGGGCTGAAACAGAGGGGCTGAAACAGAGGGCAAGAAACAGAGGGGCTGAAACAGAGGGGATAAAACAGTGCGGCTGAAACAGAGGGCGAGAAACAGAGGGGCTGAAACAGAGGGCGAGAAACAGAGGGGCTGAAACAGAGGGCGAGAAACAGAGGGGCTGAATCAGAGGGACTGAAACAGAGGGGCTGAAACAGAGGGCGAGAAACAGAGTGGCTGAAACAGACGGGCTGAAACAGAGGGGCTGAAAAAGAGGGCGAGAAACAGAGATGCTGAATCAGAGGGGCTGAAACAGAGGGGCTGAAATAGTGGGGCTGAAACAGAGGGCGAGAAACAGAGGGGCTGAAACAGAGGGCGAGAAACAGAGGGGCTGAATCAGAGGGGCTGAAACAGAGGGTGAGAAACAGAGGGGCTGAAACAGAGGGCGAGAAACAGAGTGGCTGAAACAGATGGGCTGAAACAGAGGGGCTGAAAAAGAGGGCGAAAAACAGAGGGGCTGAAACAGAGGGCGAGAAACAGAGGGGTTGAATCAGAGGGGCTGAATCAGAGGGGCTGAAACAGAGGGGATGAATCAGAGGGGCTGAAACAGAGGGCGAGAAACAGAGGGGCTGAAACAGAGGGCAAGAAACAGAGGGGCTGAAACAGAAGGGCTGAAACAGAGGGCGAGAAACAGAGGGGCTGAATCAGAGGGGCTAAATCAGAGGGGCTGAATCAGAGGGTTTGAAAGAGAGGGTCTGAATCAGAGGGGCTGAAACAGAGGGCAAGAAATAGAGGGGCTGAAACAGAGGGCGAGAAACAGAGGGGCTGAAACAGAGGGGCTGAAACAGAGGGTCTGAAACAGAGGGGCTGAATCAGAGGGGCTGATTCAGAGGGGCTGAAACAGAGGGGCTGAATCAGCGGGGCTGAAACAGAGGGCGAGAAACTGAGGGGCTGAAACAGAGGGTGAGAAACAGAGGGGCTGAAACAGAGGGGCTGAAACAGAGGGGCTGAAACAGAGGGCGAGAAACAGAGGGGCTGAATCAGAGGGCTAAATCAGAGGGGCTGAATCAGAGGGGCTGAAACAGAGGGGCTGAATCAGAGGGGCTGAAACAGAGGGTGAGAAACAGAGGGGCTGAAACAAAGGGCAAGAAACAGAGGGGCTGAAACAGAAGGGCTGAAACAGAGGGGGAGAAACAGAGGGGCTGAAACAGAGGGTCTGAATCAGAGGGGCTGAAACAGAGGGCGAGAAACAGAGGGGCTGAAACAGAGGGTCTGAAACAGAGGGGCTGAAACAGAGGGTCTGAAACAGAGGGGCTGATTCTGAGGGGCTGAAACAGAGGGGCTGAATCAGCGGGGCTGAAACAGAGGGCGAGAAACTGAGGGGCTGAAACAGAGGGCCAGAAACAGAGGGGCAGAAACAGCGGGCGAGAAACAGAGGGGCTGAAACAGAGGGGCTGAAACAGAGGGCGAGAAACAGAGTGGCTGAAACAGAGGGCTAGAAACAGAGGGGCTGAAACAGAGGGGTTGAAACAGAGGGGCTGAAACAGAGGGGCTGAAACAGTTGGGCTGAAACAGAGGGGCTGAAACAAAGCGGCTGATACAGAGGGCGAGAAACAGAGTGGCTGAAACAGAGGGCGAGAAACAGAGTGGCTGAAACAGAGGGCGAGAAACAGAGGGGCTGAAACAGAGGGGCTGAAACAGAGGGGCTGAAACAGAGGGGCTGAAACAGAGGGCAAGAAACAGAGGGGCTGAAACAGAGGGGTAGAAACAGAGGGGCTGAAACAGAAGTTGAGAAACAGAGGGGCTGAAACAGAGGACGAGAAACAGAGGGGCTGAAAGAGAGGGGCTGAAACAGAGGGGCTGAAACAGAGGGCGAGAAACAGAGAGGCTGAAACAGAGGGCGTGAAACAGAGTGGCTGAAACAGAGGGCAAGAAACAGAGGGGCTGAAACAGAGGGAGAGAAACAGAGGGGCTGAAACAGAGGGCGAGAAACAGTGGGGCTGAATCAGAGGGGCGAAATCAGAGGGGCTGAAACAGACGGGCTGAATCAGAGGGGCTGATTCAGAGGGGCTGAAACAGAGGGGCTGAATCAGCGGGGCTGAAACAGAGGGCGAGAAACTGGGTGGCTGAAACAGACGGGCTGAAACAGAGGGGCTGAAAAAGAGGGCGAAAAACAGAGGGGCTGAAACTGAGGGCGAGAAACAGAGGGGCTGAAACAGAGGGCGAGAAACAGAGGGGCTGAAACAGAGGGCGTGAAACAGAGGGGCTGAAACAGAGGGGCTGAAACAGAGGGTGAGAAACAGGGGGGCTTAAACAGAGGGCGAGAAACAGAGGGGCTGAAACAGAGGGGCTGAAACAGAGGGGCTGAATCAGAGGGGCTGAATCAGAGGGGCTGAAACAGAGGGCGAGAAACAGAGTGGCTGAAACAGAGGGCGAGAAACAGACGGGCAGAAACAGAGGGCGAGAAACAGAGGGGCTGAAACAGAGGGGCTGAAAATGAGAGCGCGAAACAGGGGCACTGAAACAGAGGGCGAGAAACAGAGGGGCTGAAACAGAGGGCGAGAAACAGAGGGCGAGAAACAGAGGGGCTGAAACAGAGGGCGAGAAACAGAGGGGCTGAAACATAGGTGCTGAATGAGTGGGGCTGAATCAGAGGGTCTGAAACAGAGGGCGAGAAACAGAGGGGCTGAAACAGAGGTCGAGAAACAGAGGGGCTGAAACAGAGGGCGAGAAACAGAGGGGCTGAAACAGAGGGGCTGAAACAGAGGGGCTGAAACAAAGCGGCTGATACAGAGGGCGAGAAACAGAGGGGCTGAAACAGAGTGCGAGAAACAGAGTGGCTGAAACATGGTGAGAAACAGAGGGGCTGAAACAGAGGGGCTGAAACAGAGGGGCTGAAACAGAGGGTCTGAAACAGAGGGCAAGAAACAGAGGGGCTGAAACAGAGGGCGAGAAACAGAGGGGCTGAAACAGAGGGCGAGAAACAGAGGGGCTGAAACAGAGGGGCTGAAACAGAGCGGCTGAAACAGAGGGCGAGAAACAGAGAGGCTGAAACAGAGGGCGAGAAACAGAGTGGCTGAAACAGAAGGCAAGAAACAGAGGGTCTGAAACAGAGGGCGAGAAACAGAGGGGCTGAAACAGAGGGCGAGAAACAGAGGGGCTGAAACAGAGGGCGAGAAACAGAGGGGCTGAAACATAGGGGCTGAATGAGTGGGGCTGAATCAGAGTGGCTGAATCAGAGGGGCTGAAACAGAGGGTGAGAAACAGAGGGGCTGAAACAAGGGGGCTTAAACAGAGGGGCTGAAACAGAGAGCGAGAAACAGAGGGGCTGAATCAGAGGGCTAAATCAGAGGGGCTGAATCAGAGGGGCTGAAACAGAGGGGCTGAATCAGAGGGGCTGAAACAGAGGGCGAGAAACAGAGGGGCTGAAACAGAGGGCAAGAAACTTAGGGGCTGAAACAGAAGGGCTGAAACAGAGGGCGAGAAACAGAGGGGCTGAATCAGAGGGGCTAAATCAGAGGGGCAGAATCAGAGGGGTTGAAACAGAGGGTCTGAATCAGAGGGGCTGAAACAGAGGGCGAGTAACAGAGGGGCTGAAACAGAGGGCGAGAAACATAGGGGCTGAAACAGAGGGCGAGAAACAGAGGGGAAGAAGCAGAGGGGCTGCAACAGAGGGTCTGAAACAGACGGGCTGAATCAGAGGGGCTGATTCAGAGGGGCTGAAACAGAGGGGCTGAATCAGCGGGGCTGAAACAGAGGGCGAGAAACTGAGGGGCTGAAACAGAGGGCGAGAAACAGAGGGGCAGAAACAGAGGGCGAGAAACAGAGGGGTTGAAACAGAGGGGCTGAAACAGAGGGCGAGAAACAGAGGGGTTGAAACAGAGGGGCTGAAACAGACGGGCTGAATCAGAGGGGCTGATTCAGAGGGGCTGAAACAAAGGGGCTGAATCAGCGGGGCTGAAACAGAGGGTGAGAAACTGAGGGGCTGAAACAGAGGGCGAGAAACAGAGGGGCAGAAACAGAGGGCGAGAAACAGAGCGGCTGATTCAGAGGGGCTGAAACAGAGGGGCTGAAACAGAGGGCAAGAAACAGAGGGGCTGAAACAGAGGGCGAGAAACAGAGGGGCTGAAACAGAGGGCGAGAAACAGAGGGGCTGAATCAGAGGGACTGAAACAGAGGGGCTGAAACAGAGGGCGAGAAACAGAGTGGCTGAAACAGACGGGCTGAAACTGAGGGGCTGAAAAAGAGGGCGAGAAACAGAGATGCTGAATCAGAGGGGCTGAAACAGAGGGGCTGAAATAGTGGGGCTGAAACAGAGGGCGAGAAACAGAGGGGCTGAAACAGAGGGCGAGAAACAGAGGGGCTGAATCAGAGGGGCTGAAACAGAGGGTGAGAAACAGAGGGGCTGAAACAGAGGGCGAGAAACAGAGTGGCTGAAACAGATGGGCTGAAACAGAGGGGCTGAAAAAGAGGGCGAAAAACAGAGGGGCTGAAACAGAGGGCGAGAAACAGAGGGGCTGAATCAGAGGGCTAAATCAGAGGGGCTGAATCAGAGGGGCTGAAACAGAGGGGATGAATCAGAGGGGCTGAAACAGAGGGCGAGAAACAGAGGGGCTGAAACAGAGGGCAAGAAACAGAGGGGCTGAAACAGAAGGGCTGAAACAGAGGGCGAGAAACAGAGGGGCTGAATCAGAGGGGCTAAATCAGAGGGGCTGAATCAGAGGGTTTGAAAGAGAGGGTCTGAATCAGAGGGGCTGAAACAGAGGGCAAGAAATAGAGGGGCTGAAACAGAGGGCGAGAAACAGAGGGGCTGAAACAGAGGGGCTGAAACAGAGGGTCTGAAACAGAGGGGCTGAATCAGAGGGGCTGATTCAGAGGGGCTGAAACAGAGGGGCTGAATCAGCGGGGCTGAAACAGAGGGCGAGAAACTGAGGGGCTGAAACAGAGGGTGAGAAACAGAGGGGCTGAAACAGAGGAGCTGAAACAGAGGGGCTGAAACAGAGGGCGAGAAACAGAGGGGCTGAATCAGAGGGCTAAATCAGAGGGGCTGAATCAGAGGGGCTGAAACAGAGGGGCTGAATCAGAGGGGCTGAAACAGAGGGTGAGAAACAGAGGGGCTGAAACAAAGGGCAAGAAACAGAGGGGCTGAAACAGAAGGGCTGAAACAGAGCGGGAGAAACAGAGGGGCTGAAACAGAGGGTCTGAATCAGAGGGGCTGAAACAGAGGGCGAGAAACAGAGGGGCTGAAACAGAAGGTCTGAAACAGAGGGGCTGAAACAGAGGGTCTGAAACAGAGGGGCTGATTCTGAGGGGCTGAAACAGAGGGGCTGAATCAGCGGGGCTGAAACAGAGGGCGAGAAACTGAGGGGCTGAAACAGAGGGCCAGAAACAGAGGGGAAGAAACAGCGGGCGAGAAACAGAGGGGCTGAAACAGAGGGGCTGAAACAGAGGGCGAGAAACAGAGTGGCTGAAACAGAGGGCTAGAAACAGAGGGGCTGAAACAGAGGGGTTGAAACAGAGGGGCTGAAACAGAGGGGCTGAAACAGTGGGGCTGAAACAGAGGGGCTGAAACAAAGCGGCTGATACAGAGGGCGAGAAACAGAGTGGCTGGAACAGAGTGCGAGAAACAGAGTGGCTGAAACAGAGGGCGAGAAACAGAGGGGCTGAAACAGAGGGGCTGAAACAGAGGGGCTGAAACAGAGGGGCTGAAACAGAGGGCAAGAAACAGAGGGGCTGAAACAGAGGGCGAGAAACAGAGGGGCTGAAACAGAAGGCGAGAAACAGAGGGGCTGAAACAGAGGACGAGAAACAGAGGGGCTGAAAGAGAGGGGCTGAAACAGAGGGCGAGAAACAGAGAGGCTGAAACAGAGGGCGTGAAACAGAGTGGCTGAAACAGAGGGCAAGAAACAGAGGGGCTGAAACAGAGGGAGAGAAACAGAGGGGCTGAAACAGAGGGCGAGAAACAGTGGGGCTGAATCAGAGGGGCGAAATCAGAGGGGCTGAAACAGACGGGCTGAATCAGAGGGGCTGATTCAGAGGGGCTGAAACAGAGGGGCTGAATCAGCGGGGCTGAAACAGAGGGCGAGAAACTGAGGGGCTGAAACAGAGGGCGAGAAACAGAGGGGCAGAAACAGATGGCGAGAAACAGAGCGGCTGATTCAGAGGGGCTGAAACAGAGGGCGAGAAACAGAGGGGCTGAAACAGATGGCAAGAAACAGAGGGGCTGAAACAGAGGGGATGAAACAGTGGGGCTGAAACAGAGGGCGAGAAACAGAGGGGCTGAAACAGAGGGCGAGAAACAGAGGGGCTGAAACAGAGGGCGAGAAACAGAGGGGCTGAATCAGAGGGGCTGAAACAGAGGGTGAGAAACAGAGGGGCTGAAACAGAGGGCGAGAAACAGAGTGGCTGAAACAGACGGGCTGAAACAGAGGGGCAGAAAAAGAGGGTGAAAAACAGAGGGGCTGAAACAGAGGGCGAGAAACAGAGGGGCTGAAACAGAGGGCGAGAAACAGAGGGGCTGAAACAGAGGGCGAGAAACAGAGGGGCTGAAACAGAGTGGCTGAAACAGAGGGTGAGAAACAGGGGGGCTTAAACAGAGGGCGAGAAACAGAGGGGCTGAAACAGAGGGGCTGAAACAGAGGGGCTGAATCAGAGGGGCTGAATCAGAGGGGCTGAAACAGAGTGCGAGAAACAGAGTGGCTGAAACAGAGGGCGAGAAACAGACGGGCAGAAACAGAGGGCGAGAAACAGAGGGGCTGAAACAGAGGGGCTGAAACAGAGAGCGCGAAACAGGGGCACTGAAACAGAGGGCGAGAAACAGAGGGGCTGAAACAGAGGGCGAGAAACATACGGGCTGAAACAGAGGGCAAGAAACAGAGGGGCTGAAACTGAGTGGCTGAAACAGAAGGGCTGAAACAGAGGGGCTGAAACAGAGGGCGAGAAACAGAGGGGCTGAATCAGAGGGGCTGAATCAGAGGAGCTGAAACAGAGGGGCTGAAACTGAGGGTGAGAAACAGTGGGGCTGAAACAGAGGGCGAGAAACAGAGGGGCTGAAACAGAGGGCGAGAAACAGAGTGGCTGAAACAGAGAACGAGAAACAGAGGGGCTGAAAGAGAGGGGCTGAAACAGAGGGGCTGAAACAGAGGGCGAGAAACAGAGAGGCTGAAACAGAGGGCGAGAAACAGAGTGGCTGAAACAGAGGTCAAGAAACAGAGGGGCTGAAACAGAGGGAGAGAAACAGAGGGGCTGAAACAGAGGGCGAGAAACAGTGGGGCTGAATCAGAGGGGCGAAATCAGAGGGGCTGAAACAGAGGGGCTGAATCAGAGGGGCTGATTCAGAGGGGCTGAAACAGAGGGGCTGAATCAGCGGGGCTGAAACAGAGGGCGAGAAACTGCGGGGCTGAAACAGAGGGCGAGAAACAGAGGGGCAGAAACAGCGGGCGAGAAACAGAGGGGCTGAAACAGAGGGGCTGAAACAGAGGGCGAGAAACAGAGTGGCTGAAACAGAGGGTTGGAAACAGAGGGGCTGAAACAGAGGGGTTGAAACAGAGGGGCTGAAACAGAGGGGCTGAAACAGTGGGGCTGAAACAGAGGGGCTGAAACGAAGCGGCTGATACAGAGCTCGAGAAACAGAGGGGCTGAAACAGAGGGCGAGAAACAGAGTGGCTGAAACTGAGGGCGAGAAACCGAGGGGCTGAAACAGAGGGGCTGAAACAGAGGGGCTGAAACAGAGGGGCTGAAACAGAGGGCAAGAAACAGAGGGGCTGAAACAGAGGGCGAGAAACAGAGGGGCTGAAACAGAGGGCGAGAAACAGAGGGGCTGAAACAGAGGACGAGAAACAGAGGGGCTGAAAGAGAGGGGCTGAAACAGAGGGGCTGAAACAGAGGGCGAGAAACAGAGAGGCTGAAACAGAGGGCGAGAAACAGAGTGGCTGAAACAGAGGGCAAGAAACAGAGGGGCTGAAACAGAGGGAGAGAAACAGAGGGGCTGAAACAGAGGGCGAGAAACAGTGGGGCTGAATCAGAGGGGCGAAATCAGAGGGGCTGAAACAGACGGGCTGAATCAGAGGGGCTGATTCAGAGGGGCTGAAACAGAGGGGCTGAATCAGCGGGGCTGAAACAGAGGGCGAGAAACTGAGGGGCTGAAACAGAGGGCGAGAAACAGAGGGGCAGAAACAGATGGCGAGAAACAGAGCGGCTGATTCAGAGGGGCTGAAACAGAGGGCGAGAAACAGAGGGGCTGAAACAGATGGCAAGAAACAGAGGGGCTGAAACAGAGGGGATGAAACAGTGGGGCTGAAACAGAGGGCGAGAAACAGAGGGCCTGAAACAGAGGGCGAGAAACAGAGGGGCTGAAACAGAGGGCGAGAAACAGAGGGGCTGAATCAGAGGGGCTGAAACAGAGGGTGAGAAACAGAGGGGCTGAAACAGAGGGCGAGAAACAGAGTGGCTGAAACAGACGGGCTGAAACAGAGGGGCTGAAAAAGAGGGCGAAAAACAGAGGGGCTGAAACAGAGGGCGAGAAACAGAGGGGCTGAAACAGAGGGCGAGAAACAGAGGGGCTGAAACAGAGGGCGAGAAACAGAGGGGCTGAAACAGAGGGGCTGAAACAGAGGGTGAGAAACAGGGGGGCTTAAACAGAGGGCGAGAAACAGAGGGGCTGAAACAGAGGGGCTGAAACAGAGGGGCTGAATCAGAGGGGCTGAATCAGAGGGGCTCTAACAGAGGGCGAGAAACAGAGTGGCTGAAACAGAGGGCGAGAAACAGACGGGCAGAAACAGAGGGCGAGAAACAGAGGGGCTGAAACAGAGGGGCTGAAAATGAGAGCGCGAAACATGGGCACTGAAACAGAGGGCGAGAAACAGAGGGGCTGAAACAGAGGGCGAGAAACAGAGGGCGAGAAACAGAGGGGCTGAAACAGAGGGCGAGAAACAGAGGGGCTGAAACATAGGTGCTGAATGAGTGGGGCTGAATCAGATGGTCTGAAACAGAGGGCGAGAAACAGAGGGGCTGAAACAGAGGTCGAGAAACAGAGGGGCTGAAACAGAGGGCGAGAAACAGAGGGGCTGAAACAGAGGGGCTGAAACAGAGGGGCTGAAACAAAGCGGCTGATACAGAGGGCGAGAAACAGAGGGGCTGAAACAGAGTGCGAGAAACAGAGTGGCTGAAACATGGTGAGAAACAGAGGGGCTGAAACAGAGGGGCTGAAACAGAGGGGCTGAAACAGAGGGGCTGAAACAGAGGGTCTGAAACATGGGCAAGAAACAGAGGGGCTGAAACAGAGGGCGAGAAACAGAGGGGCTGAAACAGAGGGCGAGAAACAGAGGGGCTGAAACAGAGGGGCTGAAACAGAGCGGCTGAAACAGAGGGCGAGAAACAGAGAGGCTGAAACAGAGGGCGAGAAACAGAGTGGCTGAAACAGAGGGCAAGAAACAGAGGGTCTGAAACAGAGGGCGAGAAACAGAGGGGCTGAAACAGAGGGCGAGAAACAGAGGGGCTGAAACAGAGGGCGAGAAACAGAGGGGCTGAATGAGTGGGGCTGAATCAGAGTGGCTGAATCAGAGGGGCTGAAACAGAGGGTGAGAAACAGAGGGGCTGAAACAAGGGGGCTTAAACAGAGGGGCTGAAACAGAGAGCGAGAAACAGAGGGGCTGAATCAGAGGGCTAAATCAGAGGGGCTCAATCAGAGGGGCTGAAACAGAGGGGCTGAATCAGAGGGGCTGAAACAGAGGGCGAGAAACAGAGGGGCTGAAACAGAGGGCAAGAAACTTAGGGGCTGAAACAGAAGGGCTGAAACAGAGGGCGAGAAACAGAGGGGCTGAATCAGAGGGGCTAAATCAGAGGGGCAGAATCAGAGGGGTTGAAACAGAGGGTCTGAATCAGAGGGGCTGAAACAGAGGGCGAGTAACAGAGGGGCTGAAACAGAGGGCGAGAAACATAGGGGCTGAAACAGAGGGCGAGAAACAGAGGGGAAGAAACAGAGGGGCTGCAACAGAGGGTCTGAAACAGACGGGCTGAATCAGAGGGGCTGATTCAGAGGGGCTGAAACAGAGGGGCTGAATCAGCGGGGCTGAAACAGAGGGCGAGAAACTGAGGGGCTGAAACAGAGGGCGAGAAACAGAGGGGCAGAAACAGAGGGCGAGAAACAGAGGGGTTCAAACAGAGGGGCTGAAACAGAGGGCGAGAAACAGAGGTGTTGAAACAGAGGGGCTGAAACAGAGGGCGAGAAACATAGGGGCTGAAACAGAGGGCGAGAAACAGAGGGGAAGAAACAGAGGGGCTGCAACAGAGGGTCTGAAACAGACGGGCTGAATCAGAGGGGCTGATTCAGAGGGGCTGAAACAGAGGGGCTGAATCAGCGGGGCTGAAACAGAGGGCGAGAAACTGAGGGGCTGAAACAGAGGGCGAGAAACAGAGGGGCAGAAACAGAGGGCGAGAAACAGAGGGGTTCAAACAGAGGGGCTGAAACAGAGGGCGAGAAACAGAGGTGTTGAAACAGAGGGGCTGAAACAGACGGGCTGAATCAGAGGGGCTGATTCAGAGGGGCTGAAACAGAGGGGCTGAATCAGCGGGGCTGAAACAGAGGGTGAGAAACTGAGGGGCTGAAACAGAGGGCGAGAAACAGAGGGGCAGAAACAGAGGGCGAGAAACAGAGCGGCTGATTCAGAGGGGCTGAAACAGAGGGGCTGAAACAGAGGGCAAGAAACAGAGGGGCTGAAACAGAGGGGATAAAACAGTGCGGCTGAAACAGAGGGCGAGAAACAGAGGGGCTGAAACAGAGGGCGAGAAACAGAGGGGCTGAAACAGAGGGCGAGAAACAGAGGGGCTGAATCAGAGGGACTGAAACAGAGGGGCTGAAACAGAGGGCGAGAAACAGAGTGGCTGAAACAGACGGGCTGAAACAGAGGGGCTGAAAAAGAGGGCGAGAAACAGAGATGCTGAATCAGAGGGGCTGAAACAGAGGGGCTGAAATAGTGGGGCTGAAACAGAGGGCGAGAAACAGAGGGGCTGAAACAGAGGGCGAGAAACAGAGGGGCTGAATCAGAGGGGCTGAAACAGAGGGTGAGAAACAGAGGGGCTGAAAAAGAGGGCGAAAAACAGAGGGGCTGAAACAGAGGGCGAGAAACAGAGGGGCTGAATCAGAGGGCTAAATCAGAGGGGCTGAATCAGAGGGGCTGAAACAGAGGGGATGAATCAGAGGGGCTGAAACAGAGGGCGAGAAACAGAGGGGCTGAAACAGAGGGCAAGAAACAGAGGGGCTGAAACAGAAGGGCTGAAACAGAGGGCGAGAAACAGAGGGGCTGAATCAGAGGGGCTAAATCAGAGGGGCTGAATCAGAGGGTTTGAAAGAGAGGGTCTGAATCAGAGGGGCTGAAACAGAGGGCAAGAAATAGAGGGGCTGAAACAGAGGGCGAGAAACAGAGGGGCTGAAACAGAGGGGCTGAAACAGAGGGTCTGAAACAGAGGGGCTGAATCAGAGGGGCTGATTCAGAGGGGCTGAAACAGAGGGGCTGAATCAGCGGGGCTGAAACAGAGGGCGAGAAACTGAGGGGCTGAAACAGAGGGTGAGAAACAGAGGGGCTGAAACAGAGGGGCTGAAACAGAGGGGCTGAAACAGAGGGCGAGAAACAGAGGGGCTGAATCAGAGGGCTAAATCAGAGGGGCTGAATCGGAGGGGCTGAAACAGAGGGGCTGAATCAGAGGGGCTGAAACAGAGGGTGAGAAACAGAGGGGCTGAAACAAAGGGCAAGAAACAGAGGGGCTGAAACAGAAGGGCTGAAACAGACGGGGAGAAACAGAGGGGCTGAAACAGAGGGTCTGAATCAGAGGGGCTGAAACAGAGGGCGAGAAACAGAGGGGCTGAAACAGAGGGTCTGAAACAGAGGGGCTGAAACAGAGGGTCTGAAACAGAGGGGCTGATTCTGAGGGGCTGAAACAGAGGGGCTGAATCAGCGGGGCTGAAACAGAGGGCGAGAAACTGAGGGGCTGAAACAGAGGGCGAGAAACAGAGGGGCAGAAACAGCGGGCGAGAAACAGAGGGGCTGAAACAGAGGGGCTGAAACAGAGGGCGAGAAACAGAGTGGCTGAAACAGAGGGCTAGAAACAGAGGGGCTGAAACAGAGGGGTTGAAACAGAGGGGCTGAAACAGAGGGGCTGAAACAGTGGGGCTGAAACAGAGGGGCTGAAACAAAGCGGCTGATACAGAGGGCGAGAAACAGAGTGGCTGAAACAGAGGGCGAGAAACAGAGTGGCTGAAACAGAGGGCGAGAAACAGAGGGGCTGAAACAGAGGGGCTGAAACAGAGGGGCTGAAACAGAGGGGCTGAACCAGAGGGCAAGAAACAGAGGGGCTGAAACAGAGGGCGAGAAACAGAGGGGCTGAAACAGAAGGCGAGAAACAGAGGGGCTGAAACAGAGGACGAGAAACAGAGGGGCTGAAAGAGAGGGGCTGAAACAGAGGGGCTGAAACAGAGGGCGAGAAACAGAGAGGCTGAAACAGAGGGCGTGAAACAGAGTGGCTGAAACAGAGGGCAAGAAACAGAGGGGCTGAAACAGAGGGAGAGAAACAGAGGGGCTGAAACAGAGGGCGAGAAACAGTGGGGCTGAATCAGAGGGGCGAAATCAGAGGGGCTGAAACAGACGGGCTGAATCAGAGGGGCTGATTCAGAGGGGCTGAAACAGAGGGGCTGAATCAGCGGGGCTGAAACAGAGGGCGAGAAACTGAGGGGCTGAAACAGAGGGCGAGAAACAGAGGGGCTGATTCAGAGGGGCTGAAACAGAGGGCGAGAAACAGAGGGGCTGAAACAGATGGCAAGAAACAGAGGGGCTGAAACAGAGGGGAATAAACAGTGGGGCTGAAACAGAGGGCGAGAAACAGAGGGGCTGAAACAGAGGGCGAGAAACAGAGGCGCTGAAACAGAGGGCGAGAAACAGAGGGGCTGAATCAGAGGGGCTGAAACAGAGGGTGAGAAACAGAGGGGCTGAAACAGAGGGCGAGAAACAGAGTGGCTGAAACAGACGGGCTGAAACAGAGGGGCAGAAAAAGAGGGCGAAAAACAGAGGGGCTGAAACAGAGGGCGAGAAACAGAGGGGCTGAAACAGAGGGCGAGAAACAGAGGGGCTGAAACAGAGGGCGAGAAACAGAGGGGCTGAAACAGAGTGGCTGAAACAGAGGGTGAGAAACGGGGGGGCTTAAACAGAGGGCGAGAAACAGAGGGGCTGAAACAGAGGGGCTGAAACAGAGGGGCTGAATCAGAGGGGCTGAATCAGAGGGGCTGAAACAGAGTGCGAGAAACAGAGTGGCTGAAACAGAGGGCGAGAAACAGACGGGCAGAAACAGAGGGCGAGAAACAGAGGGGCTGAAACAGAGGGGCTGAAACAGAGAGCGCGAAACAGGGGCACTGAAACAGAGGGCGAGAAACAGAAGGGCTGAAACAGAGGGCGAGAAACATAGGGGCTGAAACAGAGGGCAAGAAACAGAGGGGCTGAAACTGAGTGGCTGAAACAGAAGGGCTGAAACAGAGGGGCTGAAACAGAGGGCGAGAAACAGAGGGGCTGAATCAGAGGGGCTGAATCAGAGGAGCTGAAACAGAGGGGCTGAAACTGAGGGTGAGAAACAGTGGGGCTGAAACAGAGGGCGAGAAACAGAGGGGCTGAAACAGAGGGCGAGAAACAGAGGGGCTGAAACAGAGGACGAGAAACAGAGGGGCTGAAAGAGAGGGGCTGAAACAGAGGGGCTGAAACAGAGGGCGAGAAACAGAGAGGCTGAAACAGAGGGCGAGAAACAGAGTGGCTGAAACAGAGGTCAAGAAACAGAGGGAGAGAAACAGAGGGGCTGAAACAGAGGGCGAGAAACAGTGGGGCTGAATCTTTGGGGCGAAATCAGAGGGGCTGAAACAGACGGGCTGAATCAGAGGGGCTGATTCAGAGGGGATGAAACAGAGGGGCTGAATCAGCGGGGCTGAAACAGAGGGCGAGAAACTGCGGGGCTGAAATAGAGGGCGAGAAACAGAGGGGCAGAAACAGCGGGCGAGAAACAGAGGGGCTGAAACAGAGGGGCTGAAACAGAGGGCGAGAAACAGAGTGGCTGAAACAGAGGGTTGGAAACAGAGGGGCTGAAACAGAGGGGTTGAAACAGAGGGGCTGAAACAGAGGGGCTGAAACAGTGGGGCTGAAACAGAGGGGCTGAAACGAAGCGGCTGATACAGAGGGCGAGAATCAGAGGGGCTGAAACAGAGGGCGAGAAACAGAGTGGCTGAAACTGAGGGCGAGAAACCGAGGGGCTGAAACAGAGGGGCTGAAACAGAGGGGCTGAAACAGAGGGGCTGAAACAGAGGGCAAGAAACAGAGGGGCTGAAACAGAGGGCGAGAAACAGAGGGGCTGAAACAGAGGGCGAGAAACAGAGAGGCTGAAACAGAGGGCGAGAAACAGAGTGGCTGAAACAGAGGGCAAGAAACAGAGGGGCTGAAACAGAGGGAGAGAAACAGAGGGGCTGAAACAGAGGGCGAGAAACAGTGGGGCTGAATCAGAGGGGCGAAATCAGAGGGGCTGAAACAGACGGGCTGAATCAGAGGGGCTGATTCAGAGGGGCTGAAACAGAGGGGCTGAATCAGCGGGGCTGAAACAGAGGGCGAGAAACTGAGGGGCTGAAACAGAGGGCGAGAAACAGAGGGGCAGAAACAGATGGCGAGAAACAGAGCGGCTGATTCAGAGGGGCTGAAACAGAGGGCGAGAAACAGAGGGGCTGAAACAGATGGCAAGAAACAGAGGGGCTGAAACAGAGGGGATGAAACAGTGGGGCTGAAACAGAGGGCGAGAAACAGAGGGGCTGAAACAGAGGGCGAGAAACAGAGGGGCTGAAACAGAGGGCGAGAAACAGAGGGGCTGAATCAGAGGGGCTGAAACAGAGGGTGAGAAACAGAGGGGCTGAAACAGAGGGCGAGAAACAGAGTGGCTGAAACAGACGGGCTGAAACAGAGGGGCTGAAAAAGAGGGCGAAAAACAGAGGGGCTGAAACAGAGGGCGAGAAACAGAGGGGCTGAAACAGAGGGCGAGAAACAGAGGGGCTGAAACAGAGGGCGAGAAACAGAGGGGCTGAAACAGAGGGGCTGAAACAGAGGGTGAGAAACAGGGGGGCTTAAACAGAGGGCGAGAAACAGAGGGGCTGAAACAGAGGGGCTGAAACAGAGGGGCTGAATCAGAGGGGCTGAATCAGAGGGGCTGAAACAGAGGGCGAGAAACAGAGTGGCTGAAACAGAGGGCGAGAAACAGACGGGCAGAAACAGAGGGCGAGAAACAGAGGGGCTGAAACAGAGGGGCTGAAAATGAGAGCGCGAAACAGGGGCACTGAAACAGAGGGCGAGAAACAGAGGGGCTGAAACAGAGGGCGAGAAACAGAGGGCGAGAAACAGAGGGGCTGAAACAGAGGGCGAGAAACAGAGGGGCTGAAACATAGGTGCTGAATGAGTGGGGCTGAATCAGATGGTCTGAAACAGAGGGCGAGAGACAGAGGGGCTGAAACAGAGGTCGAGAAACAGAGGGGCTGAAACAGAGGGCGAGAAACAGAGGGGCTGAAACAGAGGGGCTGAAACAGAGGGGCTGAAACAAAGCGGCTGATACAGAGGGCGAGAAACAGAGGGGCTGAAACAGAGTGCGAGAAACAGAGTGGCTGAAACATGGTGAGAAACAGAGGGGCTGAAACAGAGGGGCTGAAACAGAGGGGCTGAAACAGAGGGGCTGAAACAGAGGGTCTGAAACATGGGCAAGAAACAGAGGGGCTAAAACAGAGGGCGAGAAACAGAGGGGCTGAAACAGAGGGCGAGAAACAGAGGGGCTGAAACAGAGGGGCTGAAACAGAGCGGCTGAAACAGAGGGCGAGAAACAGAGAGGCTGAAACAGAGGGCGAGAAACAGAGTGGCTGAAACAGAGGGCAAGAAACAGAGGGTCTGAAACAGAGGGCGAGAAACAGAGGGGCTGAAACAGAGGGCGAGAAACAGAGGGGCTGAAACAGAGGGCGAGAAACAGAGGGGCTGAAAAAGAGGGGCTGAATGAGTGGGGCTGAATCAGAGTGGCTGAATCAGAGGGGCTGAAACAGAGGGTGAGAAACAGAGGGGCTGAAACAAGGGGGCTTAAACAGAGGGGCTGAAACAGAGAGCGAGAAACAGAGGGGCTGAATCAGAGGGCTAAATCAGAGGGGCTGAATCAGAGGGGCTGAAACAGAGGGGCTGAATCAGAGGGGCTGAAACAGAGGGCGAGAAACAGAGGGGCTGAAACAGAGGGCGAGAAACATAGGGGCTGAAACAGAGGGCGAGAAACAGAGGGGAAGAAACAGAGGGGCTGCAACAGAGGGTCTGAAACAGACGGGCTGAATCAGAGGGGCTGATTCAGAGGGGCTGAAACAGAGGGGCTGAATCAGCGGGGCTGAAACAGAGGGCGAGAAACTGAGGGGCTGAAACAGAGGGCGAGAAACAGAGGGGCAGAAACAGAGGGCGAGAAACAGAGGGGTTCAAACAGAGGGGCTGAAACAGAGGGCGAGAAACAGAGGTGTTGAAACAGAGGGGCTGAAACAGACGGGCTGAATCAGAGGGGCTGATTCAGAGGGGCTGAAACAGAGGGGCTGAATCAGCGGGGCTGAAACAGAGGGTGAGAAACTGAGGGGCTGAAACAGAGGGCGAGAAACAGAGGGGCAGAAACAGAGGGCGAGAAACAGAGCGGCTGATTCAGAGGGGCTGAAACAGAGGGGCTGAAACAGAGGGCAAGAAACAGAGGGGCTGAAACAGAGGGGATAAAACAGTGCGGCTGAAACAGAGGGCGAGAAACAGAGGGGCTGAAACAGAGGGCGAGAAACAGAGGGGCTGAAACAGAGGGCGAGAAACAGAGGGGCTGAATCAGAGGGACTGAAACAGAGGGGCTGAAACAGAGGGCGAGAAACAGAGTGGCTGAAACAGACGGGCTGAAACAGAGGGGCTGAAAAAGAGGGCGAGAAACAGAGATGCTGAATCAGAGGGGCTGAAACAGAGGGGCTGAAATAGTGGGGCTGAAACAGAGGGCGAGAAACAGAGGGGCTGAAACAGAGGGCGAGAAACAGAGGGGCTGAATCAGAGGGGCTGAAACAGAGGGTGAGAAACAGAGGGGCTGAAAAAGAGGGCGAAAAACAGAGGGGCTGAAACAGAGGGCGAGAAACAGAGGGGCTGAATCAGAGGGCTAAATCAGAGGGGCTGAATCAGAGGGGCTGAAACAGAGGGGATGAATCAGAGGGGCTGAAACAGAGGGCGAGAAACAGAGGGGCTGAAACAGAGGGCAAGAAACAGAGGGGCTGAAACAGAAGGGCTGAAACAGAGGGCGAGAAACAGAGGGGCTGAATCAGAGGGGCTAAATCAGAGGGGCTGAATCAGAGGGTTTGAAAGAGAGGGTCTGAATCAGAGGGGCTGAAACAGAGGGCAAGAAATAGAGGGGCTGAAACAGAGGGCGAGAAACAGAGGGGCTGAAACAGAGGGGCTGAAACAGAGGGTCTGAAACAGAGGGGCTGAATCAGAGGGGCTGATTCAGAGGGGCTGAAACAGAGGGGCTGAATCAGCGGGGCTGAAACAGAGGGCGAGAAACTGAGGGGCTGAAACAGAGGGTGAGAAACAGAGGGGCTGAAACAGAGGGGCTGAAACAGAGGGGCTGAAACAGAGGGCGAGAAACAGAGGGGCTGAATCAGAGGGCTAAATCAGAGGGGCTGAATCGGAGGGGCTGAAACAGAGGGGCTGAATCAGAGGGGCTGAAACAGAGGGTGAGAAACAGAGGGGCTGAAACAAAGGGCAAGAAACAGAGGGGCTGAAACAGAAGGGCTGAAACAGACGGGGAGAAACAGAGGGGCTGAAACAGAGGGTCTGAATCAGAGGGGCTGAAACAGAGGGCGAGAAACAGAGGGGCTGAAACAGAGGGTCTGAAACAGAGGGGCTGAAACAGAGGGTCTGAAACAGAGGGGCTGATTCTGAGGGGCTGAAACAGAGGGGCTGAATCAGCGGGGCTGAAACAGAGGGCGAGAAACTGAGGGGCTGAAACAGAGGGCGAGAAACAGAGGGGCAGAAACAGCGGGCGAGAAACAGAGGGGCTGAAACAGAGGGGCTGAAACAGAGGGCGAGAAACAGAGTGGCTGAAACAGAGGGCTAGAAACAGAGGGGCTGAAACAGAGGGGTTGAAACAGAGGGGCTGAAACAGAGGGGCTGAAACAGTGGGGCTGAAACAGAGGGGCTGAAACAAAGCGGCTGATACAGAGGGCGAGAAACAGAGTGGCTGAAACAGAGGGCGAGAAACAGAGTGGCTGAAACAGAGGGCGAGAAACAGAGGGGCTGAAACAGAGGGGCTGAAACAGAGGGGCTGAAACAGAGGGGCTGAACCAGAGGGCAAGAAACAGAGGGGCTGAAACAGAGGGCGAGAAACAGAGGGGCTGAAACAGAAGGCGAGAAACAGAGGGGCTGAAACAGAGGACGAGAAACAGAGGGGCTGAAAGAGAGGGGCTGAAACAGAGGGGCTGAAACAGAGGGCGAGAAACAGAGAGGCTGAAACAGAGGGCGTGAAACAGAGTGGCTGAAACAGAGGGCAAGAAACAGAGGGGCTGAAACAGAGGGAGAGAAACAGAGGGGCTGAAACAGAGGGCGAGAAACAGTGGGGCTGAATCAGAGGGGCGAAATCAGAGGGGCTGAAACAGACGGGCTGAATCAGAGGGGCTGATTCAGAGGGGCTGAAACAGAGGGGCTGAATCAGCGGGGCTGAAACAGAGGGCGAGAAACTGAGGGGCTGAAACAGAGGGCGAGAAACAGAGGGGCAGAAACAGATGGCGAGAAACAGAGCGGCTGATTCAGAGGGGCTGAAACAGAGGGCGAGAAACAGAGGGGCTGAAACAGATGGCAAGAAACAGAGGGGCTGAAACAGAGGGGAATAAACAGTGGGGCTGAAACAGAGGGCGAGAAACAGAGGGGCTGAAACAGAGGGCGAGAAACAGAGGCGCTGAAACAGAGGGCGAGAAACAGAGGGGCTGAATCAGAGGGGCTGAAACAGAGGGTGAGAAACAGAGGGGCTGAAACAGAGGGCGAGAAACAGAGTGGCTGAAACAGACGGGCTGAAACAGAGGGGCAGAAAAAGAGGGCGAAAAACAGAGGGGCTGAAACAGAGGGCGAGAAACAGAGGGGCTGAAACAGAGGGCGAGAAACAGAGGGGCTGAAACAGAGGGCGAGAAACAGAGGGGCTGAAACAGAGTGGCTGAAACAGAGGGTGAGAAACGGGGGGGCTTAAACAGAGGGCGAGAAACAGAGGGGCTGAAACAGAGGGGCTGAAACAGAGGGGCTGAATCAGAGGGGCTGAATCAGAGGGGCTGAAACAGAGTGCGAGAAACAGAGTGGCTGAAACAGAGGGCGAGAAACAGACGGGCAGAAACAGAGGGCGAGAAACAGAGGGGCTGAAACAGAGGGGCTGAAACAGAGAGCGCGAAACAGGGGCACTGAAACAGAGGGCGAGAAACAGAAGGGCTGAAACAGAGGGCGAGAAACATAGGGGCTGAAACAGAGGGCAAGAAACAGAGGGGCTGAAACTGAGTGGCTGAAACAGAAGGGCTGAAACAGAGGGGCTGAAACAGAGGGCGAGAAACAGAGGGGCTGAATCAGAGGGGCTGAATCAGAGGAGCTGAAACAGAGGGGCTGAAACTGAGGGTGAGAAACAGTGGGGCTGAAACAGAGGGCGAGAAACAGAGGGGCTGAAACAGAGGGCGAGAAACAGAGGGGCTGAAACAGAGGACGAGAAACAGAGGGGCTGAAAGAGAGGGGCTGAAACAGAGGGGCTGAAACAGAGGGCGAGAAACAGAGAGGCTGAAACAGAGGGCGAGAAACAGAGTGGCTGAAACAGAGGTCAAGAAACAGAGGGAGAGAAACAGAGGGTCTGAAACAGAGGGCGAGAAACAGTGGGGCTGAATCTTTGGGGCGAAATCAGAGGGGCTGAAACAGACGGGCTGAATCAGAGGGGCTGATTCAGAGGGGATGAAACAGAGGGGCTGAATCAGCGGGGCTGAAACAGAGGGCGAGAAACTGCGGGGCTGAAATAGAGGGCGAGAAACAGAGGGGCAGAAACAGCGGGCGAGAAACAGAGGGGCTGAAACAGAGGGGCTGAAACAGAGGGCGAGAAACAGAGTGGCTGAAACAGAGGGTTGGAAACAGAGGGGCTGAAACAGAGGGGTTGAAACAGAGGGGCTGAAACAGAGGGGCTGAAACAGTGGGGCTGAAACAGAGGGGCTGAAACGAAGCGGCTGATACAGAGGGCGAGAATCAGAGGGGCTGAAACAGAGGGCGAGAAACAGAGTGGCTGAAACTGAGGGCGAGAAACCGAGGGGCTGAAACAGAGGGGCTGAAACAGAGGGGCTGAAACAGAGGGGCTGAAACAGAGGGCAAGAAACAGAGGGGCTGAAACAGAGGGCGAGAAACAGAGGGGCTGAAACAGAGGGCGAGAAACAGAGGGGCTGAAACAGAGGACGAGAAACAGAGGGGCTGAAAGAGAGGGGCTGAAACAGAGGGGCTGAAACAGAGGGCGAGAAACAGAGAGGCTGAAACAGAGGGCGAGAAACAGAGTGGCTGAAACAGAGGGCAAGAAACAGAGGGGCTGAAACAGAGGGAGAGAAACAGAGGGGCTGAAACAGAGGGCGAGAAACAGTGGGGCTGAATCAGAGGGGCGAAATCAGAGGGGCTGAAACAGACGGGCTGAATCAGAGGGGCTGATTCAGAGGGGCTGAAACAGAGGGGCTGAATCAGCGGGGCTGAAACAGAGGGCGAGAAACTGAGGGGCTGAAACAGAGGGCGAGAAACAGAGGGGCAGAAACAGATGGCGAGAAACAGAGCGGCTGATTCAGAGGGGCTGAAACAGAGGGCGAGAAACAGAGGGGCTGAAACAGATGGCAAGAAACAGAGGGGCTGAAACAGAGGGGATGAAACAGTGGGGCTGAAACAGAGGGCGAGAAACAGAGGGGCTGAAACAGAGGGCGAGAAACAGAGGGGCTGAAACAGAGGGCGAGAAACAGAGGGGCTGAATCAGAGGGGCTGAAACAGAGGGTGAGAAACAGAGGGGCTGAAACAGAGGGCGAGAAACAGAGTGGCTGAAACAGACGGGCTGAAACAGAGGGGCTGAAAAAGAGGGCGAAAAACAGAGGGGCTGAAACAGAGGGCGAGAAACAGAGGGGCTGAAACAGAGGGCGAGAAACAGAGGGGCTGAAACAGAGGGCGAGAAACAGAGGGGCTGAAACAGAGGGGCTGAAACAGAGGGTGAGAAACAGGGGGGCTTAAACAGAGGGCGAGAAACAGAGGGGCTGAAACAGAGGGGCTGAAACAGAGGGGCTGAATCAGAGGGGCTGAATCAGAGGGCGAGAAACAGAGTGGCTGAAACAGAGGGCGAGAAACAGACGGGCAGAAACAGAGGGTGAGAAACAGAGGGGCTGAAACAGAGGGGCTGAAAATGAGAGCGCGAAACAGGGGCACTGAAACAGAGGGCGAGAAACAGAGGGGCTGAAACAGAGGGCGAGAAACAGAGGGCGAGAAACAGAGGGGCTGAAACAGAGGGCGAGAAACAGAGGGGCTGAAACATAGGTGCTGAATGAGTGGGGCTGAATCAGATGGTCTGAAACAGAGGGCGAGAAACAGAGGGGCTGAAACAGAGGTCGAGAAACAGAGGGGCTGAAACAGAGGGCGAGAAACAGAGGGGCTGAAACAGAGGGGCTGAAACAGAGGGGCTGAAACAAAGCGGCTGATACAGAGGGCGAGAAACAGAGGGGCTGAAACAGAGTGCGAGAAACAGAGTGGCTGAAACATGGTGAGAAACAGAGGGGCTGAAACAGAGGGGCTGAAACAGAGGGGCTGAAACAGAGGGGCTGAAACAGAGGGTCTGAAACATGGGCAAGAAACAGAGGGGCTGAAACAGAGGGCGAGAAACAGAGGGGCTGAAACAGAGGGCGAGAAACAGAGGGGCTGAAACAGAGGGGCTGAAACAGAGCGGCTGAAACAGAGGGCGAGAAACAGAGAGGCTGAAACAGAGGGCGAGAAACAGAGTGGCTGAAACAGAGGGCATGAAACAGAGGGTCTGAAACAGAGGGCGAGAAACAGAGGGGCTGAAACAGAGGGCGAGAAACAGAGGGGCTGAAACAGAGGGCGAGAAACAGAGGGGCTGAAACATAGGGGCTGAATGAGTGGGGCTGAATCAGAGTGGCTGAATCAGAGGGGCTGAAACAGAGGGTGAGAAACAGAGGGGCTGAAACAAGGGGGCTTAAACAGAGGGGCTGAAACAGAGAGCGAGAAACAGAGGGGCTGAATCAGAGGGCTAAATCAGAGGGGCTGAATCAGAGGGGCTGAAACAGAGGGGCTGAATCAGAGGGGCTGAAACAGAGGGCGAGAAACAGAGGGGCTGAAACAGAGGGCAAGAAACAGAGGGGCTGAAACAGAAGGGCTGAAACAGAGGGCGAGAAACAGAGGGGCTGAATCAGAGGGGCTAAATCAGAGGGGCTGAATCAGAGGGGTTGAAACAGAGGGTCTGAATCAGAGGGGCTGAAACAGAGGGCGAGTAACAGAGGGGCTGAAACAGAGGGCGAGAAACATAGGGGCTGAAACAGAGGGCGAGAAACAGAGGGGAAGAAACAGAGGGGCTGCAACAGAGGGTCTGAAACAGACGGGCTGAATCAGAGGGGCTGATTCAGAGGGGCTAAAACAGAGGGGCTGAATCAGCGGGGCTGAAACAGAGGGCGAGAAACTGAGGGGCTGAAACAGAGGGCGAGAAACAGAGGGGCAGAAACAGAGGGCGAGAAACAGAGGGGTTGAAACAGAGGGGCTGAAACAGAGGGCGAGAAACAGTGGGGTTGAAACAGAGGGGCTGAAACAGACGGGCTGAATCAGAGGGGCGGATTCAGAGGGGCTGAAACAGAGGGGCTGAATCAGCGGGGCTGAAACAGAGGGTGAGAAACTGAGGGGCTGAAACAGAGGGCGAGAAACAGAGGGGCAGAAACAGAGGGCGAGAAACAGAGCGGCTGAATCAGAGGGACTGAAACAGAGGGGCTGAAACAGAGGGCGAGAAACAGAGTGGCTGAAACAGACGGGCTGAAACAGAGGGGCTGAAAAAGAGGGCGAAAAACAGAGGGGCTGAAACAGAGGGCGAGAAACAGAGTGGCTGAAACAGAGTGCGAGAAACAGAGATGCTGAATCAGAGGGGCTGAAACAGAGGGGCTGAAATAGTGGGGCTGAAACAGAGGGCGAGAAACAGAGGGGCTGAAACAGAGGGGGAGAAACAGAGGGGCTGAATCAGAGGGGCTGAAACAGAGGGTTAGAAACAGAGGGGCTGAAATAGAGGGCGAGAAACAGAGTGGCTGAAACAGATGGGCTGAAACAGAGGGGCTGAAAAAGAGGGCGAAAAACAGAGGGGCTGAAACAGAGGGCGAGAAACAGAGGGGCTGAATCAGAGGGCTAAATCAGAGGCGCTGAATCAGAGGGGCTGAAACAGAGGGGATGAATCAGAGGGGCTGAAACAGAGGGCGAGAAACAGAGGGGCTGAAACAGAGGGCAAGAAACAGAGGGGCTGAAACAGAAGGGCTGAAACAGAGGGCGAGAAACAGAGGGGCTGAATCAGAGGGGCTAAATCAGAGGGGCTGAATCAGAGGGTTTGAAAGAGAGGGTCTGAATCAGAGGGGCTGAAACAGAGGGCAAGAAATAGAGGGGCTGAAACAGAGGGCGAGAAACAGAGGGGCTGAAACAGAGGGGCTGAAACAGAGGGTCTGAAACAGAGGGGCTGAATCAGAGGGGCTGATTCAGAGGGGCTGAAACAGAGGGGCTGAATCAGCGGGGCTGAAACAGAGGGCGAGAAACTGAGGGGCTGAAACAGAGGGTGAGAAACAGAGGGGCTGAAACAGAGGGGCTGAAACAGAGGGGCTGAAACAGAGGGCGAGAAACAGAGGGGCTGAATCAGAGGGCTAAATCAGAGGGGCTGAATCAGAGGGGCTGAAACAGAGGGGCTGAATCAGAGGGGCTGAAACAGAGGGTGAGAAACAGAGGGGCTGAAACAAAGGGCAAGAAACAGAGGGGCTGAAACAGAAGGGCTGAAACAGAGGGGGAGAAACAGAGGGGCTGAAACAGAGGGTCTGAATCAGAGGGGCTGAAACAGAGGGCGAGAAACAGAGGGGCTGAAACAGAGGGTCTGAAACAGAGGGGCTGAAACAGAGGGTCTGAAACAGAGGGGCTGATTCTGAGGGGCTGAAACAGAGGGGCTGAATCAGCGGGGCTGAAACAGAGGGCGAGAAACTGAGGGGCTGAAACAGAGGGCGAGAAACAGAGGGGCAGAAACAGCGGGCGAGAAACAGAGGGGCTGAAACAGAGGGGCTGAAACAGAGGGCGAGAAACAGAGTGGCTGAAACAGAGGGCTAGAAACAGAGGGGCTGAAACAGAGGGGTTGAAACAGAGGGGCTGAAATAGAGGGGCTGAAACAGTGGGGCTGAAACAGAGGGGCTGAAACAAAACGGCTGATACAGAGGGCGAGAAACAGAGTGGCTGAAACAGAGGGCGAGAAACAGAGTGGCTGAAACAGAGGGCGAGAAACAGAGGGGCTGAAACAGAGGGGCTGAAACAGAGGGGCTGAAACAGAGGGCAAGAAACAGAGGGGCTGAAACAGAGGGCGAGAAACAGAGGGGCTGAAACAGAAGTTGAGAAACAGAGGGGCTGAAACAGAGGACGAGAAACAGAGGGGCTGAAAGAGAGGGGCTGAAACAGAGGGGCTGAAACAGAGGGCGAGAAACAGAGAGGCTGAAACAGAGGGCGTGAAACAGAGTGGCTGAAACAGAGGGCAAGAAACAGAGGGGCTGAAACAGAGGGAGAGAAACAGAGGGGCTGAAACAGAGGGCGAGAAACAGTGGGGCTGAATCAGAGGGGCGAAATCAGAGGGGCTGAAACAGACGGGCTGAATCAGAGGGGCTGATTCAGAGGGGCTGAAACATAGGGCGAGAAACTGAGGGGCTGAAACAGAGGGCGAGAAACAGAGGGGCTGAAACAGATGGCAAGAAACAGAGGGGCTGAAACAGAGGGGATGAAACAGTGGGGCTGAAACAGAGGGCGAGAAACAGAGGGGCTGAAACAGAGGGCGAGAAACAGAGGGGCTGAAACAGAGGGCGAGAAACAGAGGGGCTGAATCAGAGGGGCTGAAACAGAGGGTGAGAAACAGAGGGGCTGAAACAGAGGGCGAGAAACAGAGTGGCTGAAACAGACGGGCTGAAACAGAGGGGCAGAAAAAGAGGGCGAAAAACAGAGGGGCTGAAACAGAGGGCGAGAAACAGAGGGGCTGAAACAGAGGGCGAGAAACAGAGGGGCTGAAACAGAGGGCGAGAAACAGAGGGGCTGAAACAGAGTGGCTGAAACAGAGGGTGAGAAACAGGGGGGCTTAAACAGAGGGCGAGAAACAGAGGGGCTGAAACAGAGGGGCTGAATCAGAGGGGCTGAATCAGAGGGGCTGAATCAGAGGGGCTGAAACAGAGTGCGAGAAACAGAGTGGCTGAAACAGAGGGCGAGAAACAGACGGGCAGAAACAGAGGGCGAGAAACAGAGGGGCTGAAACAGAGGGGCTGAAACAGAGAGCGCGAAACAGGGGCACTGAAACAGAGGGCGAGAAACAGAGGGGCTGAAACAGAGGGCGAGAAACATAGGGGCTGAAACAGAGGGCAAGAAACATAGGGGCTGAAACTGAGCGGCTGAAACAGAAGGGCTGAAACAGAGGGGCTGAAACAGAGGGCGAGAAACAGAGGGGCTGAATCAGAGGGGCTGAATCAGAGGAGCTGAAACAGAGGGGCTGAAACTGAGGGTGAGAAACAGAGGGCGAGAAACAGAGGGTCTGAAACAGAGGGGCTGAAACAGAGGGGCTGAAACAAAGCGGCTGATACAGAGGGCGAGAAACAGAGGTGCTGAAACAGAGGGGCTGAAACAGAGGGGCTGAAACAGAGGGGCTGAAACAGAGGGGCTGAAACAGAGGGCAAGAAACAGAGGGGCTGAAACAGAGGGCGAGAAACAGGGGGGCTGAAACAGATGGGCTGAAACAGAGGGGCTGAAACAGAGGGCGAGAAACAGAGAGGCTGAAACAGAGGGTGAGAAACAGAGTGGCTGAAACAGAGGACAAGAAACAGAGGGGCTGAAACAGAGGGCGAGAAACAGAGGGGCTGAAACAGAGGGCGAGAAACAGAGGGCGAGAAACAGAGGGGCTGAAACAGAGGGCGAGAAACAGAGGGGCTGAAACATAGGTGCTGAATGAGTGGGGCTGAATCAGAGGGGATGAATCAGAGGGGTTGAAACAGAGGGTCTGAATCAGAGTGGCTGAAACAGAGGGCGAGAAACAGAGGGCGAGAAACAGAGGGGCTGAAACAGAGGGGCTGAAACAGAGGGGCTGAAACAAAGCGGCTGATACAGACGGCGAGAAACAGAGGGGCTGAAACAGAGTGCGAGAAACAGAGTGGCTGAAACAGAGGGCGAGAAACAGAGGGGCTGAATCAGAGGCGCTGATTCAGAGTGGCAGAAACAGAGGTACTGAAACAGAGGGCGAGAAACAAAGGGGCTGAAACAGCGGGCGAGAAACAGAGGGCCAGAAACAGAGGGGCTGAAACAGAGGGGCTGAAACAGACGGGCTGAAACAGAGAGCCTGAAACAGAGGGCGAGAAACAGAGGGGCTGAAACAGAGGGCGAAAAACAGAGGGGCTGAAACAGAGGGCGAGCAACAGAGGGGCTGAAACAGAGGGTGAGAAACAGAGGGGCTGAAACAGAGGGCGAGAAACAGAGTGGCTGAAACAGACGGGCTGAAACAGAGCGGCTGAATCAGAGGGGCTGCAACAGAGGGGCTGAATCAGAGGGGCTGACACAGAGTTCGAGAAACAGAGGGGCTGAAACAGAGGGCGAGAAACAGAGGGGCTGAAACAGAGGGCGAGAAACAGAGGGGCTGAAACAGAGGGGCTGAAACAGAGGGGCTGAAACAGAGGGCGAGAAACAGAGAGGCTGAAACAGCGGGCGAGAAACAGAGGGGCTGAAACAGAGGGCAAGAAACAGACGGGCTGAATCAGAGATGCGAGAAACAGAGGGGCTGAAACAGAGAGGCTGAAACAGAGGGGCTGAAACAGAGGGCGAGAAACAGAGGGGCTGAAACAGAGGGCGAGAAACAGAGGGGCTGAACCAGTGGGGCTGAAACAGAGGGGCTGAAACAGAGGGCGAGAAACAGAGGGGCTGAAACAGAGGGTGAGAAACAGAGGGGCTGAAACAGAGGGCGAGAAACAGAGGGGCTGAATCAGAGAGGCTGAAACAGTGGGGCTGAAACAGAGGGCGAGAAACAGAGGGGCTGAAACAGAGGGCGAGAAATAGAGGCGCTGAAACAGAGGGGCTGAAACAGAGGGCGAGAAACAGAGGGGCTGAAACAGAGGGCGAGAAACAGAGGGGCTGAAACAGAGGGCGAGAAACAGAGGGGCTGAAACAGAGGGGCTGAAACAGTGGGGCTGAATCAGAGGGGCTGAAACAGAGGGCGAGAAATAGAGGGGCTGAAACAGAGGGCGAGAAATAGAGGGGCTGAAACAGAGGGGCTGAAACAGAGGGTGAGAAACAGCGGGGCTTAAACAGAGGGCAAGAAACAGAGGGGCTGAAACAGAGGGGCTGAAACAGAGGGGCTGAATCAGAGGGGCTGAATCAGAGGGGCTGAAACAGAGGGCGAGAAACAGAGTGGCTGAAACAGAGGGCGAGAAACAGACGGCCAGAAACAGAGGGCGAGAAACAGAGGGGCTGAAACAGAGGGGCTGAAACAGAGAGCGCGAAACAGGGGCACTGAAACAGAGGGCGAGAAACAGAGGGGCTGAAACAGACGGCGAGAAACAGAGGGGCTGAAACAGAGGGCGAGAAACATAGGGGCTGAAACAGAGGGCAAGAAACAGAGGGGCTGAAACTGAGTGGCTGAAACAGAAGGGCTGAAACAGAGGTGCTGAAACAGAGGGGCTGAAACAGAGGAGCTGAAACAGAGGTGCTGAAACTGAGGGTGAGAAACAGAGGGCGAGAAACAGAGGGGCTGAAACAGAGGGGCTGAAACAGATGGGCTGAAACAGAGGGGCTGAAACAGAGGGCGAGAAACAGAGTGGCTGAAACATGGCGAGAAACAGAGGTGCTGAAACAGAGGGGCTGAAACAGAGGGGCTGAAACAGAGGGGCTGAGACAGAGGGGCTGAAACAGAGGGGCTGAAAAAGAGGGCAAGAAACAGAGGGGCTGAAACAGAGGGCGAGAAACAGAGGGGCTGAAACAGAGGGCGAGAAACAGAGGGGCTGAAACAGATGGGCTGAAACAGAGGGGCTGAAACAGAGGGCGAGAAGCAGAGAGGCTGAAACAGAGGGCGAGAAACAGAGTGGCTGAAACAGAGGACAAGAAACAGAGGGGCTGAAACAGAGGGCGAGAAACAGAGGGGCTGAAACAGAGGGCGAGAAACAGAGGGCGAGAAACAGAGGGGCTGAAACAGAGGGCGAGAAACAGAGGGGCTGAAACATAGGTGCTGAATGAGTGGGGCTGAATCAGAGGGGCTGAATCAGAGGGGTTGAAACAGAGGGTCTGAATCAGAGGGGCTGAAACAGAGGGCGAGAAACAGAGGGCGAGAAACAGAGGGGCTGAAACAGAGGGGCTGAAACAGAGGGGCTGAAACAAAGCGGCTGATACAGAGGGCGAGAAACAGAGGGGCTGAAACAGAGTGCGAGAAACAGAGTGGCTGAAACATGGCGAGAAACAGAGGGGCTGAAACAGAGGGGCTGAAACAGAGGGGCTGAAACAGAGGGGCTGAAACAGAGGGTCTGAAACAGAGGGCAAGAAACAGAGGGGCTGAAATAGAGGGCGAGAAAACAGAGGGGCTGAAACAGAGGGCGAGAAACAGAGGGGCTGAAACAGAGGGGCTGAAACAGAGGGCGAGAAACAGAGAGGCTGAAACAGAGTGCGAGAAACAGAGTGGCTGAAACAGAGGTAAAGAAACAGAGGGTCTGAAACAGAGGGCGAGAAACAGAGGGGCTGAAACAGAGGGCGAGAAACAGAGGGGCTGAAACAGAGGGCGAGAAACAGAGGGGCTGAAACAGAGGGCGAGAAACAGAGGGGTTGAAACATAGGGGCTGAATGAGTGGGGCTGAATCAGAGGGGCTGAAACAGAGGGTGAGAAACAGAGGAGCTGAAACAAGGGGGCTGAAACAGAGGGGCTGAAACAGAGAGCGAGAAACAGAGGGGCTGAATCAGAGGGCTAAATCAGAGGGGCTGAATCAGAGGGGCTGGAACAGAGGGGCTGAATCAGAGGGGCTGAAACAGAGGGCGAGAAACAGAGGGGCTGAAACAGAGGGCAAGAAACAGAGGGGCTGAAACAGAAGGGCTGAAACAGAGGGCGAGAAACAGAGGGGCTGAATCAGAGGGGCTAAATCAGAGGGGCTGAATCAGAGGGGTTGAAACAGAGGGTCTGAATCAGAGGGGCTGAAACAGAGGGCGAGAAACAGAGGGGCTGAAACAGAGGGCGAGAAACAGAGGGGCTGAAACAGAGGGCGAGAAACAGAGGGGAAGAAACAGAGGGGCTGAAACAGAGGGTCTGAAACAGACGGGCTGAATCAGAGGGGCTGATTCAGAGGGGCTGAAACAGAGGGGCTGAATCAGCGGGGCTGAAACAGAGGGCGAGAAACTGAGGGGCTGAAACAGAGGGCGAGAAACAGAGGGGCAGAAACAGAGGGCGAGAAACAGAGCGGCTAATTCAGAGGGGCTGAAACAGAGGGCGAGAAACAGAGGGGCTGAAACAGAGGGCAAGAAACAGAGGGGCTCAAACAGAGGGGATAAAACAGTGCGGCTGAAACAGAGGGCGAGAAACAGAGGGGCTGAAACAGAGGGCGAGAAACAGAGGGGCTGAAACAGAGGGCGAGAAACAGAGGGGCTGAATCAGAGGGGCTGAAACAGAGGGTGAGAAACAGAGGGGATGAAACAGAGGGCGAGAAACAGAGGGGCTGAAACAGAGGGCGAGAAACAGAGGGGCTGAAACAGAGGGGCTGAAACTGTGGGGCTGAATCAGAGGGGCTGAAACAGAGGGCGAGAAATAGAGGGGCTGAAACAGAGGGCGAGAATTAGAGGGGCTGAAACAGAGGGCGAGAAACAGAGGGGCTGAATCAGAGGGGCTGACACAGAGGGCGAGAAACAGAAAGGCTGAAACAGAGGGCGAGAAACAGAGGGGCTGAAACAGAGGGGCTGAAACAGAGGGTGAGAAACAGCGGGGATTAAACAGAGGGTGAGAAACAGAGGGGCTGAAACAGAGGGGCTGAAACAGAGGGGCTGAATCAGAGGGGCTGAATCAGAGGGGCTGAAACAGAGGGCGAGAAACAGAGTGGCTGAAACAGAGGGCGAGAAACAGACGGGCAGAAACAGAGGGCGAGAAACAGAGGGGCTGAAACAGAGGGGCTGAAACAGAGAGCGCGAAACAGGGGCACTGAAACAGAGGGTGAGAAACAGAGGGGCTGAAACAGACGGCGAGAAACAGAGGGGCTGAAACAGAGGGCGAGAAACATAGGGGCTGAAACAGAGGGCAAGAAACAGAGGGGCTGAAACTGAGTGGCTGAAACAGAAGGGCTGAAACAGAGGGGCTGAAACAGAGGGCGAGAAACAGAGGGGCTGAATCAGAGGGGCTGAATCAGAGGAGCTGAAACAGAGGGGCTGAAACTGAGGGTGAGAAACAGAGGGCGAGAAACAGAGGGGCTGAAACAGAGGGGCTGAAACAGAGGGGCTGAAACAAAGCGGCTGATACAGAGGGCGAGAAACAGAGGGGCTGAAACACAGGGCGAGAAACAGAGTGGCTGAAACATGGCGAGAAACAGAGGTGCTGAAACAGAGGGGCTGAAACAGAGGGGCTGAAACAGAGGGGCTGAAACAGAGGGGCTGAAACAGAGGGCAAGAAACAGAGGGGCTGAAACAGAGGGCGAGAAACAGAGGGGCTGAAACAGAGGTCGAGATACAGAGGGGCTGAAACAGATGGGCTGAAACAGAGGGGCTGAAACAGAGGGCGAGAAACAGAGAGGCTGAAACAGAGGGCGAGAAACAGAGTGGCTGAAACAGAGGGCAAGAAACAGAGGGGCTGAAACAGAGGGGCTGAAACAGAGGGGCTGAATCAGAGGGGCTGAATCAGAGGGGCTGAAACAGAGGGCGAGAAACAGAGTGGCTGAAACAGAGGGCGAGAAACAGAGGGGAAGAAACAGAGGGGCTGAAACAGAGGGTCTGAAACATACGGGCTGAATCAGAGGGGCTGATTCAGAGGGGCTGAAACAGAGGGGCTGAATCAGCGGGGCTGAAACAGAGTGCGAGAAACTGAGGGGCTGAAACAGAGGGCGAGAAACAGAGGGGCAGAAACAGAGGGCGAGAAACAGAGCGGCTAATTCAGAGGGGCTGAAACAGAGGGCGAGAAACAGAGGGGCTGAAACAGAGGGCAAGAAACAGAGGGGCTGAAACAGAGGGGATAAAACAGTGCGGCTGAAACAGAGGGCGAGAAACAGAGGGGCTGAAACAGAGGGCGAGAAACAGAGGGGCTGAAACAGAGGGCGAGAAACAGAGGGGCTGAATCAGAGGGGCTGAAACAGAGGGTGAGAAACAGAGGGGATGAAACAGAGGGCGAGAAACAGAGTGGCTGAAACAGACGGGCTGAAACAGAGGGGCTGAAAAAGAGGGCGAAAAACAGAGGGGCTGAAACAGAGGGCGAGAAACAGAGGGGCTGAAACAGAGGGCGAGAAACAGAGGGGCTGAAACAGAGGGGCTGAAACAGTGGGGCTGAATCAGAGGGGCTGAAACAGAGGGCGAGAAATAGAGGGGCTGAAACAGAGGGCGAGAATTAGAGGGGCTGAAACAGAGGGCGAGAAACAGAGGGGCTGAAAAAGAGCGCGAGAAACAGAGGGGCTGAATCAGAGGGGCTGACACAGAGGGCGAGAAACAGAAAGGCTGAAACAGAGGGCGAGAAACAGAGGGGCTGAAACAGAGGGGCTGAAACAGAGGGTGAGAAACAGCGGGGCTTAAACAGAGGGCGAGAAACAGAGGGGCTGAAACAGAGGGGCTGAAACAGAGGGGCTGAATCAGAGGGGCTGAATCAGAGGGGCTGAAACAGAGGGCGAGAAACAGAGTGGCTGAAACAGAGGGCGAGAAACAGAGGGGCTGAAACAGAGGGCGAGAAACAGAGGGCGAGAAACAGAGGGGCTGAAACAGAGGGCGAGAAACAGAGGGGCTGAAACATTGGTGCTGAATGAGTGGGGCTGAATCAGAGGGGCTGAATCAGAGGGGTTGAAACAGAGGGTCTGAATCAGAGGGGCTGAAACAGAGGGCGAGAAACAGAGGGCGAGAAACAGAGGGGCTGAAACAGAGGTCCTGAAACAGAGGGGCTGAAACAAAGCGGCTGATACAGAGGGCGAGAAACAGAGGGGCTGAAACAGAGTGCGAGAAACAGAGTGGCTGAAACATGGCGAGAAACAGAGGGGCTGAAACAGAGGGGCTGAAACAGAGGGGCTGAAACAGAGGGTCTGAAACAGAGGGCAAGAAACAGAGGGGCTGAAACAGAGGGCGAGAAACAGAGGGGCTGAAACAGAGGGCGAGAAACAGAGGGGCTGAAACAGAGGGGCTGAAACAGAGGGCGAGAAACAGAGAGGCTGAAACAGAGTGCGAGAAACAGAGTGGCTGAAACAGAGGTAAAGAAACAGAGGGTCTGAAACAGAGGGCGAGAAACAGAGGGGCTGAAACAGAGGGCGAGAAACAGAGGGGCTGAAACAGAGGGCGAGAAACAGAGGGGCTGAAACAGAGGGCCAGAAACAGAGGGGGTGAAACATAGGGGCTGAATGAGTGGGGCTGAATCAGAGGGGCTGAAACAGAGGGTGAGAAACAGAGGGGCTGAAACAAGGGGGCTGAAACAGAGGGGCTGAAACAGAGAGCGAGAAACAGAGGGGCTGAATCAGAGGGCTAAATCAGAGGGGCTGAATCAGAGGGGCTGGAACAGAGGGGCTGAATCAGAGGGGCTGAAACAGAGGGCGAGAAACTGAGGGGCTGAAACAGAGGGCAAGAAACAGAGGGGCTGAAACAGAAGGGCTGAAACAGAGGGCGAGAAACAGAGGGGCTGAATCAGAGGGGCTAAATCAGAGGGGCTGAATCAGAGGGGTTGAAACAGAGGGTCTGAATCAGAGGGGCTGAAACAGAGGGCGAGAAACAGAGGGGCTGAAACAGAGGGCGAGAAACATAGGGGCTGAAACAGAGGGCGAGAAACAGAGGGGAAGAAACAGAGGGGCTGAAACAGAGGGTCTGAACCAGACGGGCTGAATCAGAGGGGCTGATTCAGAGGGGCTGAAACAGAGGGGCTGAATCAGCGGGGCTGAAACAGAGGGCGAGAAACTGAGGGGCTGAAACAGAGGGCGAGATACAGAGGGGCAGAAACAGAGGGCGAGAAACAGAGCGGCTAATTCAGAGGGGTTGAAACAGAGGGCGAGAAACAGAGGGGCTGAAACAGATGGCAAGAAACAGAGGGGCTGAAACACAGGGGATAAAACAGTGCGGCTGAAACAGAGGGCGAGAAACAGAGGGGCTGAAACAGAGGGCGAGAAACAGAGGGGCTGAAACAGAGGGCGAGAAACAGAGGGGCTGAATCAGAGGGGCTGAAACAGAGGGTGAGAAACAGAGGGGCTGAAACAGAGGGCGAGAAACAGAGTGGCTGAAACAGACGGGCTGAAACAGAGGGGCTGAAAAAGAGGGCGAAAAACAGAGGGGCTGAAACAGAGGGCGAGAAACAGAGGGGCTGAAACAGAGGGCGAGAAATAGAGGGGCTGCATCAGAGGGGCTGAAACAGAGGGGCTGAAATAGTGGGACTGAAACAGAGGGCGAGAAACAGAGGGGCTGAAACAGAGGGCGAGAAACAGAGGGGCTGAAACAGAGGGCGAGAAACAGAGGGGCTGAATCAGAGGGGCTGAAACAGAGGGTGAGAAACAGAGGGGCTGAAACAGAGGGCGAGAAACAGAGTGGCTGAAACAGATGGGCTGAAACAGAGGGGCTGAAAAAGAGGGCGAAAAACAGAGGGGCTGAAACAGAGGGCGAGAAACAGAGAGGCTGAATCAGAGGGCTAAATCAGAGGGGCTGAATCAGAGGGGCTGAAACAGAGGGGATGAATCAGAGGGGCTGAAACAGAGGGCGAGAAACAGAGGGGCTGAAACAGAGGGCAAGAAACAGAGGGGCTGAAACAGAAGGGCTGAAACAGAGGGCGAGAAACAGAGGGGCTGAATCAGAGGGGCTAAATCAGAGGGGCTGAATCAGAGGGGTTGAAAGAGAGGGTCTGAATCAGAGGGGCTGAAACAGAGGGCGAGAAATAGAGGGGCTGAAACAGAGGGCGAGAAACAGAGGGGCTGAAACAGAGGGGCTGAAACAGAGGGTCTGAAACAGAGGGGCTGAATCAGAGGGGCTGATTCAGAGGCGCTGAAACAGAGGGGCTGAATCAGCGGGGCTGAAACAGAGGGCGAGAAACTGAGGGGCTGAAACAGAGGGTGAGAAACAGAGGGGCTGAAACAGAGGGGCTGAAACAGAGGGCGTGAAACAGAGGGGCTGAATCAGAGGGCGAGAAACAGAGGGGCTGAAACAGAGGGCGAGAAACAGAGGGGCTGAAACAGAGGGGCTGTAACAGAGGGGCTGCAACAGAGGGCAAGAAACAGAGGGGCTGAATCAGAGATGCGAGAAACAGAGGGGCTGAATCAGAGATGCGAGAAACAGAGGGGCTGAACCAGAGGGGCTGAAACAGAGGGGCTGAAACAGAGGGCGAGAAACAGAGGGGCTGAAACAGAGGGCGAGAAACAGAGGGGCTGAAACAGAGGGCGAGAAACAGAGGGGCTGAAACAGAGAGGCTGAAACAGAGGGGCTGAAACACAGGGCGAGAAACAGAGGGGCTGAAACAGAGGGCGAGATACAGAGCGGCTGAAACAGAGGGGCTGAAACAGAGGGGCTGAAACAGAGGGCGAGAAACAGAGGGGCTGAATCAGAGGGTCTGAAACAGAGGGCGAGAAACAGAGTGGCTGAAACAGAGGGCGAGAAACAGACGGGCAGAAACAGAGGGCGAGAAACAGAGGGGCTGAAACAGAGGGGCTGAAACAGAGAGCGCGCAACAGGGGCACTGAAACAGAGGGCGAGAAACAGAGGGGCTGAAACAGACGGCGAGAAACAGAGGGGCTGAAACAGAGGGCGAGAAACATAGGGGCTGAAACAGAGGGCAAGAAACAGAGGGGCTGAAACTGAGTGGCTGAAACAGAAGGGCTGAAACAGAGGGGCTGAAACAGAGGGCGAGAAACAGAGGGGCTGAATCAGAGGGGCTGAATCAGAGGAGCTGAAACAGAGGGGCTGAAACTGAGGGTGAGAAACAGAGGGCGAGAAACAGAGGGGCTGAAACAGAGGGGCTGAAACAGAGGGGCTGAAACAAAGCGGCTGATACAGAGGGCGAGAAACAGAGGTGCTGAAACAGAGGGGCTGAAACAGAGGGCCTGAAACAGAGGGGCTGAAACAGAGGGCGAGATACAGAGAGGCTGAAACAGAGGGCGAGAAACAGAGTGGCTGAAACAGAGGGCGAGATACAGAGAGGCTGAAACAGAGGGCGAGAAACAGAGTGGCTGAAACAGAGGGCAAGAAACAGAGGGGCTGAAACAGAGGGCGAGAAACAGAGGGGCTGAAACAGAGGGGCTGAAACAGAGGGCGAGAAACAGTGGGACTGAAACAGAGGGGCTGAAACAGAGGGGCTGATACAGAGGGCGAGAAACAGAGCGGCTGAAACAGAGGGCGAGAAACAGAGGGGCTGAAACAAAGGGGCTGAAACAGTGGGGCTAAAACAGAGGGGCTGAAACAGAGGGCGAGAAATAGAGGGACTGAAACAGAGGGCGAGAAACAGAGGGGCTGAAAGAGAGGGGCTGAAACAGAGGGCGAGAAACAGAGGGGCTGAAACAGAGGGCGAGAAACAGAGGGCCTAAAACAGAGGGCGAGAAACAGAGGGCTGAAACAGAGGGGCTGAAACAGAGGGGCTGAAACAGAGGGGCTGAAACAGAGGGCGAGATACAGAGAGGGTGAAACAGAGGCCGAGAAACAGAGTGGCTGAAACAGAGGGCAAGAAACAGAGGGGCTGAAACAGAGGTCGAGAAACAGTGGGGCTGAAACAGAGGGGCTGAAACAGAGGGCGAGAAACAGAGGGACTGAAACAGAGGGCGAGAAACAGAGGGGCTGAAACAGAGGGCGAGAAACAGAGGGGCTGAAACAGATGGGCTGAATCAGACGGGCTGAATTAGAGGGGCTGAAACAGAGGGGCTGAAACAGAGGGCGAGAAACAGAGGGGCTGAAACAGAGGGGCTGAAACAGAGGGCGAGAAACAGAGGGACTGAAACAGAGGGGCTGAAACAGAGGGGCTGATATAGAGGGCGAGAAACAGAGCGGCTGAAACAGAGGGCGAGAAACAGAGGGGCTGAAACAGAGTGGCTGAAACAGAGGGCGAGAAACAGAGGGACTGAAACAGAGGGGCTGAAACAGAGGGGCTGAAACAAAGTGGCTGATACAGAGGGCGAGAAACAGAGGGGCTGAAACAGAGGGCGAGATACAAAGGGGCTGAAAGAGAGGCGCTGAAACAGAGGGCGAGAAACAGAGAGGCTGAAACAGAGGGCGAGAAACAGAGGGACTGAAACAGAGGGCGAGAAACAGAGGGCTGAAACAGAGGGGCTGAAACAGAGGGGCTGAAACAGAGGGGCTGAAACAGAGGGCGAGATACAGAGAGGCTGAATCAGAGGGCGAGAAACAGAGTGGCTGAAACAGAGGGCAAGAAACAGAGGGGCTGAAACAGAGGGCGAGAAACAGAGGGGCTGAAACAGAGGGGCTGAAACAGAGGGCGAGAAACAGAGGGACTGAAACAGAGGGGCTGAAACAGAGGGGCTGATACAGAGGGCGAGAAACAGAGCGGCTGAAACAGAGGGCGAGAAACAGAGGGGCTGAAACAAAGGGGCTGAAACATTGGGGCCAAAACAGAGGGGCTGAAACAGAGGGCGAGAAATAGAGGGGCTGAAACAGAGGGCGAGAAACAGAGGGGCTGAAAGAGAGGGGCTGAAACAGAGGGCGAGAAACAGAGAGGCTGAAACAGAGGGCGAGAAACAGAGGGCCTAAAACAGAGGGCGAGAAAGAGAGGGCTGAAACAGAGGGGCTGAAACAGAGGGGCTGCAACAGAGGGGCTGAAACAGAGGGCGAGATACAGAGAGGCTGAAACAGAGGGCGAGAAACAGGGTGGCTGAAACAGAGGGCAAGAAACAGAGGGGCTGAAACAGAGGTCGAGAAACAGAGGGGCTGAAACAGAGGGGCTGAAACAGAGGGCGAGAAACAGAGGGGCTGAAACAGAGGGGCTGAAACAGAGGGGCTGATACAGATGGCGAGAAACAGAGGGACTGAAACAGAGGGGCTGAAACAGAGGGGCTGATATAGAGGGCGAGAAACAGAGCGGCTGAAACAGAGGGCGAGAAACAGAGGGGCTGAAACAGAGTGGCTGAAACAGAGGGCGAGAAACAGAGGGACTGAAACAGAGGAGCTGAAACAGAGGGGCTGAAACAAAGTGGCTGATACAGAGGGCGAGAAACAGAGGGGCTGAAACAGAGGGCGAGATACAAAGGGGCTGAAAGAGAGGCGCTGAAACAGAGGGCGAGAAACAGAGAGGCTGAAACAGAGGGCGAGAAACAGAGGGACTGAAACAGAGGGCGAGAAACAGAGGGCTGAAACAGAGGGGCTGAAACAGAGGGGCTGAAACAGAGGGGCTGAAACAGAGGGCGAGATACAGAGAGGCTGAATCAGAGGGCGAGAAACAGAGTGGCTGAAACAGAGGGCAAGAAACAGAGGGGCTGAAACAGAGGGCGAGAAACAGAGGGGCTGAAACAGAGGGGCTGAAACAGAGGGCGAGAAACAGAGGGACTGAAACAGAGGGGCTGAAACAGAGGGGCTGATACAGAGGGCGAGAAACAGAGCGGCTGAAACAGAGGGCGAGAAACAGAGGGGCTGAAACAAAGGGGCTGAAACATTGGGGCCAAAACAGAGGGGCTGAAACAGAGGGCGAGAAATAGAGGGGCTGAAACAGAGGGCGAGAAACAGAGGGGCTGAAAGAGAGGGGCTGAAACAGAGGGCGAGAAACAGAGAGGCTGAAACAGAGGGCGAGAAACAGAGGGCCTAAAACAGAGGGCGCGAAAGAGAGGGCTGAAACAGAGGGGCTGAAACAGAGGGGCTGCAACAGAGGGGCTGAAACAGAGGGCGAGATACATAGAGGCTGAAACAGAGGGGCTGAAACAGAGTGGCTGAAACAGAGGGCAAGAAACAGAGGGGCTGAAACAGAGGTCGAGAAACAGAGGGGCTGAAACAGAGGGGCTGAAACAGAGGGCGAGAAACAGAGGGACTGAAACAGAGGGGCTGAAACAGAGGGGCTGATACAGATGGCGAGAAACAGAGCGGCTGAAACAGAGGGCGAGAAACAGAGGGGCTGAAACAAAGGGGCTGAAACAGTGGGGCTAAAACAGAGGGGCTGAAACAGAGGGCGAGAAATAGAGGGGCTGAAACAGAGGGCGATAAACAGAGGGGCTGAAACAGAGGGCGAGAAACAGAGGGGCTGAAACAGAGGGGCTGAAACAGAGGGGCTGAAACAGAGGGCGAGAAACAGAGGGGCTGAAACAGAGGGCGAGAAACAGAGGGGCTGAAACAGAGGGCGAGAAACAGAGGGGCTGAATCAGAGGGGCTGAAACAGAGGGCGAGAAACAGATGGGCTGAAACAGAGAGCGAGAAACAGAGGGGCTGAAACAGAGGGGCTGAAACAGAGGGTGAGAAACAGAGGGGCTGAAACAGAGTGCGAGAAACAGAGGGGCTGAAACAGAGGGGCTGAAACAGAGGGGCTGAATCAGAGGGGCTGATTCAGAGGGGCTGAATCAGAGGGGCTTAATCAGAGGGGCTGAAACAGAGGGGCTTAATCAGAGGGGCTGAAACAGAGGGCGAGAAACAGAGGGGCTGAAACAGAGGGCAAGAAACAGAGGGGCAGAAACAGAGGGCGAGAATCAGAGGAGCAGAAATAGAGGGGCTGAAACAGAGAGCGCGAAACAGAGGGGCTGAAACAGATGGCGAGAAACAGAGGGACTGAAACAGAGTTCGAGAAACAGAGGGGCTGAAACAGAGGGCAAGAAACAGAGGGGCTGAAACAGAGAGGCTGAAACAGAAGGGCAGAAACAGAGGGGCTGAAACAGAGGGCGAGAAACAGAGGGGTTGAATCAGAGGGGCTGAATCAGAAGGGCTGAAATAGAGGGCAAGAAACAGACGGGCTGAAACAGAGTGGCTGGAACAGAGGGCGAGAAACAGAGGGGCTGAATCAGACGGGCTGAATCAGAGGGGCTGAAACAGAGGGGCTGAAACAGAGGGCGAGAAACAGAGGGGCTGAAACAGTGGGCGAGAAACAGAGGGCGAGAAACAGAGGGGCTGAAAAAGAGGGGCTGAAACAGAGGGGCTGAAACAAAGCGGCTGATGCAGAGGGCGAGAAATAGAGGGGATGAAACAGAGGGGCTAAAACAGAGGGGCTGAAACAGAGGGCGAGAAACAGAGAGGCTGAAACAGAGGGCGAGAAACAGAGGGGCTGAAACAGAGGGCGAGAGACAGAGGGGCTGAAACAGACGGGCAGAAACAGAGGGGCTGAAACAGAGGGTCTGAAACAGAGGGCGAGAAACAGAGAGGCTGAAACAGAGGGCAAGAAACAGAGGGGCTGAAACAGAGGGCGAGAAACAGAGGGGCTGAAACAGAGGGGCTGAAACAGAGGGGCTGAAACAGAGGGGCTGAAACAGAGAGCGAGAAACAGAGGGGCTGAAACAGAGGGCCAGAAACAGAGGGCGAGAAACAGAGGGACTGAAACAGTGGGGCTGAAACAGAGGGGCTGATACAGAGGGCGAGAAACAGAGCGGCTGAAACAGAGGGCGAGAAACAGACGGGCTGAAACAAAGGCGCTTAAACAGTGGGGCTAAAACCGAGGGGCTGAAACAGAGGGCGAGAAATAGAGGGGCTGAAACAGAGGGCGAGAAACAGAGGGGCTGAAACAGAGGGCGAGAAACAGAGGGGCTGAAACAGAGGGCGAGAAACAGAGGGTCTGAAACAGAGGGGCTGAAACAGAGGGGCTGAAACAGAGGGCGAGAAACAGAGGGGCTGAAACAGAGGGCGAGAAACAGAGGGGCTGAAACAGAGGGCGAGAAACAGAGGGGCTGAAACAGAGGGGCTGAAACAGAGGGGCTGAATCAGAGGGGCTGATTCAGAGGGGCTGAAACAGAGGGGCTTAATCAGAGGGGCTGAAACAGAGGGCGAGAAACAGAGGGGCTGAAACAGAGGGCGAGAAACAGAGGGGCAGAAAAAGAGGGCGAGAAACAGAGGAGATGAAACAGAGGGGCTGAAACAGAGAGCGCGAAACAGAGGGGCTGAAACAGAAGGGCTGAAACAGAGGGGCTGAAACAGAGGGCGAGAAACAGAGGGGCTGAATCAGAGGGGCTGAATCAGAAGGGCTGAAACAGAGGGGCTGAATCAGAGGGGCTGAAACAGAAGGCGAGAAACAGAGGGGCTGAAACAGAGGGCGAGAAACTGAGGGGCAGAAACTGAGGGCGAGAAACAGAGTGGCTGAAACAGAGGGTCTGAAACAGAGGGCGAGAAACAGAGGGGATGAAACAGAGGGCGAGAAACAGAGGGGCTGAAACAGAGGGGCTGAAACAGAGGGGCTGAATCAGAGGGGCTGATTCAGAGGGGCTGAATCAGAGGGGCTTAATCAGAGGGGCTGAAACAGAGGGGCTTAATCAGAGGTGCTGAAACAGAGGGCGAGAAACAGAGGGGCTGAAACAGAGGGCGAGAAACAGAGGGGCAGAAACAGAGGGCGAGAAACAGAGGAGCAGAAACAGAGGGGCTGAAACAGAGAGCACGAAACAGAGGGGCTGAAACAGATGGCGAGAAACAGAGGGACTGAAACAGAGTTCGAGAAACAGAGAGGCTGAAACAAATGGCAAGAAACAGAGGGGCTGAAACAGAGAGGCTGAAACCGAAGGGCAGAAACAGAGGGGCTGAAACAGAGGGCGAGAAACAGAGGGGCTGAATCAGAGGGGCTGAATCAGAAGGGCTGAAACAGAGGGCAAGAAACAGACGGGCTGAAACAGAGTGGCTGGAACAGAGGGCGAGAAACAGAGGGGCTGAATCAGACGGGCTGAATCAGAGGGGCTGAAACAGAGGGGCTGAAACAGAGGGCGAGAAACAGAGGGGCTGAAACAGAGGGCGAGAAACAGAGGGCGAGAAACAGATGGGCTGAAAAAGAGGGGCTGAAACAGAGGGGCTGAAACAAAGCGGCTGATGCAGAGGGCGAGAAATAGAGGGGCTGAAACAGAGGGGCTGAAACAGAGGGCGAGAAACAGAGGGGCTGAAACAGAGGGCGAGAGACAGAGGGGCTGAAACAGACGGGCTGAAACAGAGGGGCTGAAACAGAGGGTCTGAAACAGAAGGCGAGAAACAGAGAGGCTGAAACAGAGGGCGAGAAACAGAGTGGCTGAAACAGAGGGCAAGAAACAGAGGGGCTGAAACAGAGGGCGAGAAACAGAGGGGCTGAAACAGAGGGCCAGATACAGAGGGCGAGAAACAGAGGGACTGAAACAGTGGGGCTGAAACAGAGGGGCTGATACAGAGGGCGAGAAACAGAGTGGCTGAAACAGAGGGCGAGAAACAGAGGGGCTGAAACAAAGGGGCTGAAACAGTGGGGCTAAAACAGAGGGGCTGAAACAGAGGGCGAGAAATAGAGGGGCTGAAACAGAGGGCGAGAAACAGAGGGGCTGAAACAGAGGGCGAGAAACAGAGGGGCTGAAACAGAGGGCGAGAAACAGAGGGGCTGAAACAGAGGGGCTGAAACAGAGGGGCTGAAACAGAGGGCGAGAAACAGAGGGGCTGAAACAGAGGGCGAGAAACAGAGGGGCTGAAACAGAGGGCGTGAAACAGAGGGGCTGAATCAGAGGGGCTGAAACAGAGGGCGAGAAACAGAGGGGCTGAAACAGAGAGCGAGAAACAGAGGGGCTGAAACAGAGGGGCTGAAAGAGAGGGTGAGAAACAGAGAGGCTGAAACAGAGGGCGAGAAACAGAGGGGCTGAAACAGAGGGGCTGAAACAGAGGGCAAGAAACAGAGGGGCTGAAACAGAGAGGCTGAAACAGAAGGGCAGAAACAGAGGGGCTGAAACAGAGGGCGAGAAACAGAGGGGCTGAATCAGAGGGGCTGAATCAGAAGGGCTGAAACAGAGGGCAAGAAACAGACGGGCTGAAACAGAGTGGCTGGAACAGAGGGCGAGAAACAGAGGGGCTGAATCAGACGGGCTGAATCAGAGGGGCTGAAACAGAGGGGCTGAAACAGAGGGCGAGAAACAGAGGGGCTGAAACAGAGGGCGAGAAACAGAGGGCGAGAAACAGAGGGGCTGAAAAAGAGGGGCTGAAACAGAGGGGCTGAAACAAAGCGGCTGATGCAGAGGGCGAGAAATAGAGGGGCTGAAACAGAGGGGCTGAAACAGACGGGCTGAAACAGAGGGCGAGAATCAGAGGGGCTGAAACAGAGGGCGAGAGACAGAGGGGCTGAAACAGACGGGCTGAAACAGAGGGGCTGAAACAGAGGGTCTGAAACAGAGGGCGAGAAACAGAGAGGCTGAAACAGAGGGCGAGAAACAGAGTGGCTGAAACAGAGGGCAAGAAACAGAGGGGCTGAAACAGAGGGCGAGAAACAGAGGGGCTGAAACAGAGGGCCAGAAACAGAGGGCGAGAAACAGAGGGACTGAAACAGAGGGGCTGAACCAGAGGGGCTGATACAGAGGGCGAGAAACAGAGCGGCTGAAACAGAGGGCGAGAAACAGAGGGGCTGAAACAAAGGGGCTGAAACAGAGGGCGAGAAACAGAGGGGATGAAACAGAGGGCGAGAAACAGAGGGACTGAAACAGAGGGGCTGAAACAGAGGGGCTGAATCAGAGGGGCTGATTCAGAGGGGCTGAATCAGAGGGGCTTAATGAGAGGGGCTGAAACAGAGGGGCTTAATCAGAGGTGCTGAAACAGAGGGCGAGAAACAGAGGGGCTGAAACAGAGGGCGAGAAACAGAGGGGCAGAAACAGAGGGCGAGAAACAGAGGAGCAGAAACAGAGGGGCTGAAACAGAGAGCGCGAAACAGAGGGGCTGAAACAGATGGCGAGAAACAGAGGGACTGAAACAGAGTTCGAGAAACAGTGGGGCTGAAACAGAGGGCAAGAAACAGAGGGGCTGAAACAGAGAGGCTGAAACAGAAGGGCAGAAACAGAGGGGCTGAAACAGAGGGCGAGAAACAGAGGGGCTGAATCAGAGGGGCTGAATCAGAAGGGCTGAAACAGAGGGCAAGAAACAGACGGGCTGAATCAGAGGGGCTGAAACAGAGGGGCTGAAACAGAGGGCGAGAAACAGAGGGGCTGAAACAGAGGGCGAGAAACAGAGGGCGAGAAACAGAGGGGCTGAAAAAGAGGGGCTGAAACAGAGGGGCTGAAACAAACCGGCTGATGCAGAGGGCGAGAAATAGAGGGGCTGAAACAGAGGGGCTGAAACAGAGGGCGAGAAACAGAGGGGCTGAAACAGAGGGCGAGAGACAGAGGGGCTGAAACAGACGGGCTGAAACAGAGGGGCTGAAACAGAGGGTCTGAAACAGAAGGCGAGAAACAGAGAGGCTGAAACAGAGGGCGAGAAACAGAGTGGCTGAAACAGAGGGCAAGAAACAGAGGGGCTGAAACAGAGGGCGAGAAACAGAGGGGCTGAAACAGAGGGCCAGATACAGAGGGCGAGAAACAGAGGGACTGAAACAGTGGGGCTGAAACAGAGGGGCTGATACAGAGGGCGAGAAACAGAGTGGCTGAAACAGAGGGCGAGAAACAGAGGGGCTGAAACAAAGGGGCTGAAACAGTGGGGCTAAAACAGAGGGGCTGAAACAGAGGGCGAGAAATAGGGGGGCTGAAACAGAGGGGCTGAAACAGAGGGGCTGAAACAGAGGGTGAGAAACAGAGGGGCTGAAACAGAGGGCGAGAAACAGAGGGGCTGAAACAGAGGGCGTGAAACAGAGGGGCTGAATCAGAGGGGCTGAAACAGAGTGCGAGAAACAGAGGGGCTGAAACAGAGAGCGAGAAACAGAGGGGCTGAAACAGAGGGGCTGAAACAGAGGGTGAGAAACAGAGAGGCTGAAACAGAGGGCGAGAAACAGAGGGGCTGAAACAGAGGGGCTGAAACAGAGGGCAAGAAACAGAGGGGCTGAAACAGAGAGGCTGAAACAGAAGGGCAGAAACAGAGGGTGAGAAACAGAGGGGCTGAAACAGAGGGCGAGAAACAGAGGGGCTGAAACAGAGGGCGTGAAACAGAGGGGCTGAATCAGAGGGGCTGAAACAGAGTGCGAGAAACAGAGGGGCTGAAACAGAGAGCGAGAAACAGAGGGGCTGAAACAGAGGGGCTGAAACAGAGGGTGAGAAACAGAGAGGCTGAAACAGAGGGCGAGAAACAGAGGGGCTGAAACAGAGGGGCTGAAACAGAGGGCAAGAAACAGAGGGGCTGAAACAGAGAGGCTGAAACAGAAGGGCAGAAACAGAGGGGCTGAAACAGAGGGCGAGAAACAGAGGGGCTGAATCAGAGGGGCTGAATCAGAAGGGCTGAAACAGAGGGCAAGAAACAGACGGGCTGAAAAAGAGTGGCTGGAACAGAGGGCGAGAAACAGAGGGGCTCAATCAGACGGGCTGAATCAGAGGGGCTGAAACAGAGGGGCTGAAACAGAGGGCGAGAAACAGAGGGGCTGAAACAGAGGGCGAGGAACAGAGGGCGAGAAACAGAGGGGCTGAAAAAGAGGGGCTGAAACAGAGGGGCTGAAACAAAGCGGCTGATGCAGAGGGCGAGAAATAGAGGGGCTGAAACAGAGGGGCTGAAACAGAGGGGCTGAAACAGAGGGCGAGAAACAGAGGGGCTGAAACAGAGGGCGAGAGACAGAGGGGCTGAAACAGACGGGCTGAAACAGAGGGGCTGAAACAGAGGGTCTGAAACAGAGGGCGAGAAACAGAGAGATGAAACAGAGGGCGAGAAAGAGAGTGGCTGAAACAGAGGGCAAGAAACAGAGGGGCTGAAACAGAGGGCGAGAAACAGAGGGGCTGAAACAGAGGGCGAGAAACGGAGGGACTGATACAGTGGGGCTGAAACAGAGGGGCTGATACAGAGGGCGAGAAAGAGAGTGGCTGAAACACAGGGCGAGAAACAGAGGGGCTGAAACAAAGGGGCTGAAACAGTGGGGCTAAAACAGAGGGGCTGAAACAGAGGGCGAGAAATAGAGGGGCTGAAACAGAGGGCGAGAAACAGAGGGGCTGAAACAGAGGGCGAGAAACAGAGGGGCTGAAACAGAGGGCGAGAAACAGAGGGGCTGAAACAGAGGGGCTGAAACAGAGGGGCTGAAACAGAGGGCGAGAAACAGAGGGGCTGAAACAGAGGGCGAGAAACAGAGGGGCTGAAACAGAGGGCGTGAAACAGAGGGGCTGAATCAGAGGGGCTGAAACAGAGGGTGAGAAACAGAGGGGCTGAAACAGAGAGCGAGAAACAGAGGGGCTGAAACAGAGAGGCTGAAACAGAGGGTGAGAAACAGAGAGGCTGAAACAGAGGGCGAGAAACAGAGGGGTTGAAACAGAGGGGCTGAAACAGAGGGGCTGAATCAGAGGGGCTGATTCAGAGGGGCTGAAACAGAGGGGCTTAATCAGAGGGGCTGAAACAGAGGGCGAGAAACAGAGGGGCTGAAACAGAGGGCGAGAAACAGAGGGGCAGAAAAAGAGGGCGAGAAACAGAGGAGCTGAAACAGAGGGGCTGAAACAGAGAGCGCGAAACAGAGGGGCTGAAACAGATGGCGAGAAACAGAGGGACTGAAACAGAGGTCGAGAAATAGAGGGGCTGAAACAGAGGGCAAGAAACAGAGGGGCTGAAACAGAGGGGCTGAAACAGAAGGGCTGAAACAGAGGGGCTGAAACAGAGGGCGAGAAACAGAGGGGCTGAATCAGAGGGGCTGAATCAGAAGGGCTGAAACAGAGGGGCTGAATCAGAGGGGCTGAAACAGAAGGCGAGAAACAGAGGGGCTGAAACAGAGGGCGAGAAACTGAGGGGCAGAAACAGAGGGCGAGAAACAGAGTGGCTGAAACAGAGGGTCTGAAACAGAGGGCGAGAAACAGAGGGGCTGAAACAGAGGGCGAGAAACAGGGGCTGAAACAGAGGGGCTGAAACAGAGGGCGAGAAATAGGGGGGCAGAAACTGAGGGCGAGAAACAGAGGGGCTGAAACAGAGGGGCTGAAACAGAGGTTCTGAATCAGAGGGGCTGAAACAGAGGGCGAGAAACAAAGGGGCTGAAACAGCGGGCGAGAAACAGAGGGCGAGAAACAGAGGGGCTGAAACAGAGGGGCTGAAACAGACGGGCTGAAACAGAGAGCCTGAAACAGAGGGCGAGAAACAGAGGGGCTGAAACAGAGGGCGAAAAACAGAGGGGCTGAAACAGAGGGCGAGAAACAGAGGGGCTGAAACAGAGGGGCAGAAACAGAGTGGCTGAAACAGAGGGGCTGAAACAGAGGGCGAGAAACAGTGGGGCTGAATCAGAGGGGCTGAATCAGAGGGACTGAAACAGAGGGGCTGAAACAGTGGGCGAGAAACAAAGGGGCTGAAACAGCGGGCGAGAAACAGAGGGTGAGAACCAGAGGGGCTGAAACAGAGGGGCTGAAACAGACGGGCTGAAACAGAGAGCCTGAAACAGAGGGCGAGAAACAGAGGGGCTGAAATTGAGGGCGAAAAACAGAGGGGCTGAAACAGAGGGCGAGGAACAGAGGGTGAGAAACAGAGGGGGAGAAACAGAGGGCGAGAAACAGAGTGGCTGAAACAGAGGGTCTGAAACAGAGGGCGAGAAACAGAGGGGCTGAAACAGAGGGCGAGAAACAGAGGGGCTGAAAAAGAGGGGCTGAAACAGAGGGCGAGAAATAGGGGGGCAGTAACTGAGGGCGAGAAACAGAGGGGCTGAAACAGAGGGGCTGAAACAGAGGTTCTGAATCAGAGGGGCTGAAACAGAGGGCGAGAAACAAAGGGGGTGAAACAGAGGGGCTGAAACAGACGGGCTGAAACAGAGAGCCTGAAACAGAGGGCGAGAAACAGAGGGGCTGAAACAGAGGGCGAAAAACAGAGGGGCTGAAACAGAGGGGCTGAAACAGACGGGCTGAAACAGAGAGCCTGAAACAGAGGGCGAGAAACAGAGGGGCTGAAACAGAGGGCGAAAAACAGAGGGGCTGAAACAGAGGGCGAGAAACAGAGGGGCTGAAACAGAGGGGCAGAAACAGAGTGGCTGAATCAGAGGGGCTGAATCAGAGGGACTGAAACAGAGGGGCTGAAACATTGGGCGAGAAACAAAGGGGCTGAAACAGCGGGCGAGAAACAGAGGGCGAGAACCAGAGGGGCTGAAACAGAGGGGCTGAAACAGACGGGCTGAAACAGAGAGCCTGAAACAGAGGGCGAGAAACAGAGGGGCTGAAACTGAGGGCCAAAAACAGAGGGGCTGAAACAGAGGGCGAGAAACAGAGGGTGAGAAACAGAGGGGGAGAAACAGAGTGGATGAAACAGAGGGGCTGAAACAAACGGGCTGAAATAGAGGGGCTGAAACAGAGGGGCTTAATCAGAGGGGCTGAAACAGAGTGGCTGAATCAGAGGGGCTGAAACAGAGGGCGAGAAACAGAGGGGCTGAAACAGAGGGCGAGAAACAGAGGGGCTGAAACAGAGGTGCTGAAACAGAGGGGCTGAAACAGAGGGGCTGAATCCGAGGGCGAGAAACAGAGAGGCTGAAACAGAGGGCGAGAAACAGAGGGGCTGAAACAGAGGGCAAGAAACAGAGGGGCTGAAAAAGAGGGCGTGAAACAGAGGGACTGAAACAGAGGGGCTGAAACAGAGGGGCTGAAACAGAGGGGCTGAAACAGAGGGCGAAAAACAGAGGGGCTGAATCAGAGGGCGAGAAACAGAGGGGCTGAAACAGAGGGCGAGAAACAGAGGGGCTGAATCAGAGGGGCTGAAACAGAGGGTGAGAAACAGAGGGGCTGAAACAGAGGGCGAGAAACAGAGTGGCTGAAACAGATGGGCTGAAACAGAGGGGCTGAAAAAGAGGGCGAAAAACAGAGGGGCTGAAACAGAGGGCGAGAAACAGAGGGGCTGAATCAGAGGGCTAAATCAGAGGGGCTGAATCAGAGGGGCTGAAACAGAGGGGATGAATCAGAGGGGCTGAAACAGAGGGCGAGAAACAGAGGGGCTGAAACAGAGGGCAAGCAACAGAGGGGCTGAAACAGAAGGGCTGAAACAGAGGGCGAGAAACAGAGGGGCTGAATCAGAGGGGCTAAATCAGAGGGGCTGAATCAGAGGGGTTGAAAGAGAGGGTCTGAATCAGAGGGGCTGAAACAGAGGGCGAGAAATAGAGGGGCTGAAACAGAGGGCGAGAAACAGAGGGGCTGAAACAGAGGGGCTGAAACAGAGGGTCTGAAACAGAGGGGCTGAATCAGAGGGGCTGATTCAGAGGCGCTGAAACAGAGGGGCTGAATCAGCGGGGCTGAAACAGAGTGCGAGAAACTGAGGGGCTGAAACAGAGGGTGAGAAACAGAGGGGCTGAAACAGAGGGGCTGAAACAGAGGGCGTGAAACAGAGGGGCTGAATCAGAGGGCGAGAAACAGAGGGGCTGAAACAGAGGGCGAGAAACAGAGGGGCTGAAACAGAGGGGCTGAAACAGAGGGGCTGCAACAGAGGGCAAGAAACAGAGGGGCTGAATCAGAGATGCGAGAAACAGAGGGGCTGAATCAGAGATGCGAGAAACAGAGGGGCTGAACCAGAGGGGCTGAAACAGAGGGGCTGAAACAGAGGGCGAGAAACAGAGGGGCTGAAACAGAGGGCGAGAAACAGAGGGGCTGAAACAGAGGGCGAGAAACAGAGGGGCTGAAACAGAGAGGCTGAAACAGAGGGGCTGAAACAGAGGGCGAGAAACAGAGGGGCTGAAACAGAGGGCGAGATACAGAGCGGCTGAAACAGAGGGGCTGAAACAGAGGGGCTGAAACAGAGGGCGAGAAACAGAGGGGCTGAATCAGAGGGGCTGAAACAGAGGGCGAGAAACAGAGTGGCTGAAACAGAGGGCGAGAAACAGACGGGCAGAAACAGAGGGCGAGAAACAGAGGGGCTGAAACAGAGGGGCTGAAACAGAGAGCGCGCAACAGGGGCACTGAAACAGAGGGCGAGAAACAGAGGGGCTGAAACAAACGGCGAGAAACAGAGGGGCTGAAACAGAGGGCGAGAAACATAGGGGCTGAAACAGAGGGCAAGAAACAGAGGGGCTGAAACTGAGTGGCTGAAACAGAAGGGCTGAAACAGAGGGGCTGAAACAGAGGGCGAGAAACAGAGGGGCTGAATCAGAGGGGCTGAATCAGAGGAGCTGAAACAGAGGGGCTGAAACTGAGGGTGAGAAACAGAGGGCGAGAAACAGAGGGGCTGAAACAGAGGGGCTGAAACAGAGGGGCTGAAACAAAGCGGCTGATACAGAGGGCGAGAAACAGAGGTGCTGAAACAGAGGGGCTGAAACAGAGGGCCTGAAACAGAGGGGCTGAAACAGAGGGCGAGATACAGAGAGGCTGAAACAGAGGGCGAGAAACAGAGTGGCTGAAACAGAGGGCGAGATACAGAGAGGCTGAAACAGAGGGCGAGAAACAGAGTGGCTGAAACAGAGGGCAAGAAACAGAGGGGCTGAAACAGAGGGCGAGAAACAGAGGGGCTGAAACAGAGGGGCTGAAACAGAGGGTGAGAAACAGTGGGACTGAAACAGAGGGGCTGAAACAGAGGGGCTGATACAGAGGGCGAGAAACAGAGCGGTTGAAACAGAGGGCGAGAAACAGAGGGGCTGAAACAAAGGGGCTGAAACAGTGGGGCTAAAACAGAGGGGCTGAAACAGAGGGCGAGAAATAGAGGGACTGAAACAGAGGGCGAGAAACAGAGGGGCTGAAAGAGAGGGGCTGAAACAGAGGGCGAGAAACAGAGAGGCTGAAACAGAGGGCGAGAAACAGAGGGCCTAAAACAGAGGGCGAGAAACAGAGGGCTGAAACAGAGGGGCTGAAACAGAGGGGCTGAAACAGAGGGGCTGAAACAGAGGGCGAGATACAGAGAGGGTGAAACAGAGGCCGAGAAACAGAGTGGCTGAAACAGAGGGCAAGAAACAGAGGGGCTGAAACAGAGGTCGAGAAACAGTGGGGCTGAAACAGAGGGGCTGAAACAGAGGGCGAGAAACAGAGGGACTGAAACAGAGGGCGAGAAACAGAGGGGCTGAAACAGAGGGCGAGAAACAGAGGGGCTGAAACAGATGGGCTGAATCAGACGGGCTGAATCAGAGGGGCTGAAACAGAGGGGCTGAAACAGAGGGCGAGAAACAGAGGGGCTGAAACAGAGGGGCTGAAACAGAGGGCGAGAAACAGAGGGACTGAAACAGAGGGGCTGAAACAGAGGGGCTGATATAGAGGGCGAGAAACAGAGCGGCTGAAACAGAGGGCGAGAAACAGAGGGGCTGAAACAGAGTGGCTGAAACAGAGGGCGAGAAACAGAGGGACTGAAACAGAGGGGCTGAAACAGAGGGGCTGAAACAAAGTGGCTGATACAGAGGGCGAGAAACAGAGGGGCTGAAACAGAGGGCGAGATACAAAGGGGCTGAAAGAGAGGCGCTGAAACAGAGGGCGAGAAACAGAGGGACTGAAACAGAGGGCGAGAAACAGAGGGCTGAAACAGAGGGGCTGAAACAGAGGGGCTGAAACAGAGGGACTGAAACAGAGGGCGAGATACAGAGAGGCTGAATCAGAGGGCGAGAAACAGAGTGGCTGAAACAGAGGGCAAGAAACAGAGGGGCTGAAACAGAGGGCGAGAAACAGAGGGGCTGAAACAGAGGGGCTGAAACAGAGGGCGAGAAACAGAGGGACTGAAACAGAGGGGCTGAAACAGAGGGGCTGATACAGAGGGCGAGAAACAGAGCGGCTGAAACAGAGGGCGAGAAACAGAGGGGCTGAAACAAAGGGGCTGAAACATTGGGGCCAAAACAGAGGGGCTGAAACAGAGGGCGAGAAATAGAGGGGCTGAAACAGAGGGCGAGAAACAGAGGGGCTGAAAGAGAGGGGCTGAAACAGAGGGCGAGAAACAGTGAGGCTGAAACAGAGGGCGAGAAACAGAGGGCCTAAAACAGAGGGCGAGAAAGAGAGGGCTGAAACAGAGGGGCTGAAACAGAGGGGCTGCAACAGAGGGGCTGAAACAGAGGGCGAGATACAGAGAGGCTGAAACAGAGGGCGAGAAACAGGGTGGCTGAAACAGAGGGCAAGAAACAGAGGGGCTGAAACAGAGGTCGAGAAACAGAGGGGCTGAAACAGAGGGGCTGAAACAGAGGGCGAGAAACAGAGGGACTGAAACAGAGGGGCTGAAACAGAGGGGCTGATACAGATGGCGAGAAACAGAGGGACTGAAACAGAGGGGCTGAAACAGAGGGGCTGATATAGAGGGCGAGAAACAGAGCGGCTGAAACAGAGGGCGAGAAACAGAGGGGCTGAAACAGAGTGGCTGAAACAGAGGGCGAGAAACAGAGGGACTGAAACAGAGGAGCTGAAACAGAGGGGCTGAAACAAAGTGGCTGATACAGAGGGCGAGAAACAGAGGGGCTGAAACAGAGGGCGAGATACAAAGGGGCTGAAAGAGAGGCGCTGAAACAGAGGGCGAGAAACAGAGAGGCTGAAACAGAGGGCGAGAAACAGAGGGACTGAAACAGAGGGCGAGAAACAGAGGGCTGAAACAGAGGGGCTGAAACAGAGGGGCTGAAACAGAGGGGCTGAAACAGAGGGCGAGATACAGAGAGGCTGAATCAGAGGGCGAGAAACAGAGTGGCTGAAACAGAGGGCAAGAAACAGAGGGGCTGAAACAGAGGGCGAGAAACAGAGGGGCTGAAACAGAGGGGCTGAAACAGAGGGCGAGAAACAGAGGGACTGAAACAGAGGGGCTGAAACAGAGGGGCTGATACAGAGGGCGAGAAACAGAGCGGCTGAAACAGAGGGCGAGAAACAGAGGGGCTGAAACAAAGGGGCTGAAACATTGGGGCCAAAACAGAGGGGCTGAAACAGAGGGCGAGAAATAGAGGGGCTGAAACAGAGGGCGAGAAACAGAGGGGCTGAAAGAGAGGGGCTGAAACAGAGGGCGAGAAACAGAGAGGCTGAAACAGAGGGCGAGAAACAGAGGGCCTAAAACAGAGGGCGCGAAAGAGAGGGCTGAAACAGAGGGGCTGAAACAGAGGGGCTGCAACAGAGGGGCTGAAACAGAGGGCGAGATACATAGAGGCTGAAACAGAGGGCGAGAAACAGAGTGGCTGAAACAGAGGGCAAGAAACAGAGGGGCTGAAACAGAGGTCGAGAAACAGAGGGACTGAAACAGAGGGGCTGAAACAGAGGGGCTGAAACAAAGTGGCTGATACAGAGGGCGAGAAACAGAGGGGCTGAAACAGAGGGCGAGATACAAAGGGGCTGAAAGAGAGGCGCTGAAACAGAGGGCGAGAAACAGAGAGGCTGAAACAGAGGGCGAGAAACAGAGGGACTGAAACAGAGGGCGAGAAACAGAGGGCTGAAACAGAGGGGCTGAAACAGAGGGGCTGAAACAGAGGGGCTGAAACAGAGGGCGAGATACAGAGAGGCTGAATCAGAGGGCGAGAAACAGAGTGGCTGAAACAGAGGGCAAGAAACAGAGGGGCTGAAACAGAGGGCGAGAAACAGAGGGGCTGAAACAGAGGGGCTGAAACAGAGGGGCTGATACAGAGGGCGAGAAACAGAGCGGCTGAAACAGAGGGCGAGAAACAGAGGGGCTGAAACAAAGGGGCTGAAACATTGGGGCCAAAACAGAGGGGCTGAAACAGAGGGCGAGAAATAGAGGGGCTGAATCAGAGGGCGAGAAACAGAGTGGCTGAAACAGAGGGCAAGAAACAGAGGGGCTGAAACAGAGGGCGAGAAACAGAGGGGCTGAAACAGAGGGGCTGAAACAGAGGGCGAGAAACAGAGGGACTGAAACAGAGGGGCTGAAACAGAGGGGCTGATACAGAGGGCGAGAAACAGAGCGGCTGAAACAGAGGGCGAGAAACAGAGGGGCTGAAACAAAGGGGCTGAAACATTGGGGCCAAAACAGAGGGGCTGAAACAGAGGGCGAGAATTAGAGGGGCTGAAACAGAGGGCGAGAAACAGAGGGGCTGAAAGAGAGGGGCTGAAACAGAGGGCGAGAAACAGAGAGGCTGAAACAGAGGGCGAGAAACAGAGGGCCTAAAACAGAGGGCGCGAAAGAGAGGGCTGAAACAGAGGGGCTGAAACAGAGGGGCTGCAACAGAGGGGCTGAAACAGAGGGCGAGATACATAGAGGCTGAAACAGAGGGCGAGAAACAGAGTGGCTGAAACAGAGGGCAAGAAACAGAGGGGCTGAAACAGAGGTCGAGAAACAGAGGGGCTGAAACAGAGGGGCTGAAACAGAGGGCGAGAACCAGAGGGACTGAAACAGAGGGGCTGAAACAGAGGGGCTGATACAGATGGCGAGAAACAGAGCGGCTGAAACAGAGGGCGAGAAACAGAGGGGCTGAAACAAAGGGGCTGAAACAGTGGGGCTAAAACAGAGGGGCTGAAACAGAGGGCGAGAAATAGAGGGGCTGAAACAGAGGGCGAGAAACAGAGGGGCTGAAACAGAGGGCGAGAAACAGAGGGGCTGAAACAGAGGGGCTGAAACAGAGGGGCTGAAACAGAGGGCGAGAAACAGAGGGGCTGAAACAGAGGGCGAGAAACAGAGGGGCTGAAACAGAGGGCGAGAAACAGAGGGGCTGAATCAGAGGGGCTGAAACAGAGGTCGAGAAACAGATGGGCTGAAACAGAGAGCGAGAAACAGAGGGGCTGAAACAGAGGGGCTGAAACAGAGGGTGAGAAACAGAGGGGCTGAAACAGAGTGCGAGAAACAGAGGGGCTGAAACAGAGGGGCTGAAACAGAGGGGCTGAATCAGAGGGGCTGATTCAGAGGGGCTGAATCAGAGGGGCTTAATCAGAGGGGCTGAAACACAGGGGCTTAATCAGAGGGGCTGAAACAGAGGGGCTGAAACAGAGGTGCTGAAACAGAGGGCTAGAAACAGAGGGGCTGAAACAGAGGGCAAGAAACAGAGGGGCAGAAACAGAGGGCGAGAATCAGAGGAGCAGAAATAGAGGGGCTGAAACAGAGAGCGCGAAACAGAGGGGCTGAAACAGATGGCGAGAAACAGAGGGACTGAAACAGAGTTCGAGAAACAGAGGGGCTGAAACAGAGGGCAAGAAACAGAGGGGCTGAAACAGAGAGGCTGAAACAGAAGGGCAGAAACAGAGGGGCTGAAACAGAGGGCGAGAAACAGAGGGGTTGAATCAGAGGGGCTGAATCAGAAGGGCTGAAATAGAGGGCAAGAAACAGACGGGCTGAAACAGAGTGGCTGGAACAGAGGGCGAGAAACAGAGGGGCTGAATCAGACGGGCTGAATCAGAGGGGCTGAAACAGAGGGGCTGAAACAGAGGGCGAGAAAGAGAGGGGCTGAAACAGTGGGCGAGAAACAGAGGGCGAGAAACAGAGGGGCTGAAAAAGAGGGGCTGAAACAGAGGGGCTGAAACAAAGCGGCTGATGCAGAGGGCGAGAAATAGAGGGGATGAAACAGAGGGGCTAAAACAGAGGGGCTGAAACAGAGGGCGAGAAACAGAGAGGCTGAAACAGAGGGCGAGAAACAGAGGGGCTGAAACAGAGGGCGAGAGACAGAGGGGCTGAAACAGACGGGCAGAAACAGAGGGGCTGAAACAGAGGGTCTGAAATAGAGGGCGAGAAACAGAGAGGCTGAAACAGAGGGCAAGAAACAGAGGGGCTGAAACAGAGGGCGAGAAACAGAGGGGCTGAAACAGAGGGGCTGAAACAGAGGGGCTGAAACAGAGGGGCTGAAACAGAGAGCGAGAAACAGAGGGGCTGAAACAGAGGGCCAGAAACAGAGGGCGAGAAACAGAGGGACTGAAACAGTGGGGCTGAAACAGAGGGGCTGATACAGAGGGCGAGAAACAGAGCGGCTGAAACAGAGGGCGAGAAACAGACGGGCTGAAACAAAGGGGCTTAAACAGTGGGGCTAAAACCGAGGGGCTGAAACAGAGGGCGAGAAATAGAGGGGCTGAAACAGAGGGCGAGAAACAGAGGGGCTGAAACAGAGGGCGAGAAACAGAGGGGCTGAAACAGAGGGCGAGAAACAGAGGGTCTGAAACAGAGGGGCTGAAACAGAGGGGCTGAAACAGAGGGCGAGAAACAGAGGGGCTGAAACAGAGGGCGAGAAACAGAGGGGCTGAAACAGAGGGGCTGAAACAGAGGGGCTGAATCAGAGGGGCTGATTCAGAGGGGCTGAAACAGAGGGGCTTAATCAGAGGGGCTGAAACAGAGGGCGAGAAACAGAGGGGCTGAAACAGAGGGCGAGAAACAGAGGGGCAGAAAAAGAGGGCGAGAAACAGAGGAGATGAAACAGAGGGGCTGAAACAGAGAGCGCGAAACAGAGGGGCTGAAACAGAAGGGCTGAAACAGAGGGGCTGAAACAGAGGGCGAGAAACAGAGGGGCTGAATCAGAGGGGCTGAATCAGAAGGGCTGAAACAGAGGGGCTGAATCAGAGGGGCTGAAACAGAAGGCGAGAAACAGAGGGGCTGAAACAGAGGGCGAGAAACTGAGGGGCAGAAACTGAGGGCGAGAAACAGAGTGGCTGAAACAGAGGGTCTGAAACAGAGGGCGAGAAACAGAGGGGCTGAAACAGAGGGCGAGAAACAGAGGGGCTGAAACAGAGGGCGAGAAACAGAGGGGCTGAAACAGAGGGCGAGAAACAGAGGGGCTGAATCAGAGGGGCTGAAACAGAGGGCGAGAAACAGATGGGCTGAAACAGAGAGCGAGAAACAGAGGGGCTGAAACAGAGGGGCTGAAACAGAGGGTGAGAAACAGAGGGGCTGAAACAGAGGGCGAGAAACAGAGGGGCTGAAACAGAGGGTTCTGAAGCAGAGGGGCTGAATCAGAGGGGCTGATTCAGAGGGGCTGAATCAGAGGGGCTTAATCAGAGGGGCTGAAACAGAGGGGCTGAATCAGAGGGGCTGAAACAAAGGGCGAGAAACAGAGGGGCTGAAACAGAGGGCGAGAAACAGAGGGGCAGAAACAGAGGGCGAGAAACAGAGGAGCAGAAACAGAGGGGCTGAAACAGAGAGCGCGAAACAGAGGGGCTGAAACAGATGGCGAGAAACAGAGGGACTGAAACAGAGGTCGAGAAACAGAGGGGCTGAAACAGAGGTTGAGAAACAGAGGGGCTGAAACAGAGAGGCTGAAACAGAAGGGCAGAAACAGAGGGGCTGAAACAGAGGGCGAGAAACAAAGGGGCTGAATCAGAGGGGCTGAATCAGAAGGGCTGAAACAGAGGGCAAGAAACAGAGGGGCTGAAACAGAGTGGCTGGAACAGAGGGCGAGAAACAGAGGGGCTGAATCAGACGGGCTGAATCAGAGGGGCTGAAACAGAGGGGCTGAAACAGAGGGCGAGAAACAGAGGGGCTGAAACAGAGGGCGAGAAACAGAGGGCGAGAAACAGAGGGGCTGAAAAAGAGGGGCTGAAACAGAGGTGCTGAAACAAAGCGGCTGATGCAGAGGGCGAGAAATAGAGGGGCTGAAACTGAGGGGCTGAAACAGAGGGCGAGAAACAGAGAGGCTGAAACAGAGGACGAGAAACAGAGGGGCTGAAACAGAGGGCGAGAAACAGAGGGGCTGAAACAGAGGGGCTGAAACAGAGGGGCTGAAACAGAGGGTCTGAAACAGAGGGCGAGAAACAGAGAGGCTGAAACAGAGGGCGAGAAACAGAGTGGCTGAAACAGAGGGCAAGAAACAGAGGGGCTGAAACCGAGGGCGAGAAACAGAGGGGCTGAAACAGAGGGCGAGAAACAGAGGGGCTGAAACAGAGGGCGAGAAACAGACGGGCAGAAACAGAGGGCGAGAAACAGAGGGACTGAAACAGTGGGGCTGAAACTGAGAGCGCGAAACAGAGGGACTGAAACAGAGGGTGAGAAACAGAGGGGCTGAAACAGAGGGCGAGAAACAGAGGGGCTTAAACAGAGGGCGAGAAACAGAGGGGCTGAAACAGAGGGCAAGAAACAGAGGGGCTGAAACAGCGTGGCTGAAACAGAGGGCGAGAAACAGAATGGCTGAATCAGACGGGCTGAATCAGAGGGGCTGAAACAGAGGGGCTGAAACAGAGGGCGAGAAACAGAGTGGCTGAAACAGAGGGCGAGATACAGAGGGCAAGATACAGAGGGGCTGAAACAGAGGGGCTGAAACAGAGGGGCTGAAACAGAGGGGCTGAAACAGAGGGCGAGAAATAGAGGGGCTGAAACAGAGGGCGAGAAACAGAGGGGCTGAAACAGAGGGCGAGAAACAGAGGGGCTGAAACAGAGGGGCTGAATCAGAGGGGCTGATTCAGAGGGGCTGAAAGAGAGGGGCTGAATCAGAGGGGCTGAAACAGAGGGCGAGAAACAGAGGGACTGAAAGAGACGGCGAGAATCAGAGTGGCTGAAACAGAGGGCGAGAAACAGACGTGCAGAAACAGAGGGCGAGAAACAGAGGGACTGAAACAAAGGGGCTGGAACAGAGAGCGCGAAACAGAGGGACTGAAACAGAGGGCGAGAAACAGAGGGGCTGAAACAGAGGTCGAGAAACAGAGGGGCTGAAACAGAGGGCGAGAAACAGAGGGGCTGAAACAGAGGGGCTGAATCAGATGGGCTGAATCAGAGGGGCTGAAACAGAGGGGCTGAAACAGAGGGCGAGAAACAGAGGGGCTGAAACAGAGGGGCTGAAACAGAGGGCGAGAAACAGAGGGACTGAAACAGAGGCGCTGAAACAGAGGGGCTGAAACAAAGCGGCTGATACAGAGGGCGAGAAACAGAGGGGCTGAAACAGAGGGCGAGATACAGAGGGGCTGAAAGAGAGGGGCTGAAACAGGGCGAGAAACAGAGAGGCTGAAACAGAGGGCGAGAAACAGAGGGCCTGAAACAGAGGGCGAGAAACAGAGGGCTGAAACGTAGGGGCTGAAACAGAGGGGCTGAAACAGAGGGGCTGAAACAGAGGGCGAGAAACAGAGGGGCTGAAACAGAGGAGCTGAAACAGAGGGCGAGAAACAGAGGGACTGAAACAGAGGGGCTGAAACAAAGCGGCTGATACAGAGGGCGAGAAACAGAGGGGCTGAAACAGAGGGCGAGATACAGAGGGGCTGAAAGAGAGGGGCTGAAACAGAGGGCGAGAAACAGAGAGGCTGAAACAGAGGGCGAGAAACAGAGGGCCTGAAACAGAGGGCGAGAAACAGAGGGCTGAAACAGAGGGGCTGAAACAGAGGGGCTGAAACAGAGGGGCTGAAACAGAGGGCGAGATACAGAGAGGCTGAAACAGAGGGCGAGAAACAGAGTGGCTGAAACAGAGGGCGAGAAACAGAGTGGCTGAAACAGAGGGCAAGAAACAGAGGGGCTGAAACAGAGGGCGAGAAACAGAGGGGCTGAAACAGAGGGGCTGAAACAGAGGGCGAGAAACAGAGGGACTGAAACAGAGGGGCTGACACAGAGGGGCTGAAACAGAGGGCGAGATACAGAGAGGCTGAAACAGAGGGCGAGAAACAGAGTGGCTGAAACAGAGGGCAAGAAACAGAGGGGCTGAAGCAGAGGGCGAGAAACAGAGGGGCTGAAACAGAGGGGCTGAAACAGAGGGCGAGAAACAGAGGGACTGAAACAGAGGGGCTGAAACAGAGGGGCTGATACAGAGGGAGAGAAACAGAGCGGCTGAAACAGAGGGCGAGAAACAGAGGGGCTGAAACAAAGGGGCTGAAACAGTGGGGCTAAAACAGAGGGGCTGAAACAGAGGGCGAGAAATAGAGGGGCTGAAACAGAGGGCGAGAAACAGAGGGGCTGAAACAGAGGGCGAGAAACAGAGGGGCTGAAACAGAGGGGCTGAAATAGAGGGGCTGAAACAGAGGGCGAGAAACAGAGGGGCTGAAACAGAGGGCGAGAAACAGAGGGGCTGAAACAGAGGGCGAGAAACAGAGGGGCTGAATCAGAGGGGCTGAAACAGAGGGTGAGTAACAGATGGGCTGAAACAGAGAGCGAGAAACAGAGGGGCTGAAACAGAGGGCGAGAAACTGAGGGGCTGAAACAGAGGGGCTGAAACAGAGGGTGAGAAACAGAGAGGCTGAAACAGAGGGCGAGAAACAGAGGGGCTGAAACAGAGGGGCTGAAACAGATGGGCTGAATCAGAGGGGCTGATTCAGAGGGGCTGAATCAGAGGGGCTTAATCAGAGGGGCTGAAACAGAGGGGCTTAATCATAGGGGCTGAAACAGAGGGCGAGAAACAGAGGGGCTGAAACAGAGGGTGAGAAACAGAGGGGCAGAAACAGAAGGCGAGAAACAGAGGAGCAGAAACAGAGGGGCTGAAACAGAGAGCGCGAAACAGAGGGGCTGAAACAGATGGTGAGAAACAGAGGGACTGAAACAGAGTTCGAGAAACAGAGGGGCTGAAACAGAGGGCAAGAAACAGAGGGGCTGAAACAGAGAGGCTGAGACAGAAGGGCAGAAACAGAGGGGCTGAAACAGAGGGCGAGAAACAGAGGGGCTGAATCAGAGGGGCTGAATCAGAAGGGCTGAAACAGAGGGCAAGAAACAGAGGGACTGAAACAGAGTGGCTGGAACAGAGGGCGAGAAACAGAGGGGCTGAATCAGACAGGCTGAATCAGAGGTGCTGAAACAGAGCGGCTGAAACAGAGGGCGAGAAACAGAGGGGCTGAAACAGAGGGTGAGAAACAGAGGGCGACAAACAGAGGGGCTGAAAAAGAGGGGCTGAAACAAAGGGGCTGAAACAAAGCGGCTGATGCAGAGGGCGAGAAATAGAGGGGCTGAAGCAGAGGGGCTGAAACAGAGGGGCTGAAACAGAGGGCGAGAAAAAGAGAGGCTGAAACAGAGGGCGAGAAACAGAGGGGCTGAAACAGAGGGCGAGAAACAGAGGGGCTGAAACAGAGGGGCTGAAACAGAGGGGCTGAAACAGAGGGTCTGAAACAGAGGGCGAGAAACAGAGAGGCTGAAACAGAGGGCGAGAAACAGAGTGGCTGAAACAGAGGCCAAGAAACAGAGGGGCTGAAACAGAGGGTGAGAAACAGAGGGGCTGAAACAGAGGGGCTGAAACAGAGGGGCTGAAACAGAGAGCGAGAAACAGAGGGGCTGAAACAGAGGGCCAGAAACAGAGGGCGAGAAACAGAGGGACTGAAGCAGTGGGGCTGAAACAGAGGGGCTGATACAGAGGATGAGAAACAGAGCGGCTGAAACAGAGGGCGAGAAACAGAGGGGCTGAAACAAAGGGGCTGAAACAGTGGGGCTAAAACAGAGGGGCTGAAACAGAGGGCGAGAAATAGAGGGGCTGAAACAGAGGGCGAGAAACAGAGGGGCTGAAACAGAGGGGCTGAAACAGAGCGCGAGAAACAGAGGGGCTGAAACAGAGGGCGAGAAACAGAGGGTCTGAATCAGAGGGGCTGAAACAGAGGGCGAGAAACAGAGGGGCTGAAACAGAGAGCGAGAAACAGAGGGGCTGAAACAGAGGGGCTGAATCAGAGGGGCTGTTTCAGAGGGGCTGAAACAGAGGGGCTTAATCAGAGGGGCTGAAACAGAGGGCGAGAAACAGAGGGGCTGAAACAGAGGGCGAGAAACAGAGGAGCTGAAACAGAGGGGCTGAAACAGAGAGCGCGAAACAGAGGGTCTGAAACAGATGGCGAGAAACAGAGGGACTGAAACAGAGGTCGAGAAACAGAGGGGCTGAAACAGAGGGCAAGAAACAGAGGGGCTGAAACAGAGGGGCTGAAACAGAAGGGCTGAAACAGAGGGGCTGAAACAGAGGGCGAGAAACAGAGGGGCTGAATCAGAGGGGCTGAATCAGAAGGGCTGAAACAGAAGGCGAGAAACAGAGGGGCTGAAACAGAGGGTCTGAAACAGAGGGCGAGAAACAGAGGGGCTGAAACAGAGGGCGAGAAACAGAGGGGCTGAAACAGAGGGGCTGAAACAGAGGGGCTGAAACAGAGGGTCTGAAACAGAGGGCGAGAAACAGAGAGGCTGAAACAGAGGGCGAGAAACAGAGTGGCTGAAACAGAGGGCAAGAAACAGAGGGGCTGAAACAGAGGGCGAGAAACAGAGGGGCTGAAACAGAGGGGCTGAAACAGAGGGGCTGAAACAGAGAGCGAGAAACAGAGGGGCTGAAACAGAGGGCCATAAACAGAGGGCGAGAAACAGAGGGACTGAAACAGAGGGCGAGAAACAGAGGGGCTGAAACAGAGGGGCTGAAAGAGAGGGGCTGAAACAGAGGGTCTGAAACAGAGGGCGAGAAACAGAGAGGCTGAAACAGAGGGCGAGAAAGAGAGTGGCTGAAACAGAGGGCAAGAAACAGAGGGGCTGAAACAGAGGGCGAGAAACTGAGGGGCAGAAACAGAGGGCAAGAAACAGAGGGGCTGAAACAGAGGGTCTGAAACAGAGGGCGAGAAACAGAGGGGCTGAAACAGAGGGCGAGAAACAGAGGGGCTGAAACAGAGGGGCTGAAACAGAGGGGCTGAAACAGAGGGTCTGAAACAGAGGGCGAGAAACAGAGAGGCTGAAACAGAGGGCGAGAAACAGAGTGGCTGAAACAGAGGGCAAGAAACAGAGGGGCTGAAACAGAGGGCGAGAAACAGAGGGGCTGAAACAGAGGGGCTGAAACAGAGGGGCTGAAACAGAGAGCGAGAAACAGAGGGGCTGAAACAGAGGGCCAGAAACAGAGGGCGAGAAACAGAGGGACTGAAACAGTGGGGCTGAAACAGAGGGGCTGATACAGAGGGCGAGAAACAGAGCGGCTGAAACAGAGGGCGAGAAACAGAGGGGCTGAAACAAAGGGGCTGAAACAGTGGGGCTAAAACAGAGGGGCTGAAACAGAGGGCGAGAAATAGAGGGGCTGAAACAGAGGGCGAGAAACAGAGGGGCTGAAACAGAGGGGCTGAAACAGAGCGCGAGAAACAGAGGGGCTGAAACAGAGGGCGAGAAACAGAGGGTCTGAATCAGAGGGGCTGAATCAGAGGGGCTGAATCAGAAGGGCTGAAACAGAGGGGCTGAATCAGAGGCGCTGAAACAGAAGGCGAGAAACAGAGGGGCTGAAACAGAGGGCGAGAAACTGAGGGGCAGAAACAGAGGGCGAGAAACAGAGGGGCTGAAACAGAGGGTCTGAAACAGAGGGCGAGAAACAGAGGGGCTGAAACAGAGGGCGAGAAACAGAGTGGCTGAAACAGAGGGGCTGAAACAGAGGGCGAGAAACAGAGGGGCAGAAACTGAGGGCGAGAAACAGAGGGGCTGAAACAGAGGGGCTGAAACAGAAGGTCTGAATCAGAGGGGCTGCAACAGAGGGCGAGAAACAAAGGGGCTGAAACAGCGGGCGAGAAACAGAGGGCGAGAAACTAAGGGACTGAATCAGAGGGGCTGAAACAGAGGGGCTGAAACAGACGGGCTGAAACAGAGAGCCTGAAACAGAGGGGCTGAAACAGAGGGGCTGAAATAGAGGGGCTGAAACAGAGGGGCTGAATCAGAGGGGCTGAAACAGAGGGGCTGAATCAGAGGGGCTGAAACAGAGGGCGAGAAACAGAGGGGCTGAAACAGAGGGGCTGAATCAGACGGGCTGAATCAGAGAGCCTGAAACAGAGGGCGAGAAACAGAGGGCCTGAAACAGAGGGCGAAAAACAGAGGGGCTGAAACAGAGGGCGAGAAACAGAGGGGCTGAAACAGAGGGGCAGAAACAGAGGGGCAGAAACAGAGGGCGAGAAACAGAGGGGCTGAAACAGAGGGGCTGAAACAGAGGGCGAGAAACAGAGGGGCTGAATCAGAGGGGCTGAATCAGAGGGGCTGAAACAGAGGGGCTGAAACAGAGGGCAAGAAACAGAGGGGCTGAAACAGAGGGGCTGAAACAGAGGGCAAGAAACAGAGGGGCTGAAACAGAGGGGCTGAAACTGAAGGGCTGAAACAGAGGGGCTGAAACAGAGGGCGAGAAACAGAGGGGCTGAATCAGAGGGGCTGAATCAGAAGGGCTGAAACAGAGGGGCTGAATCAGAGGGGCTGAAACAGAAGGCGAGAAACAGAGGGGCTGAAACAGAGGGCGAGAAACTGAGGGGCAGAAACAGAGGGCGAGAAACAGAGGGGCTGAAACAGAGGGTCTGAAACAGAGGGCGAGAAACAGAGGGGCTGAAACAGAGAGCGAGAAACAGAGGGGCTGAAACAGAGGGTGAGAAACAGAGGGGCTGAAACAGAGGGCGAGAAACAGAGGCGCTGAAACAGAGGGGCTGAAACAGAGGGGCTGAATCAGAGGGGCTGATTCAGAGGGGCTGAAACAGAGGGGCTTAATCAGAGGGGCTGAAACAGAGGGCGAGAAACAGAGGGGCTGAAACAGAGGGCGAGAAACAGAGGAGCTGAAACAGAGGGGCTGAAACAGAGAGCGCGAAACAGAGGGGCTGAAACAGATGGTGAGAAACAGAGGGACTGAAACAGAGGTCGAGAAACAGAGGGGCTGAAACAGAGGGCAAGAAACAGAGGGGCTGAAACAGAGGGGCTGAAACAGAAGGGCTGAAACAGAGGGGCTGAAACAGAGGGCGAGAAATAGAGGGGCTGAATCAGAGGGGCTGAATCAGAAGGGCTGAAACAGAGGGGCTGAATCAGAGGGGCTGAAACAGAAGGCGAGAAACATAGGGGCTGAAACAGAGGGCGAGAAACTGAGGGGCAGAAACAGAGGGCGAGAAACAGAGGGGCTGAAACAGAGGGTCTGAAACAGAGGGCGAGAAACAGAGGGGCTGAAACAGAGGGCGAGAAACAGAGGGGCTGAAACAGAGGGGCTGAAACAGAGGGCGAGAAACAGAGGGCAGAAACTTAGGGCGAGAAACAGAGGGGCTGAAACAGAGGGGCTAAAACAGAGGGTCTGAATCAGAGGGGCTGAAACAGAGTGCGAGAAACAAAGGGGCTGAAACAGCGGGCGAGAAACAGAGGGCGAGAAACAGAGGGGCTGAAACAGAGGGGCTGAAACAGACGGGCTGAATCAGAGAGCCTGAAACAGAGGGCGAGAAACAGAGAGGCTGAAACAGAGGGCGAAAAACAGAGGGGCTGAAACAGAGGGCGAGAAACAGAGGGGCTGAAACAGAGGGGCAGAAACAGAGGGGCTGAAACAGAGGGGCTGAAACAGAGGGCAAGAAACAGAGGGGCTGAAACAGAGGGGCTGAAACAGAGGGCAAGAAACAGAGGGGCTGAAACAGAGGGGCTGAAACAGAAGGGCTGAAACAGAGGGGCTGAAACAGAGGGCGAGAACCAGAGGGGCTGAAACAGAGGGGCTGAATCAGAAGGGCTGAAACAGAGGGGCTGAATCAGAGGGGCTGAAACAGAAGGCGAGAAACAGAGGGGCTGAAACAGAGGGCGAGAAACTGAGGGGCAGAAACAGAGGGCGAGAAACAGAGGGGCTGAAACAGAGGGTCTGAAACAGAGGGCGAGAAACAGAGGGGCTGAAACAGAGGGTGAGAAACAGAGGGGCTGAAACAGATGGCGAGAAACAGAGGGACTGAAACAGAGGTCGAGAAACAGTGGGGCTGAAACAGAGGGCAAGAAACAGAGGGGCTGAAACAGAGGGGCTGAAACAGAAGGGCTGAAACAGAGGGGCTGAAACAGAGGGCGAGAAACAGAGGGGCTGAATCAGAGGGGCTGAATCAGAAGGGCTGAAACAGAGGGGCTGAATCAGAGGGGCTGAAACAGAAGGCGAGAAACAGAGGGGCTGAAACAGAGGGCGAGAAACTGAGGGGCAGAAACAGAGGGCGAGAAACAGAGGGGCTGAAACAGAGGGTCTGAAACAGAGGGCGAGAAACAGAGGGGCTGAAACAGAGGGCGAGAAACAGAGGGGCTGAAACAGAGGGGCTGAAACAGAGGGCGAGAAACAGAGGGGCAGAAACAGAGGGCGAGAAACAGAGGGGCTGAAACAGAGGGGCTGAAACAGAGGGTCTGAATCAGAGGGGCTGAAACAGAGGGCGAGAAACAAAGGGGCTGAAACAGCGGGCGAGAAACAGAGGGCGAGAAACAGAGGGGCTGAAACAGACGGGCTGAATCAGAGAGCCTGAAACAGAGGGCGAGAAACAGAGGGGCTGAAACAGAGGGGCTGAAACAGAGGGGCTGAAACAGAGGGCGAGAAACAGAGGGGCTGAAACAGAGGGGCAGAAACAGAGGGGCTGAAACAGAGGGGCTGAAACAGAGGGCGAGAAACAGAGGGGCTGAATCAGAGGGGCTGAATCAGAGGGACTTAAACAGAGGGGCTGAAACAGTGGGCGAGAAACAAAGGGGCTGAAACAGCGGGCGAGAAACAGAGGGCGAGAAACAGAGGGGCTGAAACAGAGGGGCTGAAACAGATGGGCTGAAACAGAGAGCCTGAAACAGAGGGGCAGAAACAGAGGGGCTGAAACAGAGTGCGAAAAACAGAGGGGCTGAAACAAAGGGGCTGAAATAGAGGGGCTGAAACAGAGGGGCTGAATCAGAGGGGCTGAAACAGAGTGGCTGAATCAGAGGGGCTGAAACAGAGGGCGAGAAACAGTGGGGTTGAAACAGAGGGCGAGAAACAGAGCGGCTGAAACAGAGGGGCTTAAACAGAGGGGCTGAAACAGAGGGGCTGAATCCGAGGGCGAGAAACAGAGAGGCTGAAACAGAGGGCGAGAAACAGAGGGGCTGAAACAGAGGGCAGGAAACAGAGGGGCTGAAACAGAGGGCGAGAAACAGAGGGGCTGAAACAGAGGGGCTGAAACAGAGGGGCTGAAACAGAGGGCGAGAAACAGAGGGGCTGAAACAGAGGGCGAGAAACAGAGGGGCTGAAACAGAGTGCGAGAAACAGAGGGCGAGAAACAGAGGGACTGAAACAGAGGGGCTGAAACAGAGGGGCTGAAACAGAGGGCGAGAAACAGAGGGGCTGAAACAGAGGGCGAGAAACAGAGGGGCTGAAACAGAGGGCGAGAAACAGAGGGGCTGAAACAGTGGGGCTGAAACAGAGCGGCTGAAACAGAGGGCGAGAAATAGAGGGGCTGAAACACAGGGCGAGAAACAGAAGGGCTGAAACAGAGGGCGAGATACAGAGGGGCTGAAACAGAGGGCGAGAAACAGAGGGGCTGAAACAGAGGGCGAGAAACAGAGGGGCTGAAACAGAGGGCGAGAAACAGAGGGTGAGAAACAGAGGGGCTGAAACAGAGGTAGAAACAGTGGGGCTGAAACAGAGGGGCTGAAACAGAGGGGCTGAATCAGAGGGGCTGATTCAGAGGGGCTGAAACAGAGGGGCTGAATCAGAGGGGCTGAAACAGAGGGCGAGAAACAGAGGGACTGAAAGAGAGGGCGAGAAACAGAGTGGCTGAAACAGAGGGCGAGAAAGAGACGTGCAGAAACAGAGGGCGAGAAACAGAGGGACTGAAACAAAGGGGCTGGAACAGAGAGCGCGAAACAGAGGGACTGAAACAGAGGGCGAGAAACAGAGGGGCTGAAACAGAGGGGCTGAATCAGATGGGCTGAATCAGAGGGGCTGAAACAGAGGGGCTGAAACAGAGGGCGAGAAACAGAGGGACTGAAACAGAGGGGCTGAAACAGAGGGGCTGAAACAAAGCGGCTGATACAGAGGGCGAGAAACAGAGGGGCTGAAACAGAGGGCGAGATACAGAGGGGCTGAAAGAGAGGGGCTGAAACAGAGGGCGAGAAACAGAGAGGCTGAAACAGAGGGCGAGAAACAGAGGGCCTGAAACAGAGGGCGAGAAACAGAGGGCTGAAACAGAGGGGCTGAAACAGAGGGGCTGAAACAGAGGGCGAGAAACAGAGGGGCTGAAACAGAGGGGCTGAAACAGAGGGCGAGAAACAGAGGGACTGAAACAGAGGGGCTGAAACAAAGCGGCTGATACAGAGGGCGAGAAACAGAGGGGCTGAAACAGAGGGCGAGATACAGAGGGGCTGAAAGAGAGGGGCTGAAACAGAGGGTGAGAAACAGAGAGGCTGAAACAGAGGGCGAGAAACAGAGGGCCTGAAACAGAGGGCGAGAAACAGAGGGCTGAAACAGAGGGGCTGAAACAGAGGGGCTGAAACAGAGGGGCTGAAACAGAGGGCGAGATACAGAGAGGCTGAAACAGAGGGCGATAAACAGAGTGGCTGAAACAGAGGGCAAGAAACAGAGGGGCTGAAACAGAGGGCGAGATACAGAGAGGCTGAAACAGAGGGCGATAAACAGAGTGGCTGAAACAGAGGGCAAGAAACAGAGGGGCTGATACAGAGGGCGAGAAACAGAGGGGCTGAAACAGAGGGCGAGAAACAGAGGGGCTGAAACAGAGGGGTTGAAACAGAGGGTGAGAAACAGAGGGGCTGAAACAGAGGTAGAAACAGAGGGGCTGAAACAGAGGGGCTGAAACAGAGGGGCTGAATCAGAGGGGCTGATTCAGAGGGGCTGAAACAGAGGGGCTGAATCAGAGGGGCTGAAACACAGGGCGAGAAACAGAGGGACTAAAAGAGAGGGCGAGAAACAGAGTGGCTGAAACAGAGGGCGAGAAAGAGACGTGCAGAAACAGAGGGCGAGAAACAGAGGGACTGAAACAAAGGGGCTGGAACAGAGAGCGCGAAACAGAGGGACTGAAACAGAGGGCGAGAAACAGGGGGGCTGAAAAAGAGGGCGAGAAACAGAGGGGCTGAAACAGAGGGCGAGAAACAGAGGGGCTGAAACAGAGGGGCTGAATCAGAGGGGCTGAAACAGAGGGGCTGAAACAGAGGGGCTGAATCAGATGGGCTGAATCAGAGGGGCTGAAACAGAGGGGCTGAAACAGAGGGCGTGAAACAGAGGGACTGAAACAGAGGGGCTGAAACAGAGGGGCTGAAACAAAGCGGCTGATACAGAGGGCGAGAAACAGGAGAGCTGAAACAGAGGGCGAGATACAGAGGGGCTGAAAGACAGGGGCTGAAACAGAGGGCGAGAAACAGAGAGGCTGAAACAGAGGGCGAGAAACAGAGGGCCTGAAACAGAGGGCGAGAAACAGAGGGCTGAAACAGAGGGGCTGAAACAGAGGGGCTGAAACAGAGGGGCTGAGACAGAGGGCGAGAAACAGAGGGGCTGAAACAGAGGGGCTGAAACAGAGGGCGAGAAACAGAGGGACTGAAACAGAGGGGCTGAAACAGAGGGGCTGAATCAAAGCGGCTGATACAGAGGGCGAGAAACAGAGGGGCTGAAACAGAGGGCGAGATACAGAGGGGCTGAAAGAGAGGGGCTGAAACAGAGGGCGAGAAACAGAGAGGCTGAAACAGAGGGCGAGAAACAGAAGGCCTGAAACAGAGGGCGAGAAACAGAGGGCTGAAACAGAGGGGCTGAAACAGAGGGGCTGAAACAGAGGGGCTGAAACAGAGGGCGAGATACAGAGAGGCTGAAACAGAGGGCGAGAAACAGAGTGGCTGAAACAGAGGGCAAGAAACAGAGGAGCTGAAACAGAGGGCGAGAAACAGAGGGGCTGAAACAGAGGGGCTGAAACATAGGGCGAGAAACAGAGGGACTGAAACAGAGGGGCTGAAACAGAGGGGCTGATACAGAGGGCGAGAAACAGAGCGGCTGAAACAGAGGGCGAGAAACAGAGGGGCTGAAACAAAGGGGCTGAAACAGTGCGGCTAAAACAGAGGGGCTGAAACAGAGGGCGAGAAATAGAGGGGCTGAAACAGAGGGCGAGAAACAGAGGGGCTGAAAGAGAGGGGCTGAAACAGAGGGCGAGAAACAGAGAGGCTGAAACAGAGGGCGAGAAACAGAGGGCCTGAAACAGAGGGCGAGAAACAGAGGGCTGAAACAGAGGTACTGAAACAGAGGGGCTGAAACAGAGGGGCTGAAACAGAGGGCGAGATACAGAGAGGCTGAAACAGAGGGCGAGAAACAGAGTGGCTGAAACAGAGAGCAAGAAACAGAGGGGCTGAAACAGAGGGCGAGAAACAGAGGCGCTGAAACAGAGGGGCTGAAACAGAGGGCGAGAAACAGAGGGACTGAAACAGAGGGGCTGAAACAGAGGGGCTGATACAGAGGGCGAGAAACAGAGCGGCTGAAACAGAGGGCGAGAAACAGAGGGGCTGAAACAAAGGGGCTGAAACAGTGGGGCTAAAACAGAGGGGCTGAAACAAAGGGCGAGAAATAGAGGGGCTGAAAGAGAGGGCGAGAAACAGAGGGGCTGAAACAGAGGGCGAGAAACAGAGGGGCTGAAACAGAGGGGCTGAAACAGAGGGGCTGAAACAGAGGGCGAGAAACAGAGGGGCTGAAACAGAGGGCGAGAAACAGAGGGGCTGAAACAGAGGGCGAGAAACAGAGGGGCTGAATCAGAGGGGCTGAAACAGAGGGCGAGAAACAGATGGGCTGAAACACAGAGCGAGAAACAGAGGGGCTGAAACAGAGGGGCTGAAACAGAGGGTGAGAAACAGAGGGGCTGAAACAGAGGGCGAGATACAGAGAGGCTGAAACAGAGGGCGAGAAACAGAGTGGCTGAAACAGAGGGCAAGAAACAGAGGAGCTGAAACAGAGGGCCAGAAACAGAGGGGCTGAAACAGAGAGCGCGAAACAGAGGGGCTGAAACAGAGGGCCAGAAACAGAGGGGCTGAAACAGAGAGCGCGAAACAGAGGGGCTGAAACAGATGGTGAGAAACAGAGGGACTGAAACAGAGTTCGAGAAACAGAGGGGCTGAAACAGAGGGCAAGAAACAGAGGGGCTGAAACAGAGAGGCTGAGACAGAAGGGCAGAAACAGAGGGGCTGAAACAGAGGGCGAGAAACAGAGGGGCTGAATCAGAGGGGCTGAATCAGAAGGGCTGAAACAGAGGGCAAGAAACAGAGGGACTGAAACAGAGTGGCTGGAACAGAGGGCGAGAAACAGAGGGGCTGAATCAGACAGGCTGAATCAGAGGGGCTGAAACAGAGGGGCTGAAACAGAGGGCGAGAAACAGAGGGGCTGAAACAGAGGGTGAGAAACAGAGGGCGACAAACAGAGGGGCTGAAAAAGAGGGGCTGAAACAAAGGGGCTGAAACAAAGCGGCTGATGCAGAGGGCGAGAAATAGAGGGGCTGAAGCAGAGGGGCTGAAACAGAGGGGCTGAAACAGAGGGCGAGAAAAAGAGAGGCTGAAACAGAGGGCGAGAAACAGAGGGGCTGAAACAGAGGGCGAGAAACAGAGGGGCTGAAACAGAGGGGCTGAAACAGAGGGGCTGAAACAGAGGGTCTGAAACAGAGGGCGAGAAACAGAGAGGCTGAAACAGAGGGCGAGAAACAGAGTGGCTGAAACAGAGGGCAAGAAACAGAGGGGCTGAAACAGAGGGTGAGAAACAGAGGGGCTGAAACAGAGGGGCTGAAACAGAGGGGCTGAAACAGAGAGCGAGAAACAGAGGGGCTGAAACAGAGGGCCAGAAACAGAGGGCGAGAAACAGAGGGACTGAAGCAGTGGGGCTGAAACAGAGGGGCTGATACAGAGGATGAGAAACAGAGCGGCTGAAACAGAGGGCGAGAAACAGAGGGGCTGAAACAAAGGGGCTGAAACAGTGGGGCTAAAACAGAGGGGCTGAAACAGAGGACGAGAAATAGAGGGGCTGAAACAGAGGGCGAGAAACAGAGGGGCTGAAACAGAGGGGCGGAAACAGAGCGCGAGAAACAGAGGGGCTGAAACAGAGGGCGAGAAACAGAGGGTCTGAATCAGAGGGGCTGAAACAGAGGGCGAGAAACAGAGGGGCTGAAACAGAGAGCGAGAAACAGAGGGGCTGAAACAGAGGGGCTGAAACAGAGGGTGAGAAACAGAGGGGCTGAAACAGAGGGCGAGAAACAGAGGCGCTGAAACAGAGGGGCTGAAACAGAGGGGCTGAATCAGAGGGGCTGTTTCAGAGGGGCTGAAACAGAGGGGCTTAATCAGAGGGGCTGAAACAGAGGGCGAGAAACAGAGGGGCTGAAACAGAGGGCGAGAAACAGGAGCTGAAACAGAGGGGCTGAAACAGAGAGCGCGAAACAGAGGGTCTGAAACAGATGGCGAGAAACAGAGGGACTGAAACAGAGGTCGAGAAACAGAGGGGCTGAAACAGAGGGCAAGAAACAGAGGGGCTGAAACAGAGGGGCTGAAACAGAAGGGCTGAAACAGAGGGGCTGAAACAGAGGGCGAGAAACAGAGGGGCTGAATCAGAGGGGCTGAATCAGAAGGGCTGAAACAGAGGGGCTGAATCAGAGGGGCTGAAACAGAAGGCGAGAAACAGAGGGGCTGAAACAGAGGGCGAGAAACTGAGGGGCAGAAACAGAGGGCGAGAAACAGAGGGGCTGAAACAGAGGGTCTGAAACAGAGGGCGAGAAACAGAGGGGCTGAAACAGAGGGCGAGAAACAGAGGGGCTGAAACAGAGGGGCTGAAACAGAGGGGCTGAAACAGAGGGTCTGAAACAGAGGGCGAGAAACAGAGAGGCTGAAACAGAGGGCGAGAAACAGAGTGGCTGAAACAGAGGGCAAGAAACAGAGGGGCTGAAACAGAGGGCGAGAAACAGAGGGGCTGAAACAGAGGGGCTGAAACAGAGAGCGAGAAACAGAGGGGCTGAAACAGAGGGCCAGAAACAGAGGGCGAGAAACAGAGGGACTGAAACAGAGGGCGAGAAACAGAGGGGCTGAAACAGAGGGGCTGAAACAGAGGGGCTGAAACAGAGGGTCTGAAACAGAGGGCGAGAAACAGAGAGGCTGAAACAGAGGGCGAGAAACAGAGTATCTGAAACAGAGGGCAAGAAACAGAGGGGCTGAAACAGAGGGCGAGAAACAGAGGGGCTGAAACAGAGGGGCTGAAACAGAGGGGCTGAAACAGAGAGCGAGAAACAGAGGGGCTGAAACAGAGGGCCAGAAACAGAGGGCGAGAAACAGAGGGACTGAAACAGTGGGGCTGAAACAGAGGGGCTGATACAGAGGATGAGAAACAGAGCGGCTGAAACAGAGGGCGAGAAACAGAGGGGCTGAAACAAAGGGGCTGAAACAGTGGGGCTAAAACAGAGGGGCTGAAACAGAGGGCGAGAAATAGAGGGGCTGAAACAGAGGGCGAGAAACAGAGGGGCTGAAACAGAGGGGCTGAAACAGAGCGCGAGAAACAGAGGGGCTGAAACAGAGGGCGAGAAACAGAGGGTCTGAATCAGAGGGGCTGAAACAGAGGGCGAGAAACAGAGGGGCTGAAACAGAGAGCGAGAAACAGAGGGGCTGAAACAGAGGGGCTGAAACAGAGGGTGAGAAACAGAGGGGCTGAAACAGAGGGCGAGAAACAGAGGCGCTGAAACAGAGGGGCTGAAACAGAGGGGCTGAATCAGAGGGGCTGTTTCAGCGGGGCTGAAACAGAGGGGCTTAATCAGAGGGGCTGAAACAGAGGGCGAGAAACAGAGGGGCTGAAACAGAGGGCGAGAAACAGAGGAGCTGAAACAGAGGGGCTGAAACAGAGAGCGCGAAACAGAGGGTCTGAAACAGATGGCGAGAAACAGAGGGACTGAAACAGAGGTCGAGAAACAGAGGGGCTGAAACAGAGGGCAAGAAACAGAGGGGCTGAAACAGAGGGGCTGAAACAGAAGGGCTGAAACAGAGGGGCTGAAACAGAGGGCGAGAAACAGAGGGGCTGAATCAGAGGGGCTGAATCAGAAGGGCTGAAACAGAGGGGCTGAATCAGAGGGGCTGAAACAGAAGGCGAGAAACAGAGGGGCTGAAACAGAGGGCGAGAAACTGAGGGGCAGAAACAGAGGGCGAGAAACAGAGGGGCTGAAACAGAGGGTCTGAAACAGAGGGCGAGAAACAGAGGGGCTGAAACAGAGGGCGAGAAACAGAGGGGCTGAAACAGAGGGGCTGAAACAGAGGGGCTGAAACAGAGGGTCTGAAACAGAGGGCGAGAAACAGAGAGGCTGAAACAGAGGGCGAGAAACAGAGTGGCTGAAACAGAGGGCAAGAAACAGAGGGGCTGAAACAGAGGGCGAGAAACAGAGGGGCTGAAACAGAGGGGCTGAAACAGAGGGGCTGAAACAGAGAGCGAGAAACAGAGGGGCTGAAACAGAGGGCCAGAAACAGAGGGCGAGAAACAGAGGGACTGAAACAGTGGGGCTGAAACAGAGGGGCTGATACAGAGGGCGAGAAACAGAGCGGCTGAAACAGAGGGCGAGAAACAGAGGGGCTGAAACAAAGGGGCTGAAACAGTGGGGCTAAAACAGAGGGGCTGAAACAGAGGGCGAGAAATAGAGGGGCTGAAACAGAGGGCGAGAAACAGAGGGGCTGAAACAGAGGGGCTGAAACAGAGGGCGAGAAAAAGAGGGGCTGAAACAGAGGGCGAGAAACAGAGGGTCTGAATCAGAGGGGCTGAAACAGAGGGCGAGAAACAGAGGGGCTGAAACAGAGAGCGAGAAACAGAGGGGCTGAAACAGAGGGGCTGAAACAGAGGGAGAGAAACAGAGGGGCTGAAACAGAGGGCGAGAAACAGAGGCGCTGAAACAGAGGGGCTGAAACAGAGGGGCTGAATCAGAGGGCGAGAAACAGAGGGGCTGAAACAGAGGGCGAGAAACAGAGGAGCTGAAACAGAGGGGCTGAAACAGAGAGCGCGAAACAGAGGGGCTGAAACAGATGGCGAGAAACAGAGGGACTGAAACAGAGGTCGAGAAACAGAGGGGCTGAAACAGAGGGCAAGAAACAGAGGGGCTGAAACAGAGGGGCTGAAACAGAAGGGCTGAAACAGAGGGGCTGAAACAGAGGGCGAGAAACAGAGGGGCTGAATCAGAGGGGCTGAATCAGAAGGGCTGAAACAGAGGGGCTGAATCAGAGGCGCTGAAACAGAAGGCGAGAAACAGAGGGGCTGAAACAGAGGGCGAGAAACTGAGGGGCAGAAACAGAGGGCGAGAAACAGAGGGGCTGAAACAGAGGGTCTGAAACAGAGGGCGAGAAACAGAGGGGCTGAAACAGAGGGCGAGAAACAGATTGGCTGAAACAGAGGGGCTGAAACAGAGGGCGAGAAACAGAGGGGCAGAAACTGAGGGCGAGAAACAGAGGGGCTGAAACAGAGGAGCTGAAACAGTAGGTCTGAATCAGAGGGGCTGAAACAGAGTGCGAGAAACAAAGGGGCTGAAACAGCGGGCGAGAAACAGAGGGCGAGAAACAGAGGGGCTGAAACAGAGGGGCTGAAACAGACGGGCTGAATCAGAGAGCCTGAAACAGAGGGCGAGAAACAGAGGGGCTGAAACAGAGGGCGAAAAACAGAGGGGCTGAAACAGAGGGCGAGAAACAGAGGGGCTGAAACAGAGGGGCAGAAACAGAGGGGCTGAAACAGAGGGGCTGAAACAGAGGGCGAGAAACAGAGGGGCTGATACAGAGGTTCTGAAACAGAGGGCAAGAAACAGAGGGGCTGAAACAGAGGGGCTGAAACTGAAGGGCTGAAACAGAGGGGCTGAAACAGAGGGCGAGAAACAGAGGGGCTGAATCAGAGGGGCTGAATCAGAAGGGCTGAAACAGAGGGGCTGAATCAGAGGGGCTGAAACAGAAGGCGAGAAACAGAGGGGCTGAAACAGAGGGCGAGAAACTGAGGGGCAGAAACAGAGGGCGAGAAACAGAGGGGCTGAAACAGAGGGTCTGAAACAGAGGGCGAGAAACAGAGGGGCTGAAACAGAGAGCGAGAAACAGAGGGGCTGAAACAGAGGGGCTGAAACAGAGGGTGAGAAACAGAGGGGCTGAAACAGAGGGCGAGAAACAGAGGCGCTGAAACAGAGGGGCTGAAACAGAGGGGCTGAATCAGAGGGGCTGATTCAGAGGGGCTGAAACAGAGGGGCTTAATCAGAGGGGCTGAAACAGAGGGCGAGAAACAGAGGGGCTGAAACAGAGGGCGAGAAACAGAGGAGCTGAAACAGAGGGGCTGAAACAGAGAGCGCGAAACAGAGGGGCTGAAACAGATGGCGAGAAACAGAGGCACTGAAACAGAGGTCGAGAAACAGAGGGGCTGAAACAGAGGGCGAGAAACAGAGTGGCTGAAACAGAGGGCAAGAAACAGAGGGGCTGAAACAGAGGGCGAGAAACAGAGGGGCTGAAACAGAGGGGCTGAAACAGAGGGGCTGAAACAGAGAGCGAGAAACAGAGGGGCTGAAACAGAGGGCCAGAAACAGAGGGCGAGAAACAGAGGGACTGAAACAGTGGGGCTGAAACAGAGGGGCTGATACAGAGGGCGAGAAACAGAGCGGCTGAAACAGAGGGCGAGAAACAGAGGGGCTGAAACAAAGGGGCTGAAACAGTGGGGCTAAAACAGAGGGGCTGAAACAGAGGGCGAGAAATAGAGGGGCTGAAACAGAGGGCGAGAAACAGAGGGGCTGAAACAGAGGGGGTGAAACAGAGGGCGAGAAAAAGAGGGGCTGAAACAGAGGGCGAGAAACAGAGGGTCTGAATCAGAGGGGCTGAAACAGAGGGCGAGAAACAGAGGGGCTGAAACAGAGAGCGAGAAACAGAGGGGCTGAAACAGAGGGGCTGAAACAGAGGGAGAGAAACAGAGGGGCTGAAACAGAGGGCGAGAAACAGAGGCGCTGAAACAGAGGGGCTGAAACAGAGGGGCTGAATCAGAGGGGCTGATTCAGAGGGGCTGAAACAGAGGGGCTTAATCAGAGGGGCTGAAACAGAGGGCGAGAAACAGAGGGGCTGAAACAGAGGGCGAGAAACAGAGGAGCTGAAACAGAGGGGCTGAAACAGAGAGCGCGAAACAGAGGGGCTGAAACAGATGGCGAGAAACAGAGGGACTGAAACAGAGGTCGAGAAACAGAGGGGCTGAAACAGAGGGCAAGAAACAGAGGGGCTGAAACAGAGGGGCTGAAACAGAAGGGCTGAAACAGAGGGGCTGAAACAGAGGGCGAGAAACAGAGGGGCTGAATCAGAGGGGCTGAATCAGAAGGGCTGAAACAGAGGGGCTGAATCAGAGGCGCTGAAACAGAAGGCGAGAAACAGAGGGGCTGAAACAGAGGGCGAGAAACTGAGGGGCAGAAACAGAGGGCGAGAAACAGAGGGGCTGAAACAGAGGGTCTGAAACAGAGGGCGAGAAACAGAGGGGCTGAAACAGAGGGCGAGAAACAGAGTGGCTGAAACAGAGGGGCTGAAACAGAGGGCGAGAAACAGAGGGGCAGAAACTGAGGGCGAGAAACAGAGGGGCTGAAACAGAGGGGCTGAAACAGAAGGTCTGAATCAGAGGGGCTGAAACAGAGGGCGAGAAACAAAGGGGCTGAAACAGCGGGCGAGAAACAGAGGGCGAGAAACAGAGGGGCTGAAACAGAGGGGCTGAAACAGACGGGCTGAATCAGAGAGCCTGAAACAGAGGGCGAGAAACAGAGGGGCTGAAACAGAGGGCGAAAAACAGAGGGGCTGAAACAGAGGGCGAGAAACAGAGGGGCTGAAACAGAGAGGCAGAAACAGAGGGGCTGAAACAGAGGGGCTGAAACAGAGGGCAAGAAACAGAGGGGCTGAAACAGAGGGGCTGAAACAGAGGGCAAGAAACAGAGGGGCTGAAACAGAGGGGCTGAAACTGAAGGGCTGAAACAGAGGGGCTGAAACAGAGGGCGAGAAACAGAGGGGCTGAATCAGAGGGGCTGAATCAGAAGGGCTGAAACAGAGGGGCTGAATCAGAGGGGCTGAAACAGAAGGCGAGAAACAGAGGGGCTGAAACAGAGGGCGAGAAACTGAGGGGCAGAAACAGAGGGCGAGAAACAGAGGGGCTGAAACAGAGGGTCTGAAACAGAGGGCGAGAAACAGAGGGGCTGAAACAGAGAGCGAGAAACAGAGGGGCTGAAACAGAGGGGCTGAAACAGAGGGTGAGAAACAGAGGGGCTGAAACAGAGGGCGAGAAACAGAGGCGCTGAAACAGAGGGGCTGAAACAGAGGGGCTGAATCAGAGGGGCTGATTCAGAGGGGCTGAAACAGAGGGGCTTAATCAGAGGGGCTGAAACAGAGGGCGAGAAACAGAGGGGCTGAAACAGAGGGCGAGAAACAGAGGAGCTGAAACAGAGGGGCTGAAACAGAGAGCGCGAAACAGAGGGGCTGAAACAGATGGCGAGAAACAGAGGCACTGAAACAGAGGTCGAGAAACAGAGGGGCTGAATCAGAGGGCAAGAAACAGAGGGGCTGAAACAGAGGGGCTGAAACAGAAGGGCTGAAACAGAGGGGCTGAAACAGAGGGCGAGAAATAGAGGGGCTGAATCAGAGGGGCTGAATCAGAAGGGCTGAAACAGAGGGGCTGAATCAGAGGGGCTGAAACAGAAGGCGAGAAACATAGGGGCTGAAACAGAGGGCGAGAAACTGAGGGGCAGAAACAGAGGGCGAGAAACAGAGGGGCTGAAACAGAGGGTCTGAAACAGAGGGCGAGAAACAGAGGGGCTGAAACAGAGGGCGAGAAACAGAGGGGCTGAAACAGAGGGGCTGAAACAGAGGGCGAGAAACAGAGGGGCAGAAACTGAGGGCGAGAAACAGAGGGGCTGAAACAGAGGGGCTGAAACAGAGGGTCTGAATCAGAGGGGCTGAAACAGAGGGCGAGAAACAAAGGGGCTGAAACAGCGGGCGAGAAACAGAGGGCGAGAAACAGAGGGGCTGAAACAGAGGGGCTGAAACAGACGGGCTGAATCAGAGAGCCTGAAACAGAGGGCGAAAAACAGAGGGGCTGAAACAGAGGGCGAAAAACAGAGGGGCTGAAACAGAGGGCGAGAAACAGAGGGGCTGAAACAGAGGGGCAGAAACAGAGGGGCTGAAACAGAGGGGCTGAAACAGAGGGCAAGAAACAGAGGGGCTGAAACAGAGGGGCTGAAACAGAGGGCAAGAAACAGAGGGGCTGAAACAGAGGGGCTGAAACAGAAGGGCTGAAACAGAGGGGCTGAAACAGAGGGCGAGAACCAGAGAGGCTGAAACAGAGGGGCTGAATCAGAAGGGCTGAAACAGAGGGGCTGAATCAGAGGGGCTGAAACAGAAGGCGAGAAACAGAGGGGCTGAAACAGAGGGCGAGAAACTGAGGGGCAGAAACAGAGGGCGAGAAACAGAGGGGCTGAAACAGAGGGTCTGAAACAGAGGGCGAGAAACAGAGGGGCTGAAACAGAGGGTGAGAAACAGAGGGGCTGAAACAGATGGCGAGAAACAGAGGGACTGAAACAGAGGTCGAGAAACAGTGGGGCTGAAACAGAGGGCAAGAAACAGAGGGGCTGAAACAGAGGGGCTGAAACAGAAGGGCTGAAACAGAGGGGCTGAAACAGAGGGCGAGAAACAGAGGGGCTGAATCAGAGGGGCTGAATCAGAAGGGCTGAAACAGAGGGGCTGAATCAGAGGGGCTGAAACAGAAGGCGAGAAACAGAGGGGCTGAAACAGAGGGCGAGAAACTGAGGGGCAGAAACAGAGGGCGAGAAACAGAGGGGCTGAAACAGAGGGTCTGAAACAGAGGGCGAGAAACAGAGGGGCTGAAACAGAGGGCGAGAAACAGAGGGGCTGAAACAGAGGGGCTGAAACAGAGGGCGAGAAACAGAGGGGCAGAAACAGAGGGCGAGAAACAGAGGGGCTGAAACAGAGGGGCTGAAACAGAGGGTCTGAATCAGAGGGGCTGAAACAGAGGGCGAGAAACAAAGGGGCTGAAACAGCGGGCGAGAAACAGAGGGCGAGAAACAGAGGGGCTGAAACAGACGGGCTGAATCAGAGAGCCTGAAACAGAGGGCGAGAAACAGAGGGGCTGAAACAGAGGGGCTGAAACAGAGGGGTTGAAACAGAGGGCGAGAAACAGAGGGGCTGAAACAGAGGGGCAGAAACAGAGGGGCTGAAACAGAGGGGCTGAAACAGAGGGCGAGAAACAGAGGGGCTGAATCAGAGGGGCTGAATCAGAGGGACTTAAACAGAGGGGCTGAAACAGTGGGCGAGAAACAAAGGGGCTGAAACAGCGGGCGAGAAACAGAGGGCGAGAAACAGAGGGGCTGAAACAGAGGGGCTGAAACAGATGGGCTGAAACAGAGAGCCTGAAACAGAGGGGCAGAAACAGAGGGGCTGAAACAGAGTGCGAAAAACAGAGGGGCTGAAACAGAGGGCGAGAAACAGAGGGTGAGAAACAGAGGGCGAGAAACAGAGTGGATGAAACAGAGGGGCTGAAACAAAGGGGCTGAAATAGAGGGGCTGAAACAGAGGGGCTGAATCAGAGGGGCTGAAACAGAGTGGCTGAATCAGAGGGGCTGAAACAGAGGGCGAGAAACAGTGGGGTTGAAACAGAGGGCGAGAAACAGAGCGGCTGAAACAGAGGGGCTTAAACAGAGGGGCTGAAACAGAGGGGCTGAATCCGAGGGCGAGAAACAGAGAGGCTGAAACAGAGGGCGAGAAACAGAGGGGCTGAAACAGAGGGCAGGAAACAGAGGGGCTGAAACAGAGGGCGAGAAACAGAGGGGCTGAAACAGAAGGGCTGAAACAGAGGGGCTGAAACAGAGGGCGAGAAACAGAGGGGCTGAAACAGAGGGCGAGAAACAGAGGGGCTGAAACAGAGTGCGAGAAACAGAGGGCGAGAAACAGAGGGACTGAAACAGAGGGGCTGAAACAGAGGGGCTGAAACAGAGGGCGAGAAACAGAGGGGCTGAAACAGAGGGCGAGAAACAGAGGGGCTGAAACAGAGGGCGAGAAACAGAGGGGCTGAAACAGAGGGGCTGAAACAGTGGGGCTGAAACAGAGCGGCTGAAACAGAGGGCGAGAAATAGAGGGGCTGAAACACAGGGCGAGAAACAGAAGGGCTGAAACAGAGGGCGAGATACAGAGGGGCTGAAACAGAGGGCGAGAAACAGAGGGGTTGAAACAGAGGGGCTGAAACAGAGGGGCTGAATCAGAGGGGCTGATTCAGAGGGGCTGAAACAGAGGGGCTGAATCAGAGGGGCTGAAACAGAGGGCGAGAAACAGAGGGACTGAAAGAGAGGGCGAGAAACAGAGTGGCTGAAACAGAGGGCGAGAAAGAGACGTGCAGAAACAGAGGGCGAGAAACAGAGGGACTGAAACAAAGGGGCTGGAACAGAGAGCGCGAAACAGAGGGACTGAAACAGAGGGCGAGAAACAGAGGGGCTGAAACAGAGGGCGAGAAGCAGAGGGGCTGAAACAGAGGGCGAGAAACAGAGGGGCTGAAACAGTGGGCTGAATCAGATGGGCTGAATCAGAGGGGCTGAAACAGAGGGGCTGAAACAGAGGGCGAGAAACAGAGGGACTGAAACAGAGGGGCTGAAACAGAGGGGCTGAAACAAAGCGGCTGATACAGAGGGCGAGAAACAGAGGGGCTGAAACAGAGGGCGAGATACAGAGGGGCTGAAAGAGAGGGGCTGAAACAGAGGGCGAGAAACAGAGAGGCTGAAACAGAGGGCGAGAAACAGAGGGCCTGAAACAGAGGGCGAGAAACAGAGGGCTGAAACAGAGGGGCTGAAACAGAGGGGCTGAAACAGAGGGCGAGAAACAGAGGGGCTGAAACAGAGGGGCTGAAACAGAGGGCGAGAAACAGAGGGACTGAAACAGAGGGGCTGAAACAAAGCGGCTGATACAGAGGGCGTGAAACAGAGGGGCTGAAACAGAGGGCGAGATACAGAGGGGCTGAAAGAGAGGGGCTGAAACAGAGGGTGAGAAACAGAGAGGCTGAAACAGAGGGCGAGAAACAGAGGGCCTGAAACAGAGGGCGAGAAACAGAGGGCTGAAACAGAGGGGCTGAAACAGAGGGGCTGAAACAGAGGGGCTGAAACAGAGGGCGAGATACAGAGAGGCTGAAACAGAGGGCGATAAACAGAGTGGCTGAAACAGAGGGCAAGAAACAGAGGGGCTGAAACAGAGGGCGAGATACAGAGAGGCTGAAACAGAGGGCGATAAACAGAGTGGCTGAAACAGAGGGCAAGAAACAGAGGGGCTGATACAGAGGGCGAGAAACAGAGGGGCTGAAACAGAGGGCGAGAAACAGAGGGGCTGAAACAGAGGGGTTGAAACAGAGGGTGAGAAACAGAGGGGCTGAAACAGAGGTAGAAACAGAGGGGCTGAAACAGAGGGGCTGAAACAGAGGGGCTGAATCAGAGGGGCTGATTCAGAGGGGCTGAAACAGAGGGGCTGAATCAGAGGGGCTGAAACACAGGGCGAGAAACAGAGGGACTAAAAGAGAGGGCGAGAAACAGAGTGGCTGAAACAGAGGGCGAGAAACAGACGTGCAGAAACAGAGGGCGAGAAACAGAGGGACTGAAACAAAGGGGCTGGAACAGAGAGCGCGAAACAGAGGGACTGAAACAGAGGGCGAGAAACAGGGGGGCTGAAACAGAGGGCGAGAAACAGAGGGGCTGAAACAGAGGGCGAGAAACAGAGGGGCTGAAACAGAGGGGCTGAATCAGAGGGGCTGAAACAGAGGGGCTGAAACAGAGGGGCTGAATCAGATGGGCTGAATCAGAGGGGCTGAAACAGAGGGGCTGAAACAGAGGGCGTGAAACAGAGGGCGAGAAACAGAGGGACTGAAACAGAGGGGCTGAAACAGAGGGGCTGAAACAAAGCGGCTGATACAGAGGGCGAGAAACAGAGGGGCTGAAACAGAGGGCGAGATACAGAGGGGCTGAAAGAGAGGGGCTGAAACAGAGGGCGAGAAACAGAGAGGCTGAAACAGAGGGCGAGAAACAGAGGGCCTGAAACAGAGGGCGAGAAACAGAGGGCTGAAACAGAGGGGCTGAAACAGAGGGGCTGAAACAGAGGGGCTGAAACAGAGGGCGAGATACAGAGGGGCTGAAACAGAGGGCGAGAAACAGAGGGGCTGAAACAGAGGGGCTGAATCAGAGGGGCTGAAACAGAGGGGCTGAAACAGAGGGGCTGAATCAGATGGGCTGAATCAGAGGGGCTGAAACAGAGGGGCTGAAACAGAGGGCGTGAAACAGAGGGACTGAAACAGAGGGGCTGAAACAGAGGGGCTGAAACAAAGCGGCTGATACAGAGGGCGAGAAACAGAGGAGCTGAAACAGAGGGCGAGATACAGAGGGGCTGAAAGACAGGGGCTGAAACAGAGGGCGAGAAACAGAGAGGCTGAAACAGAGGGCGAGAAACAGAGGGCCTGAAACAGAGGGCGAGAAACAGAGGGCTGAAACAGAGGGGCTGAAACAGAGGGGCTGAAACAGAGGGGCTGAGACAGAGGGCGAGAAACAGAGGGGCTGAAACAGAGGGGCTGAAACAGAGGGCGAGAAACAGAGGGACTGAAACAGAGGGGCTGAAACAGAGGGGCTGAATCAAAGCGGCTGATACAGAGGGCGAGAAACAGAGGGGCTGAAACAGAGGGCGAGATACAGAGGGGCTGAAAGAGAGGGGCTGAAACAGAGGGCGAGAAACAGAGAGGCTGAAACAGAGGGCGAGAAACAGAAGGCCTGAAACAGAGGGCGAGAAACAGAGGGCTGAAACAGAGGGGCTGAAACAGAGGGGCTGAAACAGAGGGGCTGAAACAGAGGGCGAGATACAGAGAGGCTGAAACAGAGGGCGAGAAACAGAGTGGCTGAAACAGAGGGCAAGAAACAGAGGAGCTGAAACAGAGGGTGAGAAACAGAGGGGCTGAAACAGAGAGCGAGAAACAGAGGGGCTGAAACAGAGGGGCTGAAACAGAGGGTGAGAAACAGAGGGGCTGAAACAGAGGGCGAGAAACAGAGGCGCTGAAACAGAGGGGCTGAAACAGAGGGGCTGAATCAGAGGGGCTGATTCAGAGGGGCTGAAACAGAGGGGCTTAATCAGAGGGGCTGAAACAGAGGGCGAGAAACAGAGGGGCTGAAACAGAGGGCGAGAAACAGAGGAGCTGAAACAGAGGGGCTGAAACAGAGAGCGCGAAACAGAGGGGCTGAAACAGATGGCGAGAAACAGAGGCACTGAAACAGAGGTCGAGAAACAGAGGGGCTGAAACAGAGGGCAAGAAACAGAGGGGCTGAAACAGAGGGGCTGAAACAGAAGGGCTGAAACAGAGGGGCTGAAACAGAGGGCGAGAAATAGAGGGGCTGAATCAGAGGGGCTGAATCAGAAGGGCTGAAACAGAGGGGCTGAATCAGAGGGGCTGAAACAGAAGGCGAGAAACATAGGGGCTGAAACAGAGGGCGAGAAACTGAGGGGCAGAAACAGAGGGCGAGAAACAGAGGGGCTGAAACAGAGGGTCTGAAACAGAGGGCGAGAAACAGAGGGGCTGAAACAGAGGGCGAGAAACAGAGGGGCTGAAACAGAGGGGCTGAAACAGAGGGCGAGAAACAGAGGGGCAGAAACTGAGGGCGAGAAACAGAGGGGCTGAAACAGAGGGGCTGAAACAGAGGGTCTGAATCAGAGGGGCTGAAACAGAGGGCGAGAAACAAAGGGGCTGAAACAGCGGGCGAGAAACAGAGGGCGAGAAACAGAGGGGCTGAAACAGAGGGGCTGAAACAGACGGGCTGAATCAGAGAGCCTGAAACAGAGGGCGAAAAACAGAGGGGCTGAAACAGAGGGCGAAAAACAGAGGGGCTGAAACAGAGGGCGAGAAACAGAGGGGCTGAAACAGAGGGGCAGTAACAGAGGGGCTGAAACAGAGGGGCTGAAACAGAGGGCAAGAAACAGAGGGGCTGAAACAGAGGGGCTGAAACAGAGGGCAAGAAACAGAGGGGCTGAAAAAGAGGGGCTGAAACAGAAGGGCTGAAACAGAGGGGCTGAAACAGAGGGCGAGAACCAGAGGGGCTGAAACAGAGGGGCTGAATCAGAAGGGCTGAAACAGAGGGGCTGAATCAGAGGGGCTGAAACAGAAGGCGAGAAACAGAGGGGCTGAAACAGAGGGCGAGAAACTGAGGGGCAGAAACAGAGGGCGAGAAACAGAGGGGCTGAAACAGAGGGTCTGAAACAGAGGGCGAGAAACAGAGGGGCTGAAACAGAGGGTGAGAAACAGAGGGGCTGAAACAGATGGCGAGAAACAGAGGGACTGAAACAGAGGTCGAGAAACAGTGGGGCTGAAACAGAGGGCAAGAAACAGAGGGGCTGAAACAGAGGGGCTGAAACAGAAGGGCTGAAACAGAGGGGCTGAAACAGAGGGCGAGAAACAGAGGGGCTGAATCAGAGGGGCTGAATCAGAAGGGCTGAAACAGAGGGGCTGAATCAGAGGGGCTGAAACAGAAGGCGAGAAACAGAGGGGCTGAAACAGAGGGCGAGAAACTGAGGGGCAGAAACAGAGGGCGAGAAACAGAGGGGCTGAAACAGAGGGTCTGAAACAGAGGGCGAGAAACAGAGGGGCTGAAACAGAGGGCGAGAAACAGAGGGGCTGAAACAGAGGGGCTGAAACAGAGGGCGAGAAACAGAGGGGCAGAAACAGAGGGCGAGAAACAGAGGGGCTGAAACAGAGGGGCTGAAACAGAGGGTCTGAATCAGAGGGGCTGAAACAGAGGGCGAGAAACAAAGGGGCTGAAACAGCGGGCGAGAAACAGAGGGCGAGAAACAGAGGGGCTGAAACAGACGGGCTGAATCAGAGAGCCTGAAACAGAGGGCGAGAAAGAGAGGGGCTGAAACAGAGGGGCTGAAACAGAGGGGTTGAAACAGAGGGCGAGAAACAGAGGGGCTGAAACAGAGGGGCAGAAACAGAGGGGCTGAAACAGAGGGGCTGAAACAGAGGGCGAGAAACAGAGGGGCTGAATCAGAGGGGCTGAATCAGAGGGACTTAAACAGAGGGGCTGAAACAGTGGGCGAGAAACAAAGGGGCTGAAACAGCGGGCGAGAAACAGAGGGCGAGAAACAGAGGGGCTGAAACAGAGGGGCTGAAACAGATGGGCTGAAACAGAGAGCCTGAAACAGAGGGGCTGAAACAGAGGGGCTGAAACAGAGTGCGAAAAACAGAGGGGCTGAAACAGAGGGCGAGAAACAGAGGGTGAGAAACAGAGGGCGAGAAACAGAGTGGATGAAACAGAGGGGCTGAAACAAAGGGGCTGAAATAGAGGGGCTGAAACAGAGGGGCTGAATCAGAGGGGCTGAAACAGAGTGGCTGAATCAGAGGGGCTGAAACAGAGGGCGAGAAACAGTGGGGTTGAAACAGAGGGCGAGAAACAGAGCGGCTGAAACAGAGGGGCTTAAACAGAGGGGCTGAAACAGAAGGGCTGAATCCGAGGGCGAGAAACAGAGAGGCTGAAACAGAGGGCGAGAAACAGAGGGGCTGAAACAGAGGGCAGGAAACAGAGGGGCTGAAACAGAGGGCGAGAAACAGAGGGGCTGAAACAGAGGGGCTGAAACAGAGGGGCTGAAACAGAGGGCGAGAAACAGAGGGGCTGAAACAGAGGGCGAGAAACAGAGGGGCTGAAACAGAGTGCGAGAAACAGAGGGCGAGAAACAGAGGGACTGAAACAGAGGGGCTGAAACAGAGGGGCTGAAACAGAGGGCGAGAAACAGAGGGGCTGAAACAGAGGGCGAGAAACAGAGGGGCTGAAACAGAGGGCGAGAAACAGAGGGGCTGAAACAGAGGGGCTGAAACAGTGGGGCTGAAACAGAGCGGCTGAAACAGAGGGCGAGAAATAGAGGGGCTGAAACACAGGGCGAGAAACAGAAGGGCTGAAACAGAGGGCGAGATACAGAGGGGCTGAAACAGAGGGCGAGAAACAGAGGGGTTGAAACAGAGGGGCTGAAACAGAGGGGCTGAATCAGAGGGGCTGATTCAGAGGGGCTGAAACAGAGGGGCTGAATCAGAGGGGCTGAAACAGAGGGCGAGAAACAGAGGGACTGAAAGAGAGGGCGAGAAACAGAGTGGCTGAAACAGAGGGCGAGAAAGAGACGTGCAGAAACAGAGGGCGAGAAACAGAGGGACTGAAACAAAGGGGCTGGAACAGAGAGCGCGAAACAGAGGGACTGAAACAGAGGGCGAGAAACAGAGGGGCTGAAACAGAGGGCGAGAAGCAGAGGGGCTGAAACAGAGGGCGAGAAACAGAGGGGCTGAAACAGTGGGCTGAATCAGATGGGCTGAATCAGAGGGGCTGAAACAGAGGGGCTGAAACAGAGGGCGAGAAACAGAGGGACTGAAACAGAGGGGCTGAAACAGAGGGGCTGAAACAAAGCGGCTGATACAGAGGGCGAGAAACAGAGGGGCTGAAACAGAGGGCGAGATACAGAGGGGCTGAAAGAGAGGGGCTGAAACAGAGGGCGAGAAACAGAGAGGCTGAAACAGAGGGCGAGAAACAGAGGGCCTGAAACAGAGGGCGAGAAACAGAGGGCTGAAACAGAGGGGCTGAAACAGAGGGGCTGAAACAGAGGGCGAGAAACAGAGGGGCTGAAACAGAGGGGCTGAAACAGAGGGCGAGAAACAGAGGGACTGAAACAGAGGGGCTGAAACAAAGCGGCTGATACAGAGGGCGTGAAACAGAGGGGCTGAAACAGAGGGCGAGATACAGAGGGGCTGAAAGAGAGGGGCTGAAACAGAGGGTGAGAAACAGAGAGGCTGAAACAGAGGGCGAGAAACAGAGGGCCTGAAACAGAGGGCGAGAAACAGAGGGCTGAAACAGAGGGGCTGAAACAGAGGGGCTGAAACAGTGGGGCTGAAACAGAGGGCGAGATACAGAGAGGCTGAAACAGAGGGCGATAAACAGAGTGGCTGAAACAGAGGGCAAGAAACAGAGGGGCTGAAACAGAGGGCGAGATACAGAGAGGCTGAAACAGAGGGCGATAAACAGAGTGGCTGAAACAGAGGGCAAGAAACAGAGGGGCTGATACAGAGGGCGAGAAACAGAGGGGCTGAAACAGAGGGCGAGAAACAGAGGGGCTGAAACAGAGGGGTTGAAACAGAGGGTGAGAAACAGAGGGGCTGAAACAGAGGTAGAAACAGAGGGGCTGAAACAGAGGGGCTGAAACAGAGGGGCTGAATCAGAGGGGCTGATTCAGAGGGGCTGAAACAGAGGGGCTGAATCAGAGGGGCTGAAACACAGGGCGAGAAACAGAGGGACTAAAAGAGAGGGCGAGAAACAGAGTGGCTGAAACAGAGGGCGAGAAACAGACGTGCAGAAACAGAGGGCGAGAAACAGAGGGACTGAAACAAAGGGGCTGGAACAGAGAGCGCGAAACAGAGGGACTGAAACAGAGGGCGAGAAACAGGGGGGCTGAAACAGAGGGCGAGAAACAGAGGGGCTGAAACAGAGGGCGAGAAACAGAGGGGCTGAAACAGAGGGGCTGAATCAGAGGGGCTGAAACAGAGGGGCTGAAACAGAGGGGCTGAATCAGATGGGCTGAATCAGAGGGGCTGAAACAGAGGGGCTGAAACAGAGGGCGTGAAACAGAGGGCGGGAAACAGAGGGACTGAAACAGAGGGGCTGAAACAGAGGGGCTGAAACAAAGCGGCTGATACAGAGGGCGAGAAACAGAGGGGCTGAAACAGAGGGCGAGATACAGAGGGGCTGAAAGAGAGGGGCTGAAACAGAGGGCGAGAAACAGAGAGGCTGAAACAGAGGGCGAGAAACAGAGGGCCTGAAACAGAGGGCGAGAAACAGAGGGCTGAAACAGAGGGGCTGAAACAGAGGGGCTGAAACAGAGGGGCTGAAACAGAGGGCGAGATACAGAGGGGCTGAAACAGAGGGCGAGAAACAGAGGGGCTGAAACAGAGGGGCTGAATCAGAGGGGCTGAAACAGAGGGGCTGAAACAGAGGGGCTGAATCAGATGGGCTGAATCAGAGGGGCTGAAACAGAGGGGCTGAAACAGAGGGCGTGAAACAGAGGGACTGAAACAGAGGGGCTGAAACAGAGGGGCTGAAACAAAGCGGCTGATACAGAGGGCGAGAAACAGAGGAGCTGAAACAGAGGGCGAGATACAGAGGGGCTGAAAGACAGGGGCTGAAACAGAGGGCGAGAAACAGAGAGGCTGAAACAGAGGGCGAGAAACAGAGGGCCTGAAACAGAGGGCGAGAAACAGAGGGCTGAAACAGAGGGGCTGAAACAGAGGGGCTGAAACAGAGGGGCTGAGACAGAGGGCGAGAAACAGAGGGGCTGAAACAGAGGGGCTGAAACAGAGGGCGAGAAACAGAGGGACTGAAACAGAGGGGCTGAAACCGGGGGGGGCTGAATCAAAGCGGCTGATACAGAGGGCGAGAAACAGAGGGGCTGAAACAGAGGGCGAGATACAGAGGGACTGAAAGAGAGGGGCTGAAACAGAGGGCGAGAAACAGAGAGGCTGAAACAGAGGGCGAGAAACAGAAGGCCTGAAACAGAGGGCGAGAAACAGAGGGCTGAAACAGAGGGGCTGAAACAGAGGGGCTGAAACAGAGGGGCTGAAACAGAGGGCGAGATACAGAGAGGCTGAAACAGAGGGCGAGAAACAGAGTGGCTGAAACAGAGGGCAAGAAACAGAGGAGCTGAAACAGAGGGTGAGAAACAGAGGGGCTGAAACAGAGAGCGAGAAACAGAGGGGCTGAAACAGAGGGGCTGAAACAGAGGGTGAGAAACAGAGGGGCTGAAACAGAGGGCGAGAAACAGAGGCGCTGAAACAGAGGGGCTGAAACAGAGGGGCTGAATCAGAGGGGCTGATTCAGAGGGGCTGAAACAGAGGGGCTTAATCAGAGGGGCTGAAACAGAGGGCGAGAAACAGAGGGGCTGAAACAGAGGGCGAGAAACAGAGGAGCTGAAACAGAGGGGCTGAAACAGTGAGCGCGAAACAGAGGGGCTGAAACAGATGGCGAGAAACAGAGGCACTGAAACAGAGGTCGAGAAACAGAGGGGCTGAAACAGAGGGCAAGAAACAGAGGGGCTGAAACAGAGGGGCTGAAACAGAAGGGCTGAAACAGAGGGGCTGAAACAGAAGGCGAGAAATAGAGGGGCTGAATCAGAGGGGCTGAATCAGAAGGGCTGAAACAGAGGGGCTGAATCAGAGGGGCTGAAACAGAAGGCGAGAAACATAGGGGCTGAAACAGAGGGCGAGAAACTGAGGGGCAGAAACAGAGGGCGAGAAACAGAGGGGCTGAAACAGAGGGTCTGAAACAGAGGGCGAGAAACAGAGGGGCTGAAACAGAGGGCGAGAAACAGAGGGGCTGAAACAGAGGGGCTGAAACAGAGGGCGAGAAACAGAGGGGCAGAAACTGAGGGCGAGAAACAGAGGGGCTGAAACAGAGGGGCTGAAACAGAGGGTCTGAATCAGAGGGGCTGAAACAGAGGGCGAGAAACAAAGGGGCTGAAACAGCGGGCGAGAAACAGAGGGCGAGAAACAGAGGGGCTGAAACAGAGGGGCTGAAACAGACGGGCTGAATCAGAGAGCCTGAAACAGAGGGCGAAAAACAGAGGGGCTGAAACAGAGGGCGAAAAACAGAGGGGCTGAAACAGAGGGCGAGAAACAGAGGGGCTGAAACAGAGGGGCAGTAACAGAGGGGCTGAAACAGAGGGGCTGAAACAGAGGGCAAGAAACAGAGGGGCTGAAACAGAGGGGCTGAAACAGAGGGCAAGAAACAGAGGGGCTGAAAAAGAGGGGCTGAAACAGAAGGGCTGAAACAGAGGGGCTGAAACAGAGGGCGAGAACCAGAGGGGCTGAAACAGAGGGGCTGAATCAGAAGGGCTGAAACAGAGGGGCTGAATCAGAGGGGCTGAAACAGAAGGCGAGAAACAGAGGGGCTGAAACAGAGGGCGAGAAACTGAGGGGCAGAAACAGAGGGCGAGAAACAGAGGGGCTGAAACAGAGGGTCTGAAACAGAGGGCGAGAAACAGAGGGGCTGAAACAGAGGGTGAGAAACAGAGGGGCTGAAACAGATGGCGAGAAACAGAGGGACTGAAACAGAGGTCGAGAAACAGTGGGGCTGAAACAGAGGGCAAGAAACAGAGGGGCTGAAACAGAGGGGCTGAAACAGAAGGGCTGAAACAGAGGGGCTGAAACAGAGGGCGAGAAACAGAGGGGCTGAATCAGAGGGGCTGAATCAGAAGGGCTGAAACAGAGGGGCTGAATCAGAGGGGCTGAAACAGAAGGCGAGAAACAGAGGGGCTGAAACAGAGGGCGAGAAACTGAGGGGCAGAAACAGAGGGCGAGAAACAGAGGGGCTGAAACAGAGGGTCTGAAACAGAGGGCGAGAAACAGAGGGGCTGAAACAGAGGGCGAGAAACAGAGGGGCTGAAACAGAGGGGCTGAAACAGAGGGCGAGAAACAGAGGGGCAGAAACAGAGGGCGAGAAACAGAGGGGCTGAAACAGAGGGGCTGAAACAGAGGGTCTGAATCAGAGGGGCTGAAACAGAGGGCGAGAAACAAAGGGGCTGAAACAGCGGGCGAGAAACAGAGGGCGAGAAACAGAGGGGCTGAAACAGACGGGCTGAATCAGAGAGCCTGAAACAGAGGGCGAGAAAGAGAGGGGCTGAAACAGAGGGGCTGAAACAGAGGGGTTGAAACAGAGGGCGAGAAACAGAGGGGCTGAAACAGAGGGGCAGAAACAGAGGGGCTGAAACAGAGGGGCTGAAACAGAGGGCGAGAAACAGAGGGGCTGAATCAGAGGGGCTGAATCAGAGGGACTTAAACAGAGGGGCAGAAACAGTGGGCGAGAAACAAAGGGGCTGAAACAGCGGGCGAGAAACAGAGGGCGAGAAACAGAGGGACTGAAACAGAGGGGCTGAAACAGATGGGCTGAAACAGAGAGCCTGAAACAGAGGGGCAGAAACAGAGGGGCTGAAACAGAGTGCGAAAAACAGAGGGGCTGAAACAGAGGGCGAGAAACAGAGGGTGAGAAACAGAGGGCGAGAAACAGAGTGGATGAAACAGAGGGGCTGAAACAAAGGGGCTGAAATAGAGGGGCTGAAACAGAGGGGCTGAATCAGAGGGGCTGAAACAGAGTGGCTGAATCAGAGGGGCTGAAACAGAGGACGAGAAACAGTGGGGTTGAAACAGAGGGCGAGAAACAGAGCGGCTGAAACAGAGGGGCTTAAACAGAGGGGCTGAAACAGATGGGGCTGAATCCGAGGGCGAGAAACAGAGAGGCTGAAACAGAGGGCGAGAAACAGAGGGGCTGAAACAGAGGGCAGGAAACAGAGGGGCTGAAACAGAGGGCGAGAAACAGAGGGGCTGAAACAGAGGGGCTGAAACAGAGGGGCTGAAACAGAGGGCGAGAAACAGAGGGGCTGAAACAGAGGGCGAGAAACAGAGGGGCTGAAACAGAGTGCGAGAAACAGAGGGCGAGAAACAGAGGGACTGAAACAGAGGGGCTGAAACAGAGGGGCTGAAACAGAGGGCGAGAAACAGAGGGGCTGAAACAGAGGGCGAGAAACAGAGGGGCTGAAACAGAGGGCGAGAAACAGAGGGGCTGAAACAGAGGGGCAGAAACAGAGGGGCTGAAACAGAGTGCGAAAAACAGAGGGGCTGAAACAGAGGGCGAGAAACAGAGGGTGAGAAACAGAGGGCGAGAAACAGAGTGGATGAAACAGAGGGGCTGAAACAAAGGGGCTGAAATAGAGGGGCTGAAACAGAGGGGCTGAATCAGAGGGGCTGAAACAGAGTGGCTGAATCAGAGGGGCTGAAACAGAGGGCGAGAAACAGTGGGGTTGAAACAGAGGGCGAGAAACAGAGCGGCTGAAACAGAGGGGCTTAAACAGAGGGGCTGAAACAGAGGGGCTGAATCCGAGGGCGAGAAACAGAGAGGCTGAAACAGAGGGCGAGAAACAGAGGGGCTGAAACAGAGGGCAGGAAACAGAGGGGCTGAAACAGAGGGCGAGAAACAGAGGGGCTGAAACAGAGGGGCTGAAACAGAGGGGCTGAAACAGAGGGCGAGAAACAGAGGGGCTGAAACAGAGGGCGAGAAACAGAGGGGCTGAAACAGAGTGCGAGAAACAGAGGGCGAGAAACAGAGGGGCTGAAACAGAGGGGCTGAAACAGAGGGGCTGAAACAGAGGGCGAGAAACAGAGGGGCTGAAACAGAGGGCGAGAAACAGAGGGGCTGAAACAGAGGGCGAGAAACAGAGGGGCTGAAACAGAGGGGCTGAAACAGTGGGGCTGAAACAGAGCGGCTGAAACAGAGGGCGAGAAATAGAGGGGCTGAAACACAGGGCGAGAAACAGAAGGGCTGAAACAGAGGGCGAGATACAGAGGGGCTGAAACAGAGGGCGAGAAACAGAGGGGTTGAAACAGAGGGGCTGAAACAGAGGGGCTGAATCAGAGGGGCTGGAACAGAGAGCGCGAAACAGAGGGACTGAAACAGAGGGCGAGAAACAGGGGGGCTGAAACAGAGGGCGAGAAACAGAGGGGCTGAAACAGAGGGCGAGAAACAGAGGGGCTGAAACAGAGGGGCTGAATCAGAGGGGCTGAAACAGAGGGGCTGAAACAGAGGGGCTGAATCAGATGGGCTGAATCAGAGGGGCTGAAACAGAGGGGCTGAAACAGAGGGCGTGAAACAGAGGGCGAGAAACAGAGGGACTGAAACAGAGGGGCTGAAACAGAGGGGCTGAAACAAAGCGGCTGATACAGAGGGCGAGAAACAGAGGGGCTGAAACAGAGGGCGAGATACAGAGGGGCTGAAAGAGAGGGGCTGAAACAGAGGGCGAGAAACAGAGAGGCTGAAACAGAGGGCGAGAAACAGAGGGCCTGAAACAGAGGGCGAGAAACAGAGGGCTGAAACAGAGGGGCTGAAACAGAGGGGCTGAAACAGAGGGGCTGAAACAGAGGGCGAGATACAGAGGGGCTGAAACAGAGGGCGAGAAACAGAGGGGCTGAAACAGAGGGGCTGAATCAGAGGGGCTGAAACAGAGGGGCTGAAACAGAGGGGCTGAATCAGATGGGCTGAATCAGAGGGGCTGAAACAGAGGGGCTGAAACAGAGGGCGTGAAACAGAGGGACTGAAACAGAGGGGCTGAAACAGAGGGGCTGAAACAAAGCGGCTGATACAGAGGGCGAGAAACAGAGGAGCTGAAACAGAGGGCGAGATACAGAGGGGCTGAAAGACAGGGGCTGAAACAGAGGGCGAGAAACAGAGAGGCTGAAACAGAGGGCGAGAAACAGAGGGCCTGAAACAGAGGGCGAGAAACAGAGGGCTGAAACAGAGGGGCTGAAACAGAGGGGCTGAAACAGAGGGGCTGAGACAGAGGGCGAGAAACAGAGGGGCTGAAACAGAGGGGCTGAAACAGAGGGCGAGAAACAGAGGGACTGAAACAGAGGGGCTGAAACAGAGGGGCTGAATCAAAGCGGCTGATACAGAGGGCGAGAAACAGAGGGGCTGAAACAGAGGGCGAGATACAGAGGGGCTGAAAGAGAGGGGCTGAAACAGAGGGCGAGAAACAGAGAGGCTGAAACAGAGGGCGAGAAACAGAAGGCCTGAAACAGAGGGCGAGAAACAGAGGGCTGAAACAGAGGGGCTGAAACAGAGGGGCTGAAACAGAGGGGCTGAAACAGAGGGCGAGATACAGAGAGGCTGAAACAGAGGGCGAGAAACAGAGTGGCTGAAACAGAGGGCAAGAAACAGAGGAGCTGAAACAGAGGGCGAGAAACAGAGGGGCTGAAACAGAGAGCGAGAAACAGAGGGGCTGAAACAGAGGGGCTGAAACAGAGGGTGAGAAACAGAGGGGCTGAAACAGAGGGCGAGAAACAGAGGCGCTGAAACAGAGGGGCTGAAACAGAGGGGCTGAATCAGAGGGGCTGATTCAGAGGGGCTGAAACAGAGGGGCTTAATCAGAGGAGCTGAAACAGAGGGCGAGAAACAGAGGGGCTGAAACAGAGGGCGAGAAACAGAGGAGCTGAAACAGAGGGGCTGAAACAGAGAGCGCGAAACAGAGGGGCTGAAACAGATGGCGAGAAACAGAGGCACTGAAACAGAGGTCGAGAAACAGAGGGGCTGAAACAGAGGGCAAGAAACAGAGGGGCTGAAACAGAGGGGCTGAAACAGAAGGGCTGAAACAGAGGGGCTGAAACAGAGGGCGAGAAATAGAGGGGCTGAATCAGAGGGGCTGAATCAGAAGGGCTGAAACAGAGGGGCTGAATCAGAGGGGCTGAAACAGAAGGCGAGAAACATAGGGGCTGAAACAGAGGGCGAGAAACTGAGGGGCAGAAACAGAGGGCGAGAAACAGAGGGGCTGAAACAGAGGGTCTGAAACAGAGGGCGAGAAACAGAGGGGCTGAAACAGAGGGCGAGAAACAGAGGGGCTGAAACAGAGGGGCTGAAACAGAGGGCGAGAAACAGAGGGGCAGAAACTGAGGGCGAGAAACAGAGGGGCTGAAACAGAGGGGCTGAAACAGAGGGTCTGAATCAGAGGGGCTGAAACAGAGGGCGAGAAACAAAGGGGCTGAAACAGCGGGCGAGAAACAGAGGGCGAGAAACAGAGGGGCTGAAACAGAGGGGCTGAAACAGACGGGCTGAATCAGAGAGCCTGAAACAGAGGGCGAAAAACAGAGGGGCTGAAACAGAGGGCGAAAAACAGAGGGGCTGAAACAGAGGGCGAGAAACAGAGGGGCTGAAACAGAGGGGCAGTAACAGAGGGGCTGAAACAGAGGGGCTGAAACAGAGGGCAAGAAACAGAGGGGCTGAAACAGAGGGGCTGAAACAGAGGGCAAGAAACAGAGGGGCTGAAAAAGAGGGGCTGAAACAGAAGGGCTGAAACAGAGGGGCTGAAACAGAGGGCGAGAACCAGAGGGGCTGAAACAGAGGGGCTGAATCAGAAGGGCTGAAACAGAGGGGCTGAATCAGAGGGGCTGAAACAGAAGGCGAGAAACAGAGGGGCTGAAACAGAGGGCGAGAAACTGAGGGGCAGAAACAGAGGGCGAGAAACAGAGGGGCTGAAACAGAGGGTCTGAAACAGAGGGCGAGAAACAGAGGGGCTGAAACAGAGGGTGAGAAACAGAGGGGCTGAAACAGATGGCGAGAAACAGAGGGACTGAAACAGAGGTCGAGAAACAGTGGGGCTGAAACAGAGGGCAAGAAACAGAGGGGCTGAAACAGAGGGGCTGAAACAGAAGGGCTGAAACAGAGGGGCTGAAACAGAGGGCGAGAAACAGAGGGGCTGAATCAGAGGGGCTGAATCAGAAGGGCTGAAACAGAGGGGCTGAATCAGAGGGGCTGAAACAGAAGGCGAGAAACAGAGGGGCTGAAACAGAGGGCGAGAAACTGAGGGGCAGAAACAGAGGGCGAGAAACAGAGGGGCTGAAACAGAGGGTCTGAAACAGAGGGCGAGAAACAGAGGGGCTGAAACAGAGGGCGAGAAACAGAGGGGCTGAAACAGAGGGGCTGAAACAGAGGGCGAGAAACAGAGGGGCAGAAACAGAGGGCGAGAAACAGAGGGGCTGAAACAGAGGGGCTGAAACAGAGGGTCTGAATCAGAGGGGCTGAAACAGAGGGCGAGAAACAAAGGGGCTGAAACAGCGGGCGAGAAACAGAGGGCGAGAAACAGAGGGGCTGAAACAGACGGGCTGAATCAGAGAGCCTGAAACAGAGGGCGAGAAAGAGAGGGGCTGAAACAGAGGGGCTGAAACAGAGGGGTTGAAACAGAGGGCGAGAAACAGAGGGGCTGAAACAGAGGGGCAGAAACAGAGGGGCTGAAACAGAGGGGCTGAAACAGAGGGCGAGAAACAGAGGGGCTGAAACAGAGGGGCTGAAACAGATGGGCTGAAACAGAGAGCCTGAAACAGAGGGGCAGAAACAGAGGGGCTGAAACAGAGTGCGAAAAACAGAGGGGCTGAAACAGAGGGCGAGAAACAGAGGGTGAGAAACAGAGGGCGAGAAACAGAGTGGATGAAACAGAGGGGCTGAAACAAAGGGGCTGAAATAGAGGGGCTGAAACAGAGGGGCTGAATCAGAGGGGCTGAAACAGAGTGGCTGAATCAGAGGGGCTGAAACAGAGGGCGAGAAACAGTGGGGTTGAAACAGAGGGCGAGAAACAGAGCGGCTGAAACAGAGGGGCTTAAACAGAGGGGCTGAAACAGATGGGGCTGAATCCGAGGGCGAGAAACAGAGAGGCTGAAACAGAGGGCGAGAAACAGAGGGGCTGAAACAGAGGGCAGGAAACAGAGGGGCTGAAACAGAGGGCGAGAAACAGAGGGGCTGAAACAGAGGGGCTGAAACAGAGGGGCTGAAACAGAGGGCGAGAAACAGAGGGGCTGAAACAGAGGGCGAGAAACAGAGGGGCTGAAACAGAGTGCGAGAAACAGAGGGCGAGAAACAGAGGGACTGAAACAGAGGGGCTGAAACAGAGGGGCTGAAACAGAGGGCGAGAAACAGAGGGGCTGAAACAGAGGGCGAGAAACAGAGGGGCTGAAACAGAGGGCGAGAAACAGAGGGGCTGAAACAGAGGGGCAGAAACAGAGGGGCTGAAACAGAGTGCGAAAAACAGAGGGGCTGAAACAGAGGGCGAGAAACAGAGGGTGAGAAACAGAGGGCGAGAAACAGAGTGGATGAAACAGAGGGGCTGAAACAAAGGGGCTGAAATAGAGGGGCTGAAACAGAGGGGCTGAATCAGAGGGGCTGAAACAGAGTGGCTGAATCAGAGGGGCTGAAACAGAGGGCGAGAAACAGTGGGGTTGAAACAGAGGGCGAGAAACAGAGCGGCTGAAACAGAGGGGCTTAAACAGAGGGGCTGAAACAGAGGGGCTGAATCCGAGGGCGAGAAACAGAGAGGCTGAAACAGAGGGCGAGAAACAGAGGGGCTGAAACAGAGGGCAGGAAACAGAGGGGCTGAAACAGAGGGCGAGAAACAGAGGGGCTGAAACAGAGGGGCTGAAACAGAGGGGCTGAAACAGAGGGCGAGAAACAGAGGGGCTGAAACAGAGGGCGAGAAACAGAGGGGCTGAAACAGAGTGCGAGAAACAGAGGGCGAGAAACAGAGGGACTGAAACAGAGGGGCTGAAACAGAGGGGCTGAAACAGAGGGCGAGAAACAGAGGGGCTGAAACAGAGGGCGAGAAACAGAGGGGCTGAAACAGAGGGCGAGAAACAGAGGGGCTGAAACAGAGGGGCTGAAACAGTGGGGCTGAAACAGAGCGGCTGAAACAGAGGGCGAGAAATAGAGGGGCTGAAACACAGGGCGAGAAACAGAAGGGCTGAAACAGAGGGCGAGATACAGAGGGGCTGAAACAGAGGGCGAGAAACAGAGGGGTTGAAACAGAGGGGCTGAAACAGAGGGGCTGAATCAGAGGGGCTGGAACAGAGAGCGCGAAACAGAGGGACTGAAACAGAGGGCGAGAAACAGGGGGGCTGAAACAGAGGGCGAGAAACAGAGGGGCTGATACAGAGGGCGAGAAACAGAGGGGCTGAAACAGAGGGCGAGAAACAGAGGGGCTGAAACAGAGGGGTTGAAACAGAGGGTGAGAAACAGAGGGGCTGAAACAGAGGTAGAAACAGAGGGGCTGAAACAGAGGGGCTGAAACAGAGGGGCTGAATCAGAGGGGCTGATTCAGAGGGGCTGAAACAGAGGGGCTGAATCAGAGGGGCTGAAACACAGGGCGAGAAACAGAGGGACTAAAAGAGAGGGCGAGAAACAGAGTGGCTGAAACAGAGGGCGAGAAACAGACGTGCAGAAACAGAGGGCGAGAAACAGAGGGACTGAAACAAAGGGGCTGGAACAGAGAGCGCGAAACAGAGGGACTGAAACAGAGGGCGAGAAACAGGGGGGCTGAAACAGAGGGCGAGAAACAGAGGGGCTGAAACAGAGGGCGAGAAACAGAGGGGCTGAAACAGAGGGGCTGAATCAGAGGGGCTGAAACAGAGGGGCTGAAACAGAGGGGCTGAATCAGATGGGCTGAATCAGAGGGGCTGAAACAGAGGGGCTGAAACAGAGGGCGTGAAACAGAGGGCGAGAAACAGAGGGACTGAAACAGAGGGGCTGAAACAGAGGGGCTGAAACAAAGCGGCTGATACAGAGGGCGAGAAACAGAGGGGCTGAAACAGAGGGCGAGATACAGAGGGGCTGAAAGAGAGGGGCTGAAACAGAGGGCGAGAAACAGAGAGGCTGAAACAGAGGGCGAGAAACAGAGGGCCTGAAACAGAGGGCGAGAAACAGAGGGCTGAAACAGAGGGGCTGAAACAGAGGGGCTGAAACAGAGGGGCTGAAACAGAGGGCGAGATACAGAGGGGCTGAAACAGAGGGCGAGAAACAGAGGGGCTGAAACAGAGGGGCTGAATCAGAGGGGCTGAAACAGAGGGGCTGAAACAGAGGGGCTGAATCAGATGGGCTGAATCAGAGGGGCTGAAACAGAGGGGCTGAAACAGAGGGCGTGAAACAGAGGGACTGAAACAGAGGGGCTGAAACAGAGGGGCTGAAACAAAGCGGCTGATACAGAGGGCGAGAAACAGAGGAGCTGAAACAGAGGGCGAGATACAGAGGGCTGAAACAGAGGGGCTGAAACAGAGGGGCTGAAACAGAGGGGCTGAGACAGAGGGCGAGAAACAGAGGGGCTGAAACAGAGGGGCTGAAACAGAGGGCGAGAAACAGAGGGACTGAAACAGAGGGGCTGAAACAGAGGGGCTGAATCAAAGCGGCTGATACAGAGGGCGAGAAACAGTGGGGCTGAAACAGAGGGCGAGATACAGAGGGGCTGAAAGAGAGGGGCTGAAACAGAGGGCGAGAAACAGAGAGGCTGAAACAGAGGGCGAGAAACAGAAGGCCTGAAACAGAGGGCGAGAAACAGAGGGCTGAAACAGAGGGGCTGAAACAGAGGGGCTGAAACAGAGGGGCTGAAACAGAGGGCGAGATACAGAGAGGCTGAAACAGAGGGCGAGAAACAGAGTGGCTGAAACAGAGGGCAAGAAACAGAGGAGCTGAAACAGAGGGCGAGAAACAGAGGGGCTGAAACAGAGAGCGAGAAACAGAGGGGCTGAAACAGAGGGGCTGAAACAGAGGGTGAGAAACAGAGGGGCTGAAACAGAGGGCGAGAAACAGAGGCGCTGAAACAGAGGGGCTGAAACAGAGGGGCTGAATCAGAGGGGCTGATTCAGAGGGGCTGAAACAGAGGGCGAGAACCAGAGGGGCTGAAACAGAGGGGCTGAATCAGAAGGGCTGAAACAGAGGGGCTGAATCAGAGGGGCTGAAACAGAAGGCGAGAAACAGAGGGGCTGAAACAGAGGGCGAGAAACTGAGGGGCAGAAACAGAGGGCGAGAAACAGAGGGGCTGAAACAGAGGGTCTGAAACAGAGGGCGAGAAACAGAGGGGCTGAAACAGAGGGTGAGAAACAGAGGGGCTGAAACAGATGGCGAGAAACAGAGGGACTGAAACAGAGGTCGAGAAACAGTGGGGCTGAAACAGAGGGCAAGAAACAGAGGGGCTGAAACAGAGGGGCTGAAACAGAAGGGCTGAAACAGAGGGGCTGAAACAGAGGGCGAGAAACAGAGGGGCTGAATCAGAGGGGCTGAATCAGAAGGGCTGAAACAGAGGGGCTGAATCAGAGGGGCTGAAACAGAAGGCGAGAAACAGAGGGGCTGAAACAGAGGGCGAGAAACTGAGGGGCAGAAACAGAGGGCGAGAAACAGAGGGGCTGAAACAGAGGGTCTGAAACAGAGGGCGAGAAACAGAGGGGCTGAAACAGAGGGCGAGAAACAGAGGGGCTGAAACAGAGGGGCTGAAACAGAGGGCGAGAAACAGAGGGGCAGAAACAGAGGGCGAGAAACAGAGGGGCTGAAACAGAGGGGCTGAAACAGAGGGTCTGAATCAGAGGGGCTGAAACAGAGGGCGAGAAACAAAGGGGCTGAAACAGCGGGCGAGAAACAGAGGGCGAGAAACAGAGGGGCTGAAACAGACGGGCTGAATCAGAGAGCCTGAAACAGAGGGCGAGAAACAGAGGGGCTGAAACAGAGGGGCTGAAACAGAGGGGTTGAAACAGAGGGCGAGAAACAGAGGGGCTGAAACAGAGGGGCAGAAACAGAGGGGCTGAAACAGAGGGGCTGAAACAGAGGGCGAGAAACAGAGGGGCTGAAACAGAGGGGCTGAAACAGATGGGCTGAAACAGAGAGCCTGAAACAGAGGGGCAGAAACAGAGGGGCTGAAACAGAGTGCGAAAAACAGAGGGGCTGAAACAGAGGGCGAGAAACAGAGGGTGAGAAACAGAGGGCGAGAAACAGAGTGGATGAAACAGAGGGGCTGAAACAAAGGGGCTGAAATAGAGGGGCTGAAACAGAGGGGCTGAATCAGAGGGGCTGAAACAGAGTGGCTGAATCAGAGGGGCTGAAACAGAGGGCGAGAAACAGTGGGGTTGAAACAGAGGGCGAGAAACAGAGCGGCTGAAACAGAGGGGCTTAAACAGAGGGGCTGAAACAGATGGGGCTGAATCCGAGGGCGAGAAACAGAGAGGCTGAAACAGAGGGCGAGAAACAGAGGGGCTGAAACAGAGGGCAGGAAACAGAGGGGCTGAAACAGAGGGCGAGAAACAGAGGGGCTGAAACAGAGGGGCTGAAACAGAGGGGCTGAAACAGAGGGCGAGAAACAGAGGGGCTGAAACAGAGAGCGAGAAACAGAGGGGCTGAAACAGAGTGCGAGAAACAGAGGGCGAGAAACAGAGGGACTGAAACAGAGGGGCTGAAACAGAGGGGCTGAAACAGAGGGCGAGAAACAGAGGGGCTGAAACAGAGGGCGAGAAACAGAGGGGCTGAAACAGAGGGCGAGAAACAGAGGGGCTGAAACAGAGGGGCAGAAACAGAGGGGCTGAAACAGAGTGCGAAAAACAGAGGGGCTGAAACAGAGGGCGAGAAACAGAGGGTGAGAAACAGAGGGCGAGAAACAGAGTGGATGAAACAGAGGGGCTGAAACAAAGGGGCTGAAATAGAGGGGCTGAAACAGAGGGGCTGAATCAGAGGGGCTGAAACAGAGTGGCTGAATCAGAGGGGCTGAAACAGAGGGCGAGAAACAGTGGGGTTGAAACAGAGGGCGAGAAACAGAGCGGCTGAAACAGAGGGGCTTAAACAGAGGGGCTGAAACAGAGGGGCTGAATCCGAGGGCGAGAAACAGAGAGGCTGAAACAGAGGGCGAGAAACAGAGGGGCTGAAACAGAGGGCAGGAAACAGAGGGGCTGAAACAGAGGGCGAGAAACAGAGGGGCTGAAACAGAGGGGCTGAAACAGAGGGGCTGAAACAGAGGGCGAGAAACAGAGGGGCTGAAACAGAGGGCGAGAAACAGAGGGGCTGAAACAGAGTGCGAGAAACAGAGGGCGAGAAACAGAGGGACTGAAACAGAGGGGCTGAAACAGAGGGGCTGAAACAGAGGGCGAGAAACAGAGGGGCTGAAACAGAGGGCGAGAAACAGAGGGGCTGAAACAGAGGGCGAGAAACAGAGGGGCTGAAACAGAGGGGCTGAAACAGTGGGGCTGAAACAGAGCGGCTGAAACAGAGGGCGAGAAATAGAGGGGCTGAAACACAGGGCGAGAAACAGAAGGGCTGAAACAGAGGGCGAGATACAGAGGGGCTGAAACAGAGGGCGAGAAACAGAGGGGTTGAAACAGAGGGGCTGAAACAGAGGGGCTGAATCAGAGGGGCTGATTCAGAGGGGCTGAAACAGAGGGGCTGAATCAGAGGGGCTGAAACAGAGGGCGAGAAACAGAGGGACTGAAAGAGAGGGCGAGAAACAGAGTGGCTGAAACAGAGGGCGAGAAAGAGACGTGCAGAAACAGAGGGCGAGAAACAGAGGGACTGAAACAAAGGGGCTGGAACAGAGAGCGCGAAACAGAGGGACTGAAACAGAGGGCGAGAAACAGAGGGGCTGAAACAGAGGGCGAGAAGCAGAGGGGCTGAAACAGAGGGCGAGAAACAGAGGGGCTGAAACAGTGGGCTGAATCAGATGGGCTGAATCAGAGGGGCTGAAACAGAGGGGCTGAAACAGAGGGCGAGAAACAGAGGGACTGAAACAGAGGGGCTGAAACAGAGGGGCTGAAACAAAGCGGCTGATACAGAGGGCGAGAAACAGAGGGGCTGAAACAGAGGGCGAGATACAGAGGGGCTGAAAGAGAGGGGCTGAAACAGAGGGCGAGAAACAGAGAGGCTGAAACAGAGGGCGAGAAACAGAGGGCCTGAAACAGAGGGCGAGAAACAGAGGGCTGAAACAGAGGGGCTGAAACAGAGGGGCTGAAACAGAGGGCGAGAAACAGAGGGGCTGAAACAGAGGGGCTGAAACAGAGGGCGAGAAACAGAGGGACTGAAACAGAGGGGCTGAAACAAAGCGGCTGATACAGAGGGCGTGAAACAGACGGGCTGAAACAGAGGGCGAGATACAGAGGGGCTGAAAGAGAGGGGCTGAAACAGAGGGTGAGAAACAGAGAGGCTGAAACAGAGGGCGAGAAACAGAGGGCCTGAAACAGAGGGCGAGAAACAGAGGGCTGAAACAGAGGGGCTGAAACAGAGGGGCTGAAACAGAGGGGCTGAAACAGAGGGCGAGATACAGAGAGGCTGAAACAGAGGGCGATAAACAGAGTGGCTGAAACAGAGGGCAAGAAACAGAGGGGCTGAAACAGAGGGCGAGATACAGAGAGGCTGAAACAGAGGGCGATAAACAGAGTGGCTGAAACAGAGGGCAAGAAACAGAGGGGCTGATACAGAGGGCGAGAAACAGAGGGGCTGAAACAGAGGGCGAGAAACAGAGGGGCTGAAACAGAGGGGTTGAAACAGAGGGTGAGAAACAGAGGGGCTGAAACAGAGGTAGAAACAGAGGGGCTGAAACAGAGGGGCTGAAACAGAGGGGCTGAATCAGAGGGGCTGATTCAGAGGGGCTGAAACAGAGGGGCTGAATCAGAGGGGCTGAAACACAGGGCGAGAAACAGAGGGACTAAAAGAGAGGGCGAGAAACAGAGTGGCTGAAACAGAGGGCGAGAAACAGACGTGCAGAAACAGAGGGCGAGAAACAGAGGGACTGAAACAAAGGGGCTGGAACAGAGAGCGCGAAACAGAGGGACTGAAACAGAGGGCGAGAAACAGGGGGGCTGAAACAGAGGGCGAGAAACAGAGGGGCTGAAACAGAGGGCGAGAAACAGAGGGGCTGAAACAGAGGGGCTGAATCAGAGGGGCTGAAACAGAGGGGCTGAAACAGAGGGGCTGAATCAGATGGGCTGAATCAGAGGGGCTGAAACAGAGGGGCTGAAACAGAGGGCGTGAAACAGAGGGCGAGAAACAGAGGGACTGAAACAGAGGGGCTGAAACAGAGGGGCTGAAACAAAGCGGCTGATACAGAGGGCGAGAAACAGAGGGGCTGAAACAGAGGGCGAGATACAGAGGGGCTGAAAGAGAGGGGCTGAAACAGAGGGCGAGAAACAGAGAGGCTGAAACAGAGGGCGAGAAACAGAGGGCCTGAAACAGAGGGCGAGAAACAGAGGGCTGAAACAGAGGGGCTGAAACAGAGGGGCTGAAACAGAGGGGCTGAAACAGAGGGCGAGATACAGAGGGGCTGAAACAGAGGGCGAGAAACAGAGGGGCTGAAACAGAGGGGCTGAATCAGAGGGGCTGAAACAGAGGGGCTGAAACAGAGGGGCTGAATCAGATGGGCTGAATCAGAGGGGCTGAAACAGATGGGCTGAAACAGAGGGCGTGAAACAGAGGGACTGAAACAGAGGGGCTGAAACAGAGGGGCTGAAACAAAGCGGCTGATACAGAGGGCGAGAAACAGAGGAGCTGAAACAGAGGGCGAGATACAGAGGGGCTGAAAGACAGGGGCTGAAACAGAGGGCGAGAAACAGAGAGGCTGAAAAAGAGGGCGAGAAACAGAGGGCCTGAAACAGAGGGCGAGAAACAGAGGGCTGAAACAGAGGGGCTGAAACAGAGGGGCTGAAACAGAGGGCAAGAAACAGAGGGGCTGATACAGAGGGCGAGAAACAGAGGGGCTGAAACAGAGGGCGAGAAACAGAGGGGCTGAAACAGAGGGGTTGAAACAGAGGGTGAGAAACAGAGGGGCTGAAACAGAGGTAGAAACAGAGGGGCTGAAACAGAGGGGCTGAAACAGAGGGGCTGAATCAGAGGGGCTGATTCAGAGGGGCTGAAACAGAGGGGCTGAATCAGAGGGGCTGAAACACAGGGCGAGAAACAGAGGGACTAAAAGAGAGGGCGAGAAACAGAGTGGCTGAAACAGAGGGCGAGAAACAGACGTGCAGAAACAGAGGGCGAGAAACAGAGGGACTGAAACAAAGGGGCTGGAACAGAGAGCGCGAAACAGAGGGACTGAAACAGAGGGCGAGAAACAGGGGGGCTGAAACAGAGGGCGAGAAACAGAGGGGCTGAAACAGAGGGCGAGAAACAGAGGGGCTGAAACAGAGGGGCTGAATCAGAGGGGCTGAAACAGAGGGGCTGAAACAGAGGGGCTGAATCAGATGGGCTGAATCAGAGGGGCTGAAACAGAGGGGCTGAAACAGAGGGCGTGAAACAGAGGGCGAGAAACAGAGGGACTGAAACAGAGGGGCTGAAACAGAGGGGCTGAAACAAAGCGGCTGATACAGAGGGCGAGAAACAGAGGGGCTGAAACAGAGGGCGAGATACAGAGGGGCTGAAAGAGAGGGGCTGAAACAGAGGGCGAGAAACAGAGAGGCTGAAACAGAGGGCGAGAAACAGAGGGCCTGAAACAGAGGGCGAGAAACAGAGGGCTGAAACAGAGGGGCTGAAACAGAGGGGCTGAAACAGAGGGGCTGAAACAGAGGGCGAGATACAGAGGGGCTGAAACAGAGGGCGAGAAACAGAGGGGCTGAAACAGAGGGGCTGAATCAGAGGGGCTGAAACAGAGGGGCTGAAACAGAGGGGCTGAATCAGATGGGCTGAATCAGAGGGGCTGAAACAGATGGGCTGAAACAGAGGGCGTGAAACAGAGGGACTGAAACAGAGGGGCTGAAACAGAGGGGCTGAAACAAAGCGGCTGATACAGAGGGCGAGAAACAGAGGAGCTGAAACAGAGGGCGAGATACAGAGGGGCTGAAAGACAGGGGCTGAAACAGAGGGCGAGAAACAGAGAGGCTGAAAAAGAGGGCGAGAAACAGAGGGCCTGAAACAGAGGGCGAGAAACAGAGGGCTGAAACAGAGGGGCTGAAACAGAGGGGCTGAAACAGAGGGGCTGAGACAGAGGGCGAGAAACAGAGGGGCTGAAACAGAGGGGCTGAAACAGAGGGCGAGAAACAGAGGGACTGAAACAGAGGGGCTGAAACAGAGGGGCTGAATCAAAGCGGCTGATACAGAGGGCGAGAAACAGAGGGGCTGAAACAGAGGGCGAGATACAGAGGGGCTGAAAGAGAGGGGCTGAAACAGAGGGCGAGAAACAGAGAGGCTGAAACAGAGGGCGAGAAACAGAAGGCCTGAAACAGAGGGCGAGAAACAGAGGGCTGAAACAGAGGGGCTGAAACAGAGGGGCTGAAACAGAGGGGCTGAAACAGAGGGCGAGATACAGAGAGGCTGAAACAGAGGGCGAGAAACAGAGTGGCTGAAACAGAGGGCAAGAAACAGAGGAGCTGAAACAGAGGGCGAGAAACAGAGGGGCTGAAACAGAGGGGCTGAAACATAGGGCGAGAAACAGAGGGACTGAAACAGAGGGGCTGAAACAGAGGGGCTGATACAGAGGGCGAGAAACAGAGCGGCTGAAACAGAGGGCGAGAAACAGAGGGGCTGAAACAAAGGGGCTGAAACAGTGCGGCTAAAACAGAGGGGCTGAAACAGAGGGCGAGAAATAGAGGGGCTGAAACAGAGGGCGAGAAACAGAGGGGCTGAAAGAGAGGGGCTGAAACAGAGGGGCTGAAACAGAGAGGCTGAAACAGAGGGCGAGAAACAGAGGGCCTGAAACAGAGGGCGAGAAACAGAGGGCTGAAACAGAGGTACTGAAACAGAGGGGCTGAAACAGAGGGGCTGAAACAGAGGGCGAGATACAGAGAGGCTGAAACAGAGGGCGAGAAACAGAGTGGCTGAAACAGAGAGCAAGAAACAGAGGGGCTGAAACAGAGGGCGAGAAACAGAGGGGCTGAAACAGAGGGGCTGAAACAGAGGGCGAGAAACAGAGGGACTGAAACAGAGGGGCTGAAACAGAGGGGCTGATACAGAGGGCGAGAAACAGAGCGGCTGAAACAGAGGGCGAGAAACAGAGGGGCTGAAACAAAGGGGCTGAAACAGTGGGGCTAAAACAGAGGGGCTGAAACAAAGGGCGAGAAATAGAGGGGCTGAAAGAGAGGGCGAGAAACAGAGGGGCTGAAACAGAGGGCGAGAAACAGAGGGGCTGAAACAGAGGGGCTGAAACAGAGGGGCTGAAACAGAGGGCGAGAAACAGAGGGGCTGAAACAGATGGCGAGAAACAGAGGGGCTGAAACAGAGGGCGAGAAACAGAGGGGCTGAATCAGAGGGGCTGAAACAGAGGGCGAGAAACAGATGGGCTGAAACACAGAGCGAGAAACAGAGGGGCTGAAACAGAGGGGCTGAAACAGAGGTTGAGAAACAGAGGGGCTGAAACAGAGGGCGAGATACAGAGAGGCTGAAACAGAGGGCGAGAAACAGAGTGGCTGAAACAGAGGGCAAGAAACAGAGGAGCTGAAACAGAGGGCGAGAAACAGAGGGGCTGAAACAGAGGGGCTGAAACAGAGGGCGAGAAACAGAGGGACTGAAACAGAGGGGCTGAAACAGAGGGGCTGATACAGAGGGCGAGAAACAGAGCGGCTGAAACAGAGGGCGAGAAACAGAGGGGCTGAAACAAAGGGGCTGAAACAGTGCGGCTAAAACAGAGGGGCTGAAACAGAGGGCGAGAAATAGAGGGGCTGAAACAGAGGGCGAGAAACAGAGGGGCTGAAAGAGAGGGGCTGAAACAGAGGGCGAGAAACAGAGAGGCTGAAACAGAGGGCGAGAAACAGAGGGCCTGAAACAGAGTGCGAGAAACAGAGGGCTGAAACAGAGGTACTGAAACAGAGGGGCTGAAACAGAGGGGCTGAAACAGAGGGCGAGATACAGAGAGGCTGAAACAGAGGGCGAGAAACAGAGTGGCTGAAACAGAGAGCAAGAAACAGAGGGGCTGAAACAGAGGGCGAGAAACAGAGGGGCTGAAACAGAGGGGCTGAAACAGAGGGCGAGAAACAGAGGGACTGAAACAGAGGGGCTGAAACAGAGGGGCTGATACAGAGGGCGAGAAACAGAGCGGCTGAAACAGAGGGCGAGAAACAGAGGGGCTGAAACAAAGGGGCTGAAACAGTGGGGCTAAAACAGAGGGGCTGAAACAAAGGGCGAGAAATAGAGGGGCTGAAAGAGAGGGCGAGAAACAGAGGGGCTGAAACAGAGGGCGAGAAACAGAGGGGCTGAAACAGAGGGGCTGAAACAGAGGGGCTGAAACAGAGGGCGAGAAACAGAGGGGCTGAAACAGAGGGCGAGAAACAGAGGGGCTGAAACAGAGGGCGAGAAACAGAGGGGCTGAATCAGAGGGGCTGAAACAGAGGGCGAGAAACAGATGGGCTGAAACACAGAGCGAGAAACAGAGGGGCTGAAACAGAGGGGCTGAAACAGAGGGTGAGAAACAGAGGGGCTGAAACAGAGGGCGAGAAACAGAGGGGCTGATTCAGAGGGGCTGAATCAGAGGGGCTTAATCAGAGGGGCTGAAACAGAGGGGCTTAATCAGACGGGCTGAAACAGAGGGCGAGAAACAGATGGGCTTAAACAGAGGGCGAGAAACAGAGGGGCAGAAACAGAGGGCGAGAAACAGAGGAGCAGAAACAGAGGGGCTGAAACAGAGAGCGCGAAACAGAGGGGCTGAAACAGATGGCGAGAAACAGAGGGACTGAAACAGAGTTCGAGAAACAGAGGGGCTGAAACAGAGGGCAAGAAACAGAGGGGCTGAAACAGAGTGGCTGGAACAGAGGGCGAGAAACAGAGGGGCTGAATCAGAGGGCGAGAAACAGAGGGGCTGAAACAGAGGGCGAGAAACAGAGGGCGAGAAACAGAGGGGCTGAAAAAGAGGGGCTGAAAAAGAGGGGCTGAAACAAAGCGGCTGATGCAGAGGGCGAGAAATAGAGGGGCTGAAGCAGAGGGGCTGAAACAGATGGGCTGAAACAGAGGGCGAGAAACAGAGAGGCTGAAACAGAGGGCGAGAAACAGAGGGGCTGAAACAGAGGGCGAGAAACAGAGGGGCTGAAACAGAGGTGCTGAAACAGAGGGGCTGAAACAGAGGGTCTGAAACAGAGGGCGAGAAACAGAGAGGCTGAAACAGAGGGCGAGAAACAGAGTGGCTGAAACAGAGGGCAAGAAACAGAGGGGCTGAAACAGAGGGCTAGAAACAGAGGGGCTGAAACAGAGGGGCTGAAAGAGAGGGGCTGAAACAGAGAGCGAGAAACAGAGGGGCTGAAACAGAGGGCCAGAAACAGAGGGCGAGAAACAGAGGGACTGAAACAGTGGGGCTGAAACAGAGGGGCTGATACAGAGGGCGAGAAACAGAGCGGCTGAAACAGAGGGCGAGAAACAGAGGGGCTGAAACAAAGGGGCTGAAACAGTGGGGCTAAAACAGAGGGGCTGAAACAGAGGGCGAGAAATAGAGGGGCTGAAACAGAGGGCGAGAAACAGAGGGGCTGAAACAGAGGGCGAGAAACAGAGGGGCTGAAACAGAGGGCGAGAAACAGAGGGGCTGAAACAGAGGGGCTGAAACAGAGGGGCTGAAACAGAGGGCGAGAAACAGAGGGGCTGAAACAGAGGGCGAGAAACAGAGGGGCTGAATCAGAGGGGCTGAAACAGAGGGCGAGAAACAGAGGGGCTGAAACAGAGAGCGAGAAACAGAGGGGCTGAAACAGAGGGGCTGAAACAGAGGGTGAGAAACAGAGGGGCTGAAACAGAGGGCGAGAAACAGAGGGGCTGAAACAGAGGGGCTGAAACAGAGGGGCTGAATCAGAGGGGCTGAAACAGAGGGGCTTAATCAGAGGGGCTGAAACAGAGGGCGAGAAACAGAGGGGCTGAAACAGAGGGCGAGAAACAGAGGGGCAGAAAAAGAGGGCGAGAAACAGAGGAGCTGAAACAGAGGGGTTGAAACAGAGAGCGCGAAACAGAGGGGCTGAAACAGATGGCGAGAAACAGAGGGACTGAAACAGAGGTCGAGAAACAGAGGGGCTGAAACCGAGGGCAAGAAACAGAGGGGCTGAAACAGAGGGGCTGAAACAGAAGGGCTGAAACAGAGGGGCTGAAACAGAGGGCGAGAAACAGAGGGGCTGAATCAGAGGGGCTGAATCAGAAGGGCTGAAACAGAGGGGCTGAATCAGAGGGGCTGAAACAGATGGCGAGAAACAGAGGGGCTGAAACAGAGGGCGAGAAACTGAGGGGCAGAAACAGAGGGCGAGAAACAGAGGGGCTGAAAAAGAGGGTCTGAAACAGAGGGCGAGAAACAGAGGGGCTGAAACAGAGGGCGAGAAACAGAGGGGCTGAAACAGAGGGGCTGAAACAGAGGGCGAGAAACAGAGTGGCAGAAACTGAGGGCGAGAAACAGAGGGGCAGAAACAGAGGGGCTGAAACAGAGGGTCTGAATCAGAGGGGCTGAAACAGAGGGCGAGAAACAAAGGGGCTGAAACAGCGGGCGAGAAACAGAGGGCGAGAAACAGAGGGGCTGAACCAGAGGGGCTGAAACAGACGGGCTGAAACAGAGAGCCTGAAACAGAGGGCGAGAAACAGAGGGGCTGAAACAGAGGGCGAAAAACAGAGGGGCTGAAACAGAGGGCGAGAAACAGAGGGGCTGAAACAGAGGGGCAGAAACAGAGGGGCTGAATCAGAGGGGCTGAAACAGAGGGCGAGAAACAGAGCGGCTGAATCAGAGGGGCTGAATCAGAGGGACTGAAACAGAGGGGCTGAAACAGTGGGCGAGAAACAAAGGGGCTGAAACAGCGGGCGAGAAACAGAGGGCGAGAAACAGAGGGGCTGAAACAGAGGGGCTGAAACAGATGGGCTGAAACAGAGAGCCTGAAACAGAGGGCGAGAAACAGAGGGGCTGAAACAGAGGGCGAAAAACAGAGGGGCTGAAACAGAGGGCGAGAAACAGAGGGTGAGAAACAGAGGGCGAGAAACAGAGTGGATGAAACAGAGGGGCTGAAACAAAGGGGCTGAAATAGTGGGGCTGAAACAGAGGGGCTGAATCAGAGGGGCTGAAACAGAGTGGCTGAATCAGAGGGGCTGAAACAGAGGGCGAGAAACAGAGGGGCTGAAACAGAGGGCGAGAAACAGAGCGGCTGAAACAGAGGGGCTTAAACAGAGGGGCTGAAACAGAGGGGCTGAATCCGAGGGCGAGAAACAGAGAGGCTGAAACAGAGGGCGAGAAACAGAGGGGCTGAAACAGAGGGCGAGAAACAGAGGGGCTGAAAGAGATGGCGAGAAACAGAGGGGCTGAAACAGAGGGCGAGAAACAGAGGGCGAGAAACAGAGGGGCTGAAACAGAGTGCGAGAAACAGAGGGCGAGAAACAGAGGGACTGAAACAGAGGGGCTGAAACAGAGGGGCTGAAGCAGAGGGCGAGAAACAGAGGGGCTGAAACAGAGTGCGAGAAACAGAGGGGCTGAAACAGAGGGGCTGAAACAAAGGGGCTGAAACAGAGGGCGAGAAACAGAGGGGCTGAAAAAGAGGGCAAGAAACAGAGTGGCTGAAACAGAGGGCGAGAAACAGAGGGTCTGAATCAGAGGAGCTGAAACAGAGGGCGAGAAACAGATGGGCTGAAACACAGAGCGAGAAACAGAGGGGCTGAAACAGAGGGGCTGAAACAGAGGGTGAGAAACAGAGGGGCTGAAACAGAGGGCGAGAAACAGAGGGGCTGATTCAGAGGGGCTGAATCAGAGGGGCTTAATCAGAGGGGCTGAAACAGAGGGGCTTAATCAGACGGGCTGAAACAGAGGGCGAGAAATAGAGGGGCTGAAACACAGGGCGAGAAACAGAGGGGCTGAAACAGAGGGGCTGAAACAAAGGGGCTGAAACAGAGGGCGAGAAACAGAGGGGCTGAAACAGAGGGGCTGAAACAAAGGGGCTGAAACAGAGGGCGAGAAACAGAGGGGCTGAAAAAGAGGGCGAGAAACAGAGTGGCTGAAACAGAGGGCGAGAAACAGAGGGTCTGAATCAGAGGAGCTGAAACAGAGGGCGAGAAACAGAGGGGCTGAAACAGAGGGCGAGAAACAGTGGGGCTGAAACAGAGGGGCTGAAACAGAGGGTGAGAAACAGAGGGGCTGAAACAGAGGGCGAGAAACAGAGGGGCTGAAACAGAGGGCGAGATACAGAGAGGCTGAAACAGAGGGCGAGAAACAGAGTGGCTGAAACAGAGAGCAAGAAACAGAGGGGCTGAAACAGAGGGCGAGAAACAGAGGGGCTGAAACAAAGGGGCTGAAACAGTGGGGCTGAAACAGAGGGGCTAAAACAGAGGGCGAGAAACAGAGGGGCTGAAACAGAGGGGCTGAAACAGAGGGGCTGAAACAGAGGGCGAGAAACTAAGGTACTGAATCAGAGGGGCTGTAACAGAGGGGCTGAATCAGAGGGGCTGAAACAGAGGGGCTGAAACAGAGGGCGAGAAACTAAGGTACTGAATCAGAGGGGCTGAAACAGAGGGGCTGAAACAGACGGGCTGAAACAGAGAGCCTGAAACAGAGTGGCTGAAACAGAGGGGCTGAAATAGAGGGTCTGAAACAGAGGGGCTGAATCAGAGGGGCTGAAACAGAGGGGCTGAATCAGAGGTGCTGAAACAGAGGGCGAGAAACAGAGGGGCTGAAACAGAGGGGCTGAATCAGAGGGGTTGAAACAGAGGGGCTGACACAGAGGGCGAGAAACAGAGAGGCTGAAACAGAGGGCGAGAAACAGAGGGGCTGAAACAGAGGGCGAGAAACAGAGGGGCTGAAACAGAGGGGCTGAAACAGAGGGGCTGAAACAGAGGGGCTGAAACAGAGGGCGAGAAACTAAGGTACTGAATCAGAGGGGCTGAAACAGAGGGGCTGAAACAGAGGGGCTGAAACAGACGGGCTGAAACAGAGAGCCTGAAACAGAGTGGCTGAAACAGGGGGGTTAAATAGAGGGTCTGAAACAGAAGGGCTGAATCAGAGGGGCTGAAACAGAGGGGCTGAATCAGAGGGGCTGAAACAGAGGGCGAGAAACAGAGGGGCTGAAACAGAGGGGCTGAATCAGAGCGGCTGAAACAGAGGGGCTGAAACAGAGGGCGAGAAACAGAGAGGCTGAAACAGAGGGCGAGAAACAGAGGGGCTGAAACAGAGGGCGAGAAACAGAGGGGCTGAAACAGAGGGGCTGAAACAGAGGGGATGAAACAGAGGGCGAGAAACAGAGGGGGTGAAACAGATGGCGAGAAACAGAGGGGCTGAAACAGAGGGCAAGAAACAGAGGGGCTAAAACAGAGGGCGAGAAACAGAGGGGCTGAAACAGAGGGGCTGAAACAGAGGGGCTGAAACAGAGGGGCTGAAACAGAGGGCGAGAAACTAAGGTACTGAATCAGAGGGGCTGAAACAGAGGGGCTGAAACAGAGGGGCTGAAACAGACGGGCTGAAACAGAGAGCCTGAAACAGAGTGGCTGAAACAGGGGGGTTAAATAGAGGGTCTGAAACAGAGGGGCTGAATCAGAGGGGCTGAAACAGAGGGGCTGAATCAGAGGGGCTGAAACAGAGGGCGAGAAACAGAGGGGCTGAAACAGAGGGGCTGAATCAGAGCGGCTGAAACAGAGGGGCTGAAACAGAAGGCGAGAAACAGAGACGCTGAAACAGAGGGCGAGAAACAGAGGGGCTGAAACAGAGGGCGAGAAACAGAGGGGCTGAAACAGAGGGGCTGAAACAGAGGGGATGAAACAGAGGGCGAGAAACAGAGGGGGTGAAACAGATGGCGAGAAACAGAGGGGCTGAAACAGAGGGCAAGAAACAGAGGGGCTGAATCAGAGGGGCTGAAACAGAGGGCGAGAAACAGAGGGGCTAAAACAGAGGGCGAGAAACAGAGGGGCTGAAACAGAGGTGCTGAAACAGAGGGTGAGAAACAGAGGGGCTGAAACAGAGGGCGAGAAACAGAGCGGCTGAAACAGAGGGCGAGAAACAGAGGAGCAGAAACAGAGGGCGAGAAACAGAGGGGCTGAAACAGAGGGGCTGAAACAGAGATTGCGAAACAGTGGGGCTGAAACAGAGGGCGAGAAACAGAGGGGCTGAAACAGAGGGGCTGAATCAGAGGGGCTGAAACAGAGGGGCTGAAACAGAGTGCGAGAAACAGAGGGGCTGAAACAGAGGGCAAGAAACAGAGGGGCTGAAACCGAGTGTCTGAAACAGAAGGGCTGAAACAGAGGGGCTGAAACAGAGGGCGAGAAACAGCGGGGCTGAATCAGAGGGGCTGAATCAGAGGGGCTGAAACAGAGGGGCTGAATCAGAGGGGCTGAAACAGAAGGCGAGAAACAGAGGGGCTGAAACAGAGGGCGAGAAGCAGAGGGGCAGAAACAGAGGGCGAGAAACAGAGGGTCTGAATCAGAGGAGCTGAAACAGAGGGCGAGAAACAGAGGGGCTGAAACAGAGGGCGAGAAACAGTGGGGCTGAAACAGAGGGGCTGAAACAGAGGGTGAGAAACAGAGGGGCTGAAACAGAGGGCGAGAAACAGAGGGGCTGAAACAGAGGGCGAGATACAGAGAGGCTGAAACAGAGGGCGAGAAACAGAGTGGCTGAAACAGAGAGCAAGAAACAGAGGGGCTGAAACAGAGGGCGAGAAACAGAGGGGCTGAAACAAAGGGGCTGAAACAGTGGGGCTGAAACAGAGGGGCTAAAACAGAGGGCGAGAAACAGAGGGGCTGAAACAGAGGGGCTGAAACAGAGGGGCTGAAACAGAGGGCGAGAAACTAAGGTACTGAATCAGAGGGGCTGAAACAGAGGGGCTGAATCAGAGGGGCTGAAACAGAGGGGCTGAAACAGAGGGCGAGAAACTAAGGTACTGAATCAGAGGGGCTGAAACAGAGGGGCTGAAACAGACGGGCTGAAACAGAGAGCCTGAAACAGAGTGGCTGAAACAGAGGGGCTGAAATAGAGGGTCTGAAACAGAGGGGCTGAATCAGAGGGGCTGAAACAGAGGGGCTGAATCAGAGGTGCTGAAACAGAGGGCGAGAAACAGAGGGGCTGAAACAGAGGGGCTGAATCAGTGGGGTTGAAACAGAGGGGCTGACACAGAGGGCGAGAAACAGAGAGGCTGAAACAGAGGGCGAGAAACAGAGGGGCTGAAACAGAGGGCGAGAAACAGAGGGGCTGAAACAGAGGGGCTGAAACAGAGGGGCTGAATCAGAGGTGCTGAAACAGAGGGCGAGAAACAGAGGGGCTGAAACAGAGGGGCTGAATCAGAGGGGTTGAAACAGAGGGGCTGACACAGAGGGCGAGAAACAGAGAGGCTGAAACAGAGGGCGAGAAACAGAGGGGCTGAAACAGAGGGCGAGAAACAGAGGGGCTGAAACAGAGGGGCTGAAACAGAGGGGCTGAAACAGAGGGGCTGAAACAGAGGGCGAGAAACTAAGGTACTGAATCAGAGGGGCTGAAACAGAGGGGCTGAAACAGAGGGGCTGAAACAGACGGGCTGAAACAGAGAGCCTGAAACAGAGTGGCTGAAACAGGGGGGTTAAATAGAGGGTCTGAAACAGAGGGGCTGAATCAGAGGGGCTGAAACAGAGGGGCTGAATCAGAGGGGCTGAAACAGAGGGCGAGAAACAGAGGGGCTGAAACAGAGGGGCTGAATCAGAGCGGCTGAAACAGAGGGGCTGAAACAGAGGGCGAGAAACAGAGAGGCTGAAACAGAGGGCGAGAAACAGAGGGGCTGAAACAGAGGGCGAGAAACAGAGGGGCTGAAACAGAGGGGCTGAAACAGAGGGGATGAAACAGAGGGCGAGAAACAGAGGGGGTGAAACAGATGGCGAGAAACAGAGGGGCTGAAACAGAGGGCAAGAAACAGAGGGGCTGAAAGAGAGGGCGAGAAACAGAGGGGCTGAAACAGAGGTGCTGAAACAGAGGGTGAGAAACAGAGGGGCTGAAACAGAGGGCGAGAAACAGAGGGGCTGAAACAGAGGGGCTGAAACAGAGGGGCTGATTCAGAGGGGCTTAAACCGAGGGGCGGAATCAGAGGGGCTGAAACAGAGGGCGAGAAACAGAGCGGCTGAAACAGAGGGCGAGAAACAGAGGAGCAGAAACAGAGGGCGAGAAACAGAGGGGCTGAAACAGAGGGGCTGAAACAGAGATTGCGAAACAGTGGGGCTGAAACAGAGGGCGAGAAACAGAGGGGCTGAAACAGAGGGGCTGAATCAGAGGGGCTGAAACAGAGGGGCTGAAACAGAGTGCGAGAAACAGAGGGGCTGAAACAGAGGGCAAGAAACAGAGGGGCTGAAACCGAGTGTCTGAAACAGAAGGGCTGAAACAGAGGGGCTGAAACAGAGGGCGAGAAACAGCGGGGCTGAATCAGAGGGGCTGAATCAGAGGGGCTGAAACAGAGGGGCTGAATCAGAGATTGCGAAACAGTGGGGCTGAAACAGAAGGCGAGAAACAGAGGGGCTGAAACAGAGGGCGAGAAGCAGAGGGGCAGAAACAGAGGGCGAGAAACAGAGGGTCTGAATCAGAGGAGCTGAAACAGAGGGCGAGAAACAGAGGGGCTGAAACAGAGGGCGAGAAACAGTGGGGCTGAAACAGAGGGGCTGAAACAGAGATTGCGAAACAGTGGGGCTGAAACAGAAGGCGAGAAACAGAGGGGCTGAAACAGAGGGCGAGAAGCAGAGGGGCAGAAACAGAGGGCGAGAAACAGAGGGTCTGAATCAGAGGAGCTGAAACAGAGGGCGAGAAACAGAGGGGCTGAAACAGAGGGCGAGAAACAGTGGGGCTGAAACAGAGGGGCTGAAACAGAGGGTGAGAAACAGAGGGGCTGAAACAGAGGGCGAGAAACAGAGGGGCTGAAACAGAGGGCGAGATACAGAGAGGCTGAAACAGAGGGCGAGAAACAGAGTGGCTGAAACAGAGAGCAAGAAACAGAGGGGCTGAAACAGAGGGCGAGAAACAGAGGGGCTGAAACAAAGGGGCTGAAACAGTGGGGCTGAAACAGAGGGGCTAAAACAGAGGCCGAGAAACAGAGGGGCTGAAACAGAGGGGCTGAAACAGAGGGCGAGAAACTAAGGTACTGAATCAGAGGGGCTGAAACAGAGGGGCTGAATCAGAGGGGCTGAAACAGAGGGGCTGAAACAGAGGGCGAGAAACTAAGGTACTGAATCAGAGGGGCTGAAACAGAGGGGCTGAAACAGACGGGCTGAAACAGAGAGCCTGAAACAGAGTGGCTGAAACAGAGGGGCTGAAATAGAGGGTCTGAAACAGAGGGGCTGAATCAGAGGGGCTGAAACAGAGGGGCTGAATCAGAGGTGCTGAAACAGAGGGCGAGAAACAGAGGGGCTGAAACAGAGGGGCTGAATCAGTGGGGTTGAAACAGAGGGGCTGACACAGAGGGCGAGAAACAGAGAGGCTGAAACAGAGGGCGAGAAACAGAGGGGCTGAAACAGAGGGCGAGAAACAGAGGGGCTGAAACAGAGGGGCTGAAACAGAGGGGCTGAATCAGAGGTGCTGAAACAGAGGGCGAGAAACAGAGGGGCTGAAACAGAGGGGCTGAATCAGAGGGGTTGAAACAGAGGGGCTGACACAGAGGGCGAGAAACAGAGAGGCTGAAACAGAGGGCGAGAAACAGAGGGGCTGAAACAGAGGGCGAGAAACAGAGGGGCTGAAACAGAGGGGCTGAAACAGAGGGGCTGAAACAGAGGGGCTGAAACAGAGGGCGAGAAACTAAGGTACTGAATCAGAGGGGCTGAAACAGAGGGGCTGAAACAGAGGGGCTGAAACAGACGGGCTGAAACAGAGAGCCTGAAACAGAGTGGCTGAAACAGGGGGGTTAAATAGAGGGTCTGAAACAGAGGGGCTGAATCAGAGGGGCTGAAACAGAGGGGCTGAATCAGAGGGGCTGAAACAGAGGGCGAGAAACAGAGGGGCTGAAACAGAGGGGCTGAATCAGAGCGGCTGAAACAGAGGGGCTGAAACAGAGGGCGAGAAACAGAGAGGCTGAAACAGAGGGCGAGAAACAGAGGGGCTGAAACAGAGGGCGAGAAACAGAGGGGCTGAAACAGAGGGGCTGAAACAGAGGGGATGAAACAGAGGGCGAGAAACAGAGGGGGTGAAACAGATGGCGAGAAACAGAGGGGCTGAAACAGAGGGCAAGAAACAGAGGGGCTGAATCAGAGGGGCTGAAACAGAGGGCGAGAAACAGAGGGGCTAAAACAGAGGGCGAGAAACAGAGGGGCTGAAACAGAGGGGCTGAAACAGAGGGGCTGAAACAGAGGGGCTGAAACAGAGGGCGAGAAACTAAGGTACTGAATCAGAGGGGCTGAAACAGAGGGGCTGAAACAGAGGGGCTGAAACAGACGGGCTGAAACAGAGCCTGAAACAGAGTGGCTGAAACAGGGGGGTTAAATAGAGGGTCTGAAACAGAGGGGCTGAATCAGAGGGGCTGAAACAGAGGGGCTGAATCAGAGGGGCTGAAACAGAGGGCGAGAAACAGAGGAACTGAAACAGAGGGGCTGAATCAGAGGGGCTGAAACAGAGGGGCTGAAACAGAGGGCGAGAAACAGAGAGGCTGAAACAGAGGGAGAGAAACAGAGGGGCTGAAACAGAGGGCGAGAAACAGAGGGGCTGAAACAGAGGGGCTGAAACAGAGGGGATGAAACAGAGGGCGAGAAACAGAGGGGGTGAAACAGATGGCGAGAAACAGAGGGGCTGAAACAGAGGGCAAGAAACAGAGGGGCTGAATCAGAGGGGCTGAAACAGAGGGCGAGAAACAGAGGGGCTAAAACAGAGGGCGAGAAACAGAGGGGCTGAAACAGAGGTGCTGAAACAGAGGGTGAGAAACAGAGGGGCTGAAACAGAGGGCGAGAAACAGAGGGGCTGAAACAGAGGGGCTGAAACAGAGGGGCTGATTCAGAGGGGCTGAAACAGAGGGGCGGAATCAGAGGGGCTGAAACAGAGGGCGAGAAACAGAGCGGCTGAAACAGAGGGCGAGAAACAGAGGAGCAGAAACAGAGGGCGAGAAACAGAGGGGCTGAAACAGAGGGGCTGAAACAGAGATTGCGAAACAGTGGGGCTGAAACAGAGGGCGAGAAACAGAGGGGCTGAAACAGAGGGGCTGAATCAGAGGGGCTGAAACAGAGGGGCTGAAACAGAGTGCGAGAAACAGAGGGGCTGAAACAGAGGGCAAGAAACAGAGGGGCTGAAACCGAGTGTCTGAAACAAAAGGGCTGAAACAGAGGGGCTGAAACAGAGGGCGAGAAACAGAGCGGCTGAAACAGAGGGCGAGAATCAGAGGGGCTGAATCAGAGGGGCTGAAACAGAGGGGCTGAATCAGAGGGGCTGAAACAGAAGGCGAGAAACAGAGGGGCTGAAACAGAGGGCGAGAAGCAGAGGGGCAGAAACAGAGGGCGAGAAACAGAGGGTCTGAATCAGAGGAGCTGAAACAGAGGGCGAGAAACAGAGGGGCTGAAACAGAGGGCGAGAAACAGTGGGGCTGAAACAGAGGGGCTGAAACAGAGGGTGAGAAACAGAGGGGCTGAAACAGAGGGCGAGAAACAGAGGGGCTGAAACAGAGGGCGAGATACAGAGAGGCTGAAACAGAGGGCGAGAAACAGAGTGGCTGAAACAGAGAGCAAGAAACAGAGGGGCTGAAACAGAGGGCGAGAAACAGAGGGGCTGAAACAAAGGGGCTGAAACAGTGGGGCTGAAACAGAGGGGCTAAAACAGAGGGCGAGAAACAGAGGGGCTGAAACAGAGGGGCTGAAACAGAGGGGCTGAAACAGAGGGCGAGAAACTAAGGTACTGAATCAGAGGGGCTGAAACAGAGGGGCTGAATCAGAGGGGCTGAAACAGAGGGGCTGAAACAGAGGGTGAGAAACTAAGGTACTGAATCAGAGGGGCTGAAACAGAGGGGCTGAAACAGACGGGCTGAAACAGAGAGCCTGAAACAGAGTGGCTGAAACAGAGGGGCTGAAATAGAGGGTCTGAAACAGAGGGGCTGAATCAGAGGGGCTGAAACAGAGGGGCTGAATCAGAGGTGCTGAAACAGAGGGCGAGAAACAGAGGGGCTGAAACAGAGGGGCTGAATCAGTGGGGTTGAAACAGAGGGGCTGACACAGAGGGCGAGAAACAGAGAGGCTGAAACAGAGGGCGAGAAACAGAGGGGCTGAAACAGAGGGCGAGAAACAGAGGGGCTGAAACAGAGGGGCTGAAACAGAGGGGCTGAAACAGAGGGGCTGAAACAGAGGGCGAGAAACTAAGGTACTGAATCAGAGGGGCTGAAACAGAGGGGCTGAAACAGAGGGGCTGAAACAGACGGGCTGAAACAGAGAGCCTGAAACAGAGTGGCTGAAACAGGGGGGTTAAATAGAGGGTCTGAAACAGAGGGGCTGAATCAGAGGGGCTGAAACAGAGGGGCTGAATCAGAGGGGCTGAAACAGAGGGTGAGAAACAGAGGGGCTGAAACAGAGGGGCTGAATCAGAGCGGCTGAAACAGAGGGGCTGAAACAGAGGGCGAGAAACAGAGAGGCTGAAACAGAGGGCGAGAAACAGAGGGGCTGAAACAGAGGGCGAGAAACAGAGGGGCTGAAACAGAGGGGCTGAAACAGAGGGGATGAAACAGAGGGCGAGAAACAGAGGGGGTGAAACAGATGGCGAGAAACAGAGGGTCTGAAACAGAGGGCAAGAAACAGAGGGGCTGAATCAGAGGGGCTGAAACAGAGGGCGAGAAACAGAGGGGCTAAAACAGAGGGCGAGAAACAGAGGGGCTGAAACAGAGAGGCTGAAACAGAGGGGCTGAAACAGAGGGGCTGAAACAGAGGGCGAGAAACTAAGGTACTGAATCAGAGGGGCTGAAACAGAGGGGCTGAAACAGAGGGGCTGAAACAGACGGGCTGAAACAGAGAGCCTGAAACAGAGTGGCTGAAACAGGGGGGTTAAATAGAGGGTCTGAAACAGAGGGGCTGAATCAGAGGGGCTGAAACAGAGGGGCTGAATCAGAGGGGCTGAAACAGAGGGCGAGAAACAGAGGGGCTGAAACAGAGGGGCTGAATCAGAGGGGCTGAAACAGAGGGGCTGAAACAGAGGGCGAGAAACAGAGAGGCTGAAACAGAGGGCGAGAAACAGAGGGGCTGAAACAGAGGGCGAGATACAGAGGGGCTGAAACAGAGGGGCTGAAACAGAGGGGATGAAACAGAGGGCGAGAAACAGAGGGGGTGAAACAGATGGCGAGAAACAGAGGGGCTGAAACAGAGAGCAAGAAACAGAGGGGCTGAATCAGAGGGGCTGAAACAGAGGGCGAGAAACAGAGGGGCTAAAACAGAGGGCGAGAAACAGAGGGGCTGAAACAGAGGTGCTGAAACAGAGGGTGAGAAACAGAGGGGCTGAAACAGAGGGCGAGAAACAGAGGGGCTGAAACAGAGGGGCTGAAACAGAGGGGCTGATTCAGAGGGGCTGAAACAGAGGGGCTGAATCAGAGGGGCTGAAACAGAGGGCGAGAAACAGAGCGGCTGAAACAGAGGGCGAGAAACAGAGGAGCAGAAACAGAGGGCGAGAAACAGAGGGGCTGAAACAGAGGGGCTGAAACAGAGATTGCGAAACAGTGGGGCTGAAACAGAGGGCGAGAAACAGAGGGGCTGAAACAGAGGGGCTGAATCAGAGGGGCTGAAACAGAGGGGCTGAAACAGAGTGCGAGAAACAGAGGGGCTGAAACAGAGGGCAAGAAAGAGAGGGGCTGAAACCGAGTGTCTGAAACAGAAGGGCTGAAACAGAGGGGCTGAAACAGAGGGCGAGAAACAGAGGGGCTGAATCAGAGGGGCTGAATCAGAGGGGCTGAAACAGAGGGGCTGAATCAGAGGGGCTGAAACAGAAGGCGAGAAACAGAGGGGCTGAAACAGAGGGCGAGAAGCAGAGGGGCAGAAACAGAGGGCGAGAAACAGAGGGGCTGAAACAGAGGGGCTGAAACAGAGGGCAAGAAACAGAGGGGCTGAAACAGAGGGCGAGAAACAGAGGGGCTGAAACAGAGGGGCTGAATCAGAGGGGCTGAAACAGAAGGCGAGAAACAGAGGGGCTGAAACAGAGGGCGAGAAGCAGAGGGGCAGAAACAGAGGGCGAGAAACAGAGGGGCTGAAACAGAGGGGCTGAAACAGAGTGCGAGAAACAGAGGGGCTGAAACAACGGGCGAGAAACAGAGTGGCTGAAACAGAGGGGCAGAAACAGAGGGGCTGAAACAGAGGGGCTGAATCGGAGGGGCTGAAATAGAGGGGCTGAAAGAGAGGGGCTGAAACAGAGGGCAAGAAACAGAGTGGCTGAAACAGAGGGGCTGAAACAGAGGGGCAGAAACAGAGGGCGAGAAACAGAGGGGCTGAATCAGAGGGGCTGAATCAGAGGGGCTGAAACAGAGGGGCTGAAACAGAGGGCGAGAAACAGAGGGGCTGAATCAGAGGGGCTGAATCAGAGGGGCTGAAACAGAGGGGCAGAAACAGAGGGCGAGAAACTAAGGGACTGAATCAGAGGGGCTGAAACAGAGGGGATGAAACAGACGGGCTGAAACAGAGAGCCTGAAACAGAGGGGCTTAAACAGAGGGGCTGAAATAGTGGGGCTGAAACAGAGGGGCTGAAACAGACGGGCTGAAACAGAGAGCCTGAAACAGAGTGGCTGAAACAGAGGGGCTGAAATAGAGGGTCAGAAACAGAGGGGCTGAATCAGAGGGGCTGAAACAGAGGGGCTGAATCAGAGGGGCTGAAACAGAGGGGCTGAAACAGAGGGCGAGAAACAGAGAGGCTGAAACAGAGGGCAAGAAACAGAGGGGCTGAAACAGAGGGCGAGAAACAGAGGGGCTGAAACAGAGGGGCTGAAACAGAGGGGCTGAAACAGAGGGCGAGAAACAGAGGGGCTGAAACAGATGGCGAGAAACAGAGGGGCTGAAACAGAGGGCGAGAAACAGAGGGGCTGAATCAGAGGGGCTGAAACAGTGGGGCTGAAACAGAGGGGCTGAAAAAGAGGGCGAGAAATAGAGGGGCTGAAACAGAGGGCGAGAAACAGAGGGGCTGAAACAGAGGGCCAGAAACAGAGGGGCTGAAACAGAGGGGCTGAAACAGAGGGGCTGAAACAGAGGGCGAGAAACAGAGGGGCTGAAAGAGATGGCGAGAAACAGAGGGGCTGAAACAGAGGGCGAGAAACAGAGGGCGAGAAACAGAGGGGCTGAAACAGAGGGCGAGAAACAGAGGGGCTGAAACAGAGGTGCTGAAACAGAGGGTGAGAAACAGAGGGGCTGAAACAGAGGGCGAGAAACAGAGGGGCTGAAACAGAGGGGCTGAAACAGAGGGGCTGATTCAGAGGGGCTGAAACAGAGGGGCTGAATCGGAGGGGCTGAAACAGAGGGCGAGAAACAGAGGGGCTGAAACAGAGGGCGAGAAACAGAGGAGCAGAAACAGAGGGCGAGAAACAGAGGGGCTGAAACAGAGGGGCTGAAACAGAGAGTGCGAAACAGAGGGGCTGAAACAGAGGGCGAGAAACAGAGGGGCTGAAACAGAGGGTCTGAAACAGAGGGGCTGAAACAGAGGGCAAGAAACAGAGGGGCTGAAACCGAGTGGCTGAAACAGAAGGGCTGAAACAGAGGGGCTGAAACAGAGGGCGAGAAACAGAGTGGCTGAATCAGATGGGCTGAATCAGAGGGGCTGAAACAGAGGGGCTGAATCAGAGGGGCTGAAACAGAAGGCGAGAAACAGAGGGGCTGAAACAGAGGGCGAGAAACAGAGGGGCAGAAACAAAGGGCGAGAAACAGAGGGGCTGAAACAGAGGGGATGAAACAGAGGGCAAGAAACAGAGGGGCTGAAACAGAGGGCGAGAAACAGAGGGATTGAAACAGAGGGGCTGAAACAGAGGGGCTGACACAGAGGTCGAGAAACAGAGGGGCTGAAACAGAGGGCGACAAACAGAGGGGCTGAAACAAAGGGCGAGAAACAGAGGGGCTGAAACAGAGGGGCTGAACCAGAGGGGCTGAAACAGAGGGGCTGAAACAGAGGGCGAGAAACAGAGGGGCTGAATCAGAGGGGCTGAATCAGAGGGTCTGAAACAGAGGGGCTGAAACAGAGGGCGAGAAACTAAGGCACTGAATCAGAGGGGCTGAAACAGAGGGGCTGAAACAGAGGGGCTGAAACAGACGGGCTGAAACAGAGAGCCTGAAACAGAGTGGCTGAAACAGAGGGGCTGAAATAGAGGGTCTGAATCAGAGGGGCTGAATCAGAGGTGCTGAAACAGAGGGCGAGAAACAGAGGGGCTGAAACAGAGGGGCTGAATAAGAGGGGTTGAAAACGAGGGGCTGACACAGAGGCGAGAAACAGAGAGGCTGAAACTGAGGGCGAGAAACAGAGGGGCTGAAACAGAGGGCGAGAAACAGAGGGGCTGAAACAGAGGGGCTGAAACAGAGGGGCTGAAACAGAAGGGCTGAAACAGAGGGGCTGAAATAGAGGGTCTGAAACAGAGGGGCTGAAACAGAGGGCGAGAAACAGAGGGGCTGAATCAGAGGGGCTGAAACAGAGGGGCTGAAACAGAGGGCGAGAAACAGAGAGGCTGAAACAGAGGGCAAGAAACAGAGGGGCTGAAACAGAGGGCGAGAAACAGAGGGGCTGAAACAGAGGGGCTGAAACAGAGGGGCTGAAACAGAGGGCGAGAAACAGAGGGGCTGAAACAGATGGCGAGAAACAGAGGGGCTGAAACAGAGGGCGAGAAACAGAGGGGCTGAATCAGAGGGGCTGAAACAGTGGGGCTGAAACAGAGGGGCTGAAACAGAGGGCGAGAAATAGAGGGGCTGAAACAGAGGGCGAGAAACAGAGGGGCTGAAACAGAGGGCCAGAAACAGAGGGGCTGAAACAGAGGGGCTGTAACAGAGGGGCTGAAACAGAGGGCGAGAAACAGAGGGGCTGAAAGAGATGGCGAGAAACAGAGGGGCTGAAACAGAGGGCGAGAAACAAAGGGCGAGAAACAGAGGGGCTGAAACAGAGGGCGAGAAACAGAGGGGCTGAAACAGAGGTGCTGAAACAGAGGGTGAGAAACAGAGGGGCTGAAACAGAGGGCGAGAAACAGAGGGGCTGAAACAGAGGGGCTGATTCAGAGGGGCTGAAACAGAGGTGCTGAATCGGAGGGGCTGAAACAGAGGGCGAGAAACAGAGGGGCTGAAACAGAGGGCGAGAAACAGAGGAGCAGAAACAGAGGGCGAGAAACAGAGGGGCTGAAACAGAGGGGCTGAAACAGAGAGTTGCGAAACAGAGGGGCTGAAACAGAGGGCGAGAAACAGAGGGGCTGAAACAGAGGGTCTGAAACAGAGGGGCTGAAACAGAGGGCAAGAAACAGAGGGGCTGAAACCGAGTGGCTGAAACAGAAGGGCTGAAACAGAGGGGCTGAAACAGAGGGCGAGAAACAGAGAGGCTGAATCAGAGGGGCTCAATCAGAGGGGCTGAAACAGAGGGGCTGAATCAGAGGGGCTGAAACAGAAGGCGAGAAACAGAGGGGCAGAAACAAAGGGCGAGAAACAGAGGGGCTGAAACAGAGGGGATGAAATAGAGGGCAAGAAACAGAGGGGCTGAAACAGAGGGCGAGAAACAGAGGGACTGAAACTGAGGGGCTGAAACAGAGGGGCTGACACAGAGGTCGAGAAACAGAGGGGCTGAAACAGAGGGCGACAAACAGAGGGGCTGAAACAAAGGGCGAGAAACAGAGGGGCTGAAACAGAGGGGCTGAACCAGAGGGGCTGAAACAGAGGGGCGTAAACAGAGGGGCTGAAACAGAGGGCGAGAAACAGAGAGGCTGAAACAGAGGGCGAGAAACAGAGGGGCTGAAACAGAGGGCGAGAAACAGAGGGGCTGAAACAGAGGGGCTGAAACAGAGGGGCTGAAACAGAGGGCGAGAAACAGAGGGGGTGAAACAGATGGCGAGAAACAGAGGGGCTGAAACAGAGGGCGAGAAACAGAGGGGCTGAATCAGAGGGGCTGAAACAGAGGGCGAGAAACAGAGGGGCTAAAACAGAGGTCGAGAAACAGAGGGGCTGAAACAGAGGTGCTGAAACAGAGGGTGAGAAACAGAGGGGCTGAAACAGAGGGCGAGAAACAGAGGGGCTGAAACAGAGGGGCTGAAACAGAGGGGCTGATTCAGAGGGGCTGAAACAGAGGGGCTGAATCAGAGGGGCTGAAACAGAGGGCGAGAAACAGAGCGGCTGAAACAGAGGGCGAGAAACAGAGGAGCAGAAACAGAGGGCGAGAAACAGAGGGGCTGATACAGAGGGGCTGAAACAGAGAGTGCGAAACAGAGGGGCTGAAACAGAGGGCGAGAAACAGAGGGGCTGAAACAGAGGGCGAGAAACAGAGGGGCTGAAACAGAGGGCAAGAAACAGAGGGGCTGAAACCGAGTGTCTGAAACAGAAGGGCTGAAACAGAGGGGCTGAAACAGAGGGCGAGAAACAGAGGGGCTGAATCAGAGGGGCTGAATCAGAGGGGCTGAAACAGAGGGGCTGAATCAGAGGGGCTGAAACAGAAGGCGAGAAACAGAGGGGCTGAAACAGAGGGCGAGAAGCAGAGGGGCAGAAACAGAGGGCGAGAAACAGAGGGGCTGAAACAGAGGCGCTGAAACAGAGGGCAAGAAACAGAGGGGCTGAAACAGAGGGGCTGAAACAAAGGGCGAGAAACAGAGTGGCTGAAACAGAGGGGCAAAAACAGAGGGGCTGAAGCAGAGGGGCTGAATCGGAGGGGCTGAAACAGAGGGGCTGAAACAGAGGGGCTGAAAAAGAGGGCAAGAAACAGAGGGGCTGAAACAGAGGGGCTGAAACAGAGGGGCAGAAACAGAGGGCGAGAAACAGAGGGGCTCAATCAGAGGGGCTGAATCAGAGGGACTGAAACAGAGGGGCTGAAACAGAGGGCGAGAAACAGAGGGGCTGAATCAGAGGGGCTGAAACAGAGGGGCTGAAACAGACGGGCTGAAACAGAGAGCCTGAAACAGAGGGGCTGAAACAGAGGGGCTGAAATAGAGGGGCTGAAACAGAGGGGCTGAAACAGAGGGCGACAAACTAAGGTACTGAATCAGAGGGGCTGAAACAGAGGGGCTGAAACAGACGGGCTGAAACAGAGGGGCTGAAACAGAGTGGCTGAAACAGAGGGGCTGAATCAGAGGGGCTGAATCAGAGGGGCTGAATCAGAGGGGCTGAAACAGAGGGCGAGAAACTAAGGTACTGAATCATAGGGGCTGAAACAGAGGGGCTGAAACAGACGGGCTGAAACAGAGAGCCTGAAACAGAGTGGCTGAAACAGAGGGGCTGAAATAGAGGGTCTGAAACAGAGTGGCTGAATCAGAGGGGCTGAAACAGAGGGGCTGAATCAGAGGGGCTGAAACAGAGGGGCTGAAACAGAGGGCGAGAAACAGAGAGGCTGAAACAGAGGGCAAGAAACAGAGGGGCTGAAACAGAGGGCGAGAAACAGAGGGGCTGAATCAGAGGGGCTGAAACAGAGGGGCTGAAACAGAGGGCGAGAAACAGAGGGGCTGAAACAGATGGCGAGAAACAGAGGGGCTGAAACAGAGGGCGAGAAACAGAGGGGCTGAATCAGAGGGGCTGAAACAGAGGTCGAGAAACAGAGGGGCTGAAACAGAGGGCGAGAAACAGAGGGGCTGAAACAGAGGTGCTGAAACAGAGGGTGAGAAACAGAGGGGCTGAAACAGAGGGGCTGAAACAGAGGGGCTGAAACAGACGGGCTGAAACAGAGAGCCTGAAACAGAGTGGCTGAAACAGAGGGGCTGAAATAGAGGGTCTGAAACAGAGGGGCTGAATCAGAGGGGCTGAAACAGAGGGGCTGAATCGGAGGTGCTGAAACAGAGGGCGAGAAACAGAGGGGCTGAAACAGAGGGGCTGAATCAGAGGGGTTGAAACAGATGGGCTGACAATGAGGGCGAGAAACAGAGAGACTGAAACAGAGGGCGAGAAACAGAGGGGCTGAAACAGAGGGCGAGAAACAGAGGGGCTGAAACAGAGGGGCTGAAACAGAGAGTGCGAAACAGAGGGGCTGAAACAGAGGGCGAGAAACAGAGGGGCTGAAACAGAGGTCGAGAAACAGAGGGGCTGAAACAGAGGGCAAGAAACAGAGGGGCTGAAACCGAGTGGCTTAAACAGAAGGGCTGAAACAGAGGGGCTGAAACAGAGGGCGAGAAACAGAGGGGCTGAATCAGAGGGGCTGAATCAGAGGGGCTGAAACAGAGGGCCTGAATCAGAGGGGCTGAAACAGAAGGCGAGAAACAGAGGGGCTGAAACAGAGGGCGAGAAACAGAGGGGCAGAAACAGAGGGCGAGAAACAGTGGGGCTGAAACAGAGGGCCTGAAACAGAGGGCAAGAAACAGAGGGGCTGAAACAGAGGGCGAGAAACAGAGGGGCTGAAACAGTGGGGCTGAAGCAGAGGGGCTGAAACAGTGGGCGAGAAACAGAGGGGCTGAAACAAAGGGCGAGAAACAGAGGGGCTGAAACAGAGGGGCAGAAACAGAGGGGCTGAAACAGAGGGGCTGAATCGGAGGGGCTGAAACAGAGGGGCTGAAACAGAGGGGCTGAAACAGAGGGCAAGAAACAGAGGGGCTGAAACAGAGGGGCTGAAACAGAGGGGCAGAAACAGAGGGCGAGAAACAGAGGGGCTGAATCAGAGGGGCAGAATCAGAGGGGCTGAATCAGAGGGGCTGAAACAGAGGGGCTGAAACAGAGGGCGAGAAACTAAGGTACTGAATCAGAGGGGCTGAAACAGAGGGGCTGAAACAGACGGGCTGAATCTGAGTGGCTGAAACAGAGGGGCTGAATCAGAGGGGCTGAAACAGAGGGCGAGAAACAGAGGGGCTGAAACAGAGGGGCTGAATCAGAGGGGCTGAAACAGAGGGGCTGAAACAGAGGGCGAGAAACAGAGAGGCTGAAACAGAGGGCGAGAAACAGAGGGGCTGAAACAGAGGGCGAGAAACAGAGGGGCTAAAACAGAGGGCGAGAAACAGAGGGGCTGAAACAGAGGTGCTGAAACAGAGGGTGAGAAACAGAGGGGCTGAAACAGAGGGCGAGAAACAGAGGGGCTGAAACAGAGGGGCTGAAACAGAGGGGCTGATTCAGAGGGGCTGAAACAGAGGGGCTGAATCAGAGGGGCTGAAACAGAGGGCGAGAAACAGAGCGGCTGAAACAGAGGGCGAGAAACAGAGGAGCATAAACAGAGGGCGAGAAACAGAGGGGCTGAAACAGAGGGGCTGAAACAGAGAGTGCGAAACAGAGGGGCTGAAACAGAGGGCGAGAAACAGAGGGGCTGAAACTGAGGGCGAGAAACAGAGGGGCTGAAACAGAGGGCAAGAAACAGAGGGGCTGAAACCGAGTGTCTGAAACAGAAGGGCTGAAACAGAGGGGCTGAAACAGAGGGCGAGAAACTGAGAGGCTGAATCAGAGGGGCTGAATCAGAGGGGCTGAAACAGAAGGCGAGAAACAGAGGGGCTGAAACAGAGGGCGAGAAGCAGAGGGGCAGAAACAGAGGGCGAGAAATAGAGGGGCTGAAACAGAGGGGATGAAATAGAGGGTCTGAAACAGAGGGGCTGAATCAGAGGGGCTGAAACAGAGGGGCTGAATCAGAGGGGCTGAAACAGAGGGCGAGAAACAGAGGGGCTGAAACAGAGAGGCTGAAACAGAGGGCGAGAAACAGAGGGGCTGAAACAGAGGGCGAGAAACAGAGGGGCTGATACAGAGGGGCTGAAACAGAGAGTGCGAAACAGAGGGGCTGAAACAGAGGGGCTGAAACAGAGGGCGAGAAACAGAGGGGCTAAAACAGATGGCGAGAAACAGAGGGGCTGAAACAGAGGGGCTGAAACAGAGGGTGAGAAACAGAGGGGCTGAAACAGAGGGCGAGAAACAGAGGGGCTGAAACAGAGGGCGAGAAACAGAGAGGCTGAAACAGAGGGCGAGAAACAGAGGGGCTGAAACAGAGGGCGAGAAACAGAGGGGCTGATACAGAGGGGCTGAAACAGAGAGTGCGAAACAGAGGGGCTGAAACAGAGGGGCTGAAACAGAGGGCGAGAAACAGAGGGGGTGAAACAGATGGCGAGAAACAGAGGGGCTGAAACAGAGGGCGAGAAACAGAGGGGCTGAATCAGAGGGGCTGAAACAGAGGGCGAGAAACAGAGGGGCTAAAACAGAGGGCGAGAAACAGAGGGGCTGAAACAGAGGTGCTGAAACAGAGGGTGAGAAACAGAGGGGCTGAAACAGAGGGCGAGAAACAGAGGGGCTGAAACAGAGGGGCTGAAACAGAGGGGCTGATTCAGAGGGGCTGAAACAGAGGGGCTGAATCAGAGGGGCTGAAACAGAGGGCGAGAAACAGAGCGGCTGAAACAGAGGGCGAGAAACAGAGGAGCAGAAACAGAGGGCGAGAAACAGAGGGGCTGATACAGAGGGGCTGAAACAGAGAGTGCGAAACAGAGGGGCTGAAACAGAGGGCGAGAAACAGAGGGGCTGAAACAGAGGGCGAGAAACAGAGGGGCTGAAACAGAGGGCAAGAAACAGAGGGGCTGAAACCGAGTGTCTGAAACAGAAGGGCTGAAACAGAGGGGCTGAAAAAGAGGGCGAGAAACAGAGGGGCTGAATCAGAGGGGCTGAATCAGAGGGGCTGAAACAGAGGGGCTGAATCAGAGGGGCTGAAACAGAAGGCGAGAAACAGAGGGGCTGAAACAGAGGGCGAGAAGCAGAGGGGCAGAAACAGAGGGCGAGAAACAGAGGGGCTGAAATAGAGGGGCTGAAACAGAGGGCAAGAAACAGAGGGGCTGAAACAGAGGGGCTGAAACAAAGGGCGAGAAACCGAGTGGCTGAAACAGAGGGGCAGAAACAGAGGGGCTGAAACAGAGGGGCTGAATCGGAGGGGCTGAAACAGAGGGGCTGAAACAGAGGGGCTGAAACAGAGAGGCTGATTCAGAGGGGCTGAAACAGAGGGGCTGAATCAGAGGGGCTGAAACAGAGGGCGAGAAACAGAGGGGCTGAAACAGAGGGCGAGAAACAGAGGGGCTGAATCAGAGGGGCTGAATCAGAGGGGCTGAATCAGAGGGGGTGAAACAGAGGGGCTGAAACAGAGGGCGAGAAACTAATGTACTGAATCAGAGGGGCTGAATCAGAGGGGCTGAAACAGAGGGGCTGAAACAGAGTGGCTGAATCAGAGGGGCTGAAACAGAGGGCGAGAAACAGAGGGGCTGAAACAGAGGGGCTGAAACAGAGGGCCAGAAACAGAGGGGCTGAAACAGAGGGGCTGAAACAGAGGGGCTGAAACAGAGGGCGAGAAACAGAGGGGCTGAAAGAGATGGCGAGAAACAGAGGGGCTGAAACAGAGGGCGAGAAACAGAGGGCGAGAAACAGAGGGGCTGAAACAGAGGGCGAGAAACAGAGGGGCTGAAACAGAGGTGCTGAAACAGAGGGTGAGAAACAGAGGGGCTGAAACAGAGGGCGAGAAACAGAGGGGCTGAAACAGAGGGGCTGAAACAGAGGGGCTGATTCAGAGGGGCTGAAACAGAGGGGCTGAATCGGAGGGGCTGAAACAGAGGGCGAGAAACAGAGGGGCTGAAACAGAGGGCGAGAAACAGAGGAGCAGAAACAGAGGGCGAGAAACAGAGGGGCTGAAACAGAGGGGCTGAAACAGAGAGTGCGAAACAGAGGGGCTGAAACAGAGGGCGAGAAACAGAGGGGCTGAAACAGAGGGTCTGAAACAGAGGGGCTGAAACAGAGGGCAAGAAACAGAGGGGCTGAAACCGAGTGGCTGAAACAGAAGGGCTGAAACAGAGGGGCTGAAACAGAGGGCGAGAAACAGAGTGGCTGAATCAGATGGGCTGAATCAGAGGGGCTGAAACAGAGGGGCTGAATCAGAGGGGCTGAAACAGAAGGCGAGAAACAGAGGGGCTGAAACAGAGGGCGAGAAACAGAGGGGCAGAAACAAAGGGCGAGAAACAGAGGGGCTGAAACAGAGGGGATGAAACAGAGGGCAAGAAACAGAGGGGCTGAAACAGAGGGCGAGAAACAGAGGGATTGAAACAGAGGGGCTGAAACAGAGGGGCTGACACAGAGGTCGAGAAACAGAGGGGCTGAAACAGAGGGCGACAAACAGAGGGGCTGAAACAAAGGGCGAGAAACAGAGGGGCTGAAACAGAGGGGCTGAACCAGAGGGGCTGAAACAGAGGGGCTGAAACAGAGGGCGAGAAACAGAGGGGCTGAATCAGAGGGGCTGAATCAGAGGGTCTGAAACAGAGGGGCTGAAACAGAGGGCGAGAAACTAAGGCACTGAATCAGAGGGGCTGAAACAGAGGGGCTGAAACAGAGGGGCTGAAACAGACGGGCTGAAACAGAGAGCCTGAAACAGAGTGGCTGAAACAGAGGGGCTGAAATAGAGGGTCTGAATCAGAGGGGCTGAATCAGAGGTGCTGAAACAGAGGGCGAGAAACAGAGGGGCTGAAACAGAGGGGCTGAATAAGAGGGGTTGAAAACGAGGGGCTGACACAGAGGCGAGAAACAGAGAGGCTGAAACTGAGGGCGAGAAACAGAGGGGCTGAAACAGAGGGCGAGAAACAGAGGGGCTGAAACAGAGGGGCTGAAACAGAGGGGCTGAAACAGAAGGGCTGAAACAGAGGGGCTGAAATAGAGGGTCTGAAACAGAGGGGCTGAAACAGAGGGCGAGAAACAGAGGGGCTGAATCAGAGGGGCTGAAACAGAGGGGCTGAAACAGAGGGCGAGAAACAGAGAGGCTGAAACAGAGGGCAAGAAACAGAGGGGCTGAAACAGAGGGCGAGAAACAGAGGGGCTGAAACAGAGGGGCTGAAACAGAGGGGCTGAAACAGAGGGCGAGAAACAGAGGGGCTGAAACAGATGGCGAGAAACAGAGGGGCTGAAACAGAGGGCGAGAAACAGAGGGGCTGAATCAGAGGGGCTGAAACAGTGGGGCTGAAACAGAGGGGCTGAAACAGAGGGCGAGAAATAGAGGGGCTGAAACAGAGGGCGAGAAACAGAGGGGCTGAAACAGAGGGCCAGAAACAGAGGGGCTGAAACAGAGGGGCTGTAACAGAGGGGCTGAAACAGAGGGCGAGAAACAGAGGGGCTGAAAGAGATGGCGAGAAACAGAGGGGCTGAAACAGAGGGCGAGAAACAAAGGGCGAGAAACAGAGGGGCTGAAACAGAGGGCGAGAAACAGAGGGGCTGAAACAGAGGTGCTGAAACAGAGGGTGAGAAACAGAGGGGCTGAAACAGAGGGCGAGAAACAGAGGGGCTGAAACAGAGGGGCTGATTCAGAGGGGCTGAAACAGAGGTGCTGAATCGGAGGGGCTGAAACAGAGGGCGAGAAACAGAGGGGCTGAAACAGAGGGCGAGAAACAGAGGAGCAGAAACAGAGGGCGAGAAACAGAGGGGCTGAAACAGAGGGGCTGAAACAGAGAGTTGCGAAACAGAGGGGCTGAAACAGAGGGCGAGAAACAGAGGGGCTGAAACAGAGGGTCTGAAACAGAGGGGCTGAAACAGAGGGCAAGAAACAGAGGGGCTGAAACCGAGTGGCTGAAACAGAAGGGCTGAAACAGAGGGGCTGAAACAGAGGGCGAGAAACAGAGAGGCTGAATCAGAGGGGCTCAATCAGAGGGGCTGAAACAGAGGGGCTGAATCAGAGGGGCTGAAACAGAAGGCGAGAAACAGAGGGGCAGAAACAAAGGGCGAGAAACAGAGGGGCTGAAACAGAGGGGATGAAATAGAGGGCAAGAAACAGAGGGGCTGAAACAGAGGGCGAGAAACAGAGGGACTGAAACTGAGGGGCTGAAACAGAGGGGCTGACACAGAGGTCGAGAAACAGAGGGGCTGAAACAGAGGGCGACAAACAGAGGGGCTGAAACAAAGGGCGAGAAACAGAGGGGCTGAAACAGAGGGGCTGAACCAGAGGGGCTGAAACAGAGGGGCGTAAACAGAGGGGCTGAAACAGAGGGCGAGAAACAGAGAGGCTGAAACAGAGGGCGAGAAACAGAGGGGCTGAAACAGAGGGCGAGAAACAGAGGGGCTGAAACAGAGGGGCTGAAACAGAGGGGCTGAAACAGAGGGCGAGAAACAGAGGGGGTGAAACAGATGGCGAGAAACAGAGGGGCTGAAACAGAGGGCGAGAAACAGAGGGGCTGAATCAGAGGGGCTGAAACAGAGGGCGAGAAACAGAGGGGCTAAAACAGAGGTCGAGAAACAGAGGGGCTGAAACAGAGGTGCTGAAACAGAGGGTGAGAAACAGAGGGGCTGAAACAGAGGGCGAGAAACAGAGGGGCTGAAACAGAGGGGCTGAAACAGAGGGGCTGATTCAGAGGGGCTGAAACAGAGGGGCTGAATCAGAGGGGCTGAAACAGAGGGCGAGAAACAGAGCGGCTGAAACAGAGGGCGAGAAACAGAGGAGCAGAAACAGAGGGCGAGAAACAGAGGGGCTGATACAGAGGGGCTGAAACAGAGAGTGCGAAACAGAGGGGCTGAAACAGAGGGCGAGAAACAGAGGGGCTGAAACAGAGGGCGAGAAACAGAGGGGCTGAAACAGAGGGCAAGAAACAGAGGGGCTGAAACCGAGTGTCTGAAACAGAAGGGCTGAAACAGAGGGGCTGAAACAGAGGGCGAGAAACAGAGGGGCTGAATCAGAGGGGCTGAATCAGAGGGGCTGAAACAGAGGGGCTGAATCAGAGGGGCTGAAACAGAAGGCGAGAAACAGAGGGGCTGAAACAGAGGGCGAGAAGCAGAGGGGCAGAAACAGAGGGCGAGAAACAGAGGGGCTGAAACAGAGGCGCTGAAACAGAGGGCAAGAAACAGAGGGGCTGAAACAGAGGGGCTGAAACAAAGGGCGAGAAACAGAGTGGCTGAAACAGAGGGGCAAAAACAGAGGGGCTGAAGCAGAGGGGCTGAATCGGAGGGGCTGAAACAGAGGGGCTGAAACAGAGGGGCTGAAAAAGAGGGCAAGAAACAGAGGGGCTGAAACAGAGGGGCTGAAACAGAGGGGCAGAAACAGAGGGCGAGAAACAGAGGGGCTCAATCAGAGGGGCTGAATCAGAGGGACTGAAACAGAGGGGCTGAAACAGAGGGCGAGAAACAGAGGGGCTGAATCAGAGGGGCTGAAACAGAGGGGCTGAAACAGACGGGCTGAAACAGAGAGCCTGAAACAGAGGGGCTGAAACAGAGGGGCTGAAATAGAGGGGCTGAAACAGAGGGGCTGAAACAGAGGGCGACAAACTAAGGTACTGAATCAGAGGGGCTGAAACAGAGGGGCTGAAACAGACGGGCTGAAACAGAGGGGCTGAAACAGAGTGGCTGAAACAGAGGGGCTGAATCAGAGGGGCTGAATCAGAGGGGCTGAATCAGAGGGGCTGAAACAGAGGGCGAGAAACTAAGGTACTGAATCATAGGGGCTGAAACAGAGGGGCTGAAACAGACGGGCTGAAACAGAGAGCCTGAAACAGAGTGGCTGAAACAGAGGGGCTGAAATAGAGGGTCTGAAACAGAGTGGCTGAATCAGAGGGGCTGAAACAGAGGGGCTGAATCAGAGGGGCTGAAACAGAGGGGCTGAAACAGAGGGCGAGAAACAGAGAGGCTGAAACAGAGGGCAAGAAACAGAGGGGCTGAAACAGAGGGCGAGAAACAGAGGGGCTGAATCAGAGGGGCTGAAACAGAGGGGCTGAAACAGAGGGCGAGAAACAGAGGGGCTGAAACAGATGGCGAGAAACAGAGGGGCTGAAACAGAGGGCGAGAAACAGAGGGGCTGAATCAGAGGGGCTGAAACAGAGGTCGAGAAACAGAGGGGCTGAAACAGAGGGCGAGAAACAGAGGGGCTGAAACAGAGGTGCTGAAACAGAGGGTGAGAAACAGAGGGGCTGAAACAGAGGGGCTGAAACAGAGGGGCTGAAACAGACGGGCTGAAACAGAGAGCCTGAAACAGAGTGGCTGAAACAGAGGGGCTGAAATAGAGGGTCTGAAACAGAGGGGCTGAATCAGAGGGGCTGAAACAGAGGGGCTGAATCGGAGGTGCTGAAACAGAGGGCGAGAAACAGAGGGGCTGAAACAGAGGGGCTGAATCAGAGGGGTTGAAACAGATGGGCTGACAATGAGGGCGAGAAACAGAGAGACTGAAACAGAGGGCGAGAAACAGAGGGGCTGAAACAGAGGGCGAGAAACAGAGGGGCTGAAACAGAGGGGCTGAAACAGAGAGTGCGAAACAGAGGGGCTGAAACAGAGGGCGAGAAACAGAGGGGCTGAAACAGAGGTCGAGAAACAGAGGGGCTGAAACAGAGGGCAAGAAACAGAGGGGCTGAAACCGAGTGGCTTAAACAGAAGGGCTGAAACAGAGGGGCTGAAACAGAGGGCGAGAAACAGAGGGGCTGAATCAGAGGGGCTGAATCAGAGGGGCTGAAACAGAGGGCCTGAATCAGAGGGGCTGAAACAGAAGGCGAGAAACAGAGGGGCTGAAACAGAGGGCGAGAAACAGAGGGGCAGAAACAGAGGGCGAGAAACAGTGGGGCTGAAACAGAGGGCCTGAAACAGAGGGCAAGAAACAGAGGGGCTGAAACAGAGGGCGAGAAACAGAGGGGCTGAAACAGTGGGGCTGAAGCAGAGGGGCTGAAACAGTGGGCGAGAAACAGAGGGGCTGAAACAAAGGGCGAGAAACAGAGGGGCTGAAACAGAGGGGCAGAAACAGAGGGGCTGAAACAGAGGGGCTGAATCGGAGGGGCTGAAACAGAGGGGCTGAAACAGAGGGGCTGAAACAGAGGGCAAGAAACAGAGGGGCTGAAACAGAGGGGCTGAAACAGAGGGGCAGAAACAGAGGGCGAGAAACAGAGGGGCTGAATCAGAGGGGCAGAATCAGAGGGGCTGAATCAGAGGGGCTGAAACAGAGGGGCTGAAACAGAGGGCGAGAAACTAAGGTACTGAATCAGAGGGGCTGAAACAGAGGGGCTGAAACAGACGGGCTGAATCTGAGTGGCTGAAACAGAGGGGCTGAATCAGAGGGGCTGAAACAGAGGGCGAGAAACAGAGGGGCTGAAACAGAGGGGCTGAATCAGAGGGGCTGAAACAGAGGGGCTGAAACAGAGGGCGAGAAACAGAGAGGCTGAAACAGAGGGCGAGAAACAGAGGGGCTGAAACAGAGGGCGAGAAACAGAGGGGCTAAAACAGAGGGCGAGAAACAGAGGGGCTGAAACAGAGGTGCTGAAACAGAGGGTGAGAAACAGAGGGGCTGAAACAGAGGGCGAGAAACAGAGGGGCTGAAACAGAGGGGCTGAAACAGAGGGGCTGATTCAGAGGGGCTGAAACAGAGGGGCTGAATCAGAGGGGCTGAAACAGAGGGCGAGAAACAGAGCGGCTGAAACAGAGGGCGAGAAACAGAGGAGCATAAACAGAGGGCGAGAAACAGAGGGGCTGAAACAGAGGGGCTGAAACAGAGAGTGCGAAACAGAGGGGCTGAAACAGAGGGCGAGAAACAGAGGGGCTGAAACTGAGGGCGAGAAACAGAGGGGCTGAAACAGAGGGCAAGAAACAGAGGGGCTGAAACCGAGTGTCTGAAACAGAAGGGCTGAAACAGAGGGGCTGAAACAGAGGGCGAGAAACTGAGAGGCTGAATCAGAGGGGCTGAATCAGAGGGGCTGAAACAGAAGGCGAGAAACAGAGGGGCTGAAACAGAGGGCGAGAAGCAGAGGGGCAGAAACAGAGGGCGAGAAATAGAGGGGCTGAAACAGAGGGGATGAAATAGAGGGTCTGAAACAGAGGGGCTGAATCAGAGGGGCTGAAACAGAGGGGCTGAATCAGAGGGGCTGAAACAGAGGGCGAGAAACAGAGGGGCTGAAACAGAGAGGCTGAAACAGAGGGCGAGAAACAGAGGGGCTGAAACAGAGGGCGAGAAACAGAGGGGCTGATACAGAGGGGCTGAAACAGAGAGTGCGAAACAGAGGGGCTGAAACAGAGGGGCTGAAACAGAGGGCGAGAAACAGAGGGGCTAAAACAGATGGCGAGAAACAGAGGGGCTGAAACAGAGGGGCTGAAACAGAGGGTGAGAAACAGAGGGGCTGAAACAGAGGGCGAGAAACAGAGGGGCTGAAACAGAGGGCGAGAAACAGAGAGGCTGAAACAGAGGGCGAGAAACAGAGGGGCTGAAACAGAGGGCGAGAAACAGAGGGGCTGATACAGAGGGGCTGAAACAGAGAGTGCGAAACAGAGGGGCTGAAACAGAGGGGCTGAAACAGAGGGCGAGAAACAGAGGGGGTGAAACAGATGGCGAGAAACAGAGGGGCTGAAACAGAGGGCGAGAAACAGAGGGGCTGAATCAGAGGGGCTGAAACAGAGGGCGAGAAACAGAGGGGCTAAAACAGAGGGCGAGAAACAGAGGGGCTGAAACAGAGGTGCTGAAACAGAGGGTGAGAAACAGAGGGGCTGAAACAGAGGGCGAGAAACAGAGGGGCTGAAACAGAGGGGCTGAAACAGAGGGGCTGATTCAGAGGGGCTGAAACAGAGGGGCTGAATCAGAGGGGCTGAAACAGAGGGCGAGAAACAGAGCGGCTGAAACAGAGGGCGAGAAACAGAGGAGCAGAAACAGAGGGCGAGAAACAGAGGGGCTGATACAGAGGGGCTGAAACAGAGAGTGCGAAACAGAGGGGCTGAAACAGAGGGCGAGAAACAGAGGGGCTGAAACAGAGGGCGAGAAACAGAGGGGCTGAAACAGAGGGCAAGAAACAGAGGGGCTGAAACCGAGTGTCTGAAACAGAAGGGCTGAAACAGAGGGGCTGAAAAAGAGGGCGAGAAACAGAGGGGCTGAATCAGAGGGGCTGAATCAGAGGGGCTGAAACAGAGGGGCTGAATCAGAGGGGCTGAAACAGAAGGCGAGAAACAGAGGGGCTGAAACAGAGGGCGAGAAGCAGAGGGGCAGAAACAGAGGGCGAGAAACAGAGGGGCTGAAATAGAGGGGCTGAAACAGAGGGCAAGAAACAGAGGGGCTGAAACAGAGGGGCTGAAACAAAGGGCGAGAAACCGAGTGGCTGAAACAGAGGGGCAGAAACAGAGGGGCTGAAACAGAGGGGCTGAATCGGAGGGGCTGAAACAGAGGGGCTGAAACAGAGGGGCTGAAACAGAGAGGCTGATTCAGAGGGGCTGAAACAGAGGGGCTGAATCAGAGGGGCTGAAACAGAGGGCGAGAAACAGAGGGGCTGAAACAGAGGGCGAGAAACAGAGGGGCTGAATCAGAGGGGCTGAATCAGAGGGGCTGAATCAGAGGGGGTGAAACAGAGGGGCTGAAACAGAGGGCGAGAAACTAATGTACTGAATCAGAGGGGCTGAATCAGAGGGGCTGAAACAGAGGGGCTGAAACAGAGTGGCTGAATCAGAGGGGCTGAAACAGAGGGCGAGAAACAGAGGGGCTGAAACAGAGGGGCTGAAACAGAGGGGCTGAAACAGAGGGGCTGAAACAGAGGGCAAGAAACAGAGAGGCTGAAACAGAGGGCGAGAAACAGAGGGGCTGAAACAGAGGGCGAGAAACAGAGGGGCTGAAACAGAGGGGCTGAAACAGAGGGGCTGAAACAGCGGGCGAGAAACAGAGGGGGTGAAACAGATGGCGAGAAACAGAGGGGCTGAAACAGAGGGCGAGAAACAGAGGGGCTGAATCAGAGTGGCTGAAACAGAGGGGCTGAATCAGAGGGGCTGAAACAGAGGGCGAGAAACAGAGAGGCTGAAACAGAGGGCGAGAAACAGAGGGGCTGAAACAGAGGGCGAGAAACAGAGGGCGAGAAACAGAGGGGCTGAATCAGAGGGGCTGAAACAGAGGGCGAGAAACAGAGGGGCTAAAACAGAGGGCGAGAAACAGAGAGGCTGAAACAGAGGTGCTGAAACAGAGGGTGAGAAACAGAGGGGCTGAAACAGAGGGCGAGAAACAGAGGGGCTGAAACAGAGGGGCTGAAACAGAGGGGCTGATTCAGAGGGGCTGAAACAGAGGGGCTGAATCAGAGGGGCTGAAACAGAGGGCGAGAAACAGAGCGGCTGAAACAGAGGGCGAGAAACAGAGGAGCAGAAACAGAGGGCGAGAAACAGAGGGGCTGAAACAGAGGGGCTGAAACAGAGAGTGCGAAACCGAGTGTCTGAAACAGAAGGGCTGAAACAGAGGGGCTGAAACAGAGGGCGAGAAACAGAGGGGCTGAATCAGAGGGGCTGAATCAGAGGGGCTGAAACAGAAGGCGAGAAACAGAGGGGATGAAACAGAGGGCGAGAAGCAGAGGGGCAGAAACAGAGGGCGAGAAACAGAGGGGCTGAAATAGAGGGTCTGAAACAGAGGGGCTGAATCAGAGGGGCTGAAACAGAGGGGCTGAATCAGAGGGGCTGAAACAGAGGGCGAGAAACAGAGGGGCTGAAACAGAGGGGCTGAATCAGAGGGGCTGAAACAGAGGGGCTGAAACAGAGGGCGAGAAACAGAGAGGCTGAAACAGAGGGCGAGAAACAGAGGGGCTGAAACAGAGGGCAAGAAACAGAGGGGCTGAAACCGAGTGTCTGAAACAGAAGGGCTGAAACAGAGGGGCTGAAACAGAGGGCGAGAAACAGAGGGGCTGAATCAGAGGGGCTGAATCAGAGGGGCTGAAACAGAGGGGCTGAATCAGAGGGGCTGAAACAGAAGGCGAGAAACAGAGGGGCTGAAACAGAGGGCGAGAAGCAGAGTGGCAGAAACAGAGGGCGAGAAACAGAGGGGCTGAAATAGAGGGGCTGAAACAGAGGGCAAGAAACAGAGGGGCTGAAACAGAGGGGCTGAAACAAAGGGCGAGAAACCGAGTGGCTGAAACAGAGGGGCAGAAACAGAGGGGCTGAAACAGAGGGGCTGAATCGGAGGGGCTGAAACAGAGGGGCTGAAACAGAGGGGCTGAAACAGAGGGGCTGATTCAGAGGGGCTGAAACAGAGGGGCTGAATCAGAGGGGCTGAAACAGAGGGCGAGAAACAGAGCGGCTGAAACAGAGGGCGAGAAACAGAGGAGCAGAAACAGAGGGCGAGAAACAGAGGGGCTGATACAGAGGGGCTGAAACAGAGAGTGCGAAACAGAGGGGCTGAAACAGAGGGCGAGAAACAGAGGGGCTGAAACAGAGGGCGAGAAACAGAGGGGCTGAAACAGAGGGCAAGAAACAGAGGGGCTGAAACCGAGTGTCTGAAACAGAAGTGCTGAAACAGAGGGGCTGAAACAGAGGGAGAGAAACAGAGGGGCTGAATCAGACCGGCTGAATCAGAGGGGCTGAAACAGAGGGGCTGAATCAGAGGGGCTGAAACAGAAGGCGAGAAACAGAGGGGCTGAAACCGAGGGCGAGAAGCAGAGGGGCAGAAACAGAGGGCGAGAAACAGAGGGGCTGAAATAGTGGGGCTGAAACAGAGGGCAAGAAACAGAGGGGCTGAAACAGAGGGGCTGAAACAAAGGGCGAGAAACAGAGTGGCTGAAACAGAAGGGCAGAAACAGAGGGGCTGAAACAGAGGGGCTGAATCGGAGGGGCTGAAAGAGAGGGGCTGAAGCAGAGGGGCTGAAACAGAGGGCAAGAAACAGAGGGGCTGAAACAGAGGGGCTGAAACAGAGGGGCAGAAACAGAGGGCGAGAAACAGAGGGGCTGAATCAGAGGGGCTGAATCAGAGGGGCTGAAACAGAGGGGCTGAAACAGAGGGCGAGAAACAGAGGGGCTGAATCAGAGGGGATGAATCAGAGGGGCTGAAACAGAGGGGCTGAAACAGAGGGCGAGAAACTAAGGGACTGAATCAGAGGGGCTGAAACAGAGGGGCTGAAACAGAGGGGCTGAAACAGAGGGGCTGAATCAGAGGGGCTGAAACAGAGGGCGAGAAACAGAGGGGCTGAAACAGAGGGGCTGAAACAGAGGGCGAGAAACTAAGGTACTGAATCAGAGGGGCTGAAACAGAGGGGCTGAAACAGACGGGCTGAAACAGAGAGCCTGAAACAGAGTGGCTGAAACAGAGGGGCTGAAATAGAGGGTCTGAAACAGAGGGGCTGAATCAGAGGGGCTGAAACAGAGGGGCTGAATCAGTGGGGCTGAAACAGAGGGGCTGAAACAGAGGGCGAGAAACAGAGAGGCTGAAACAGAGGGCAACAAACAGAGGGGCTGAAACAGAGGGCGAGAAACAGAGGGGCTGAAACAGAGGGGCTGAAACAGAGGGGCTGAAACAGAGGGCGAGAAACAGAGGGGCTGAAACAGATGGCGAGAAACAGAGGGGCTGAAACAGAGGGCGAGAAACAGAGGGGCTGAATCAGAGGGGCTGAAACAGAGGGCGAGAAACAGAGGGGCTGAAACAGAGGGCGAGAAACAGAGGGGCTGAAACAGAGGGCAAGAAACAGAGGGGCTGAAACCGAGTGGCTGAAACAGAAGGGCTGAAACAGAGGGGCTGAAACAGAGGGCGAGAAACAGAGGGGCTGAATCAGAGGGGCTGAATCAGAGGGGCTGAAACAGAGGGGCTGAATCAGAGGGGCTGAAACAGAAGGCGAGAAACAGAGGGGCTGAAACAGAGGGCGAGAAACAGAGGGGCAGAAACAGAGGGCGAGAAACAGAGGGGCTGAAACAGAGGGGCTGAAACAGAGGGCAAGAAACAGAGGGGCTGAAACAGAGGGCGAGAAACAGAGGGGCTGAAACAGAGGGGCTGAAACAGAGGGGCTGAAACAGAGGGCGAGAAACAGAGGGGCTGAAACAAAGGGCGAGAAACAGAGGGGCTGAAACAGAGGGGCAGAAACAGAGGGGCTGAAACAGAGGGGCTGAATCGGAGGGGCTGAAACAGAGGGGCTGAAACAGAGGGGCTGAAACAGAGGGCAAGAAACAGAGGGGCTGAAACAGAGGGGCTGAAACAGAGGGGCAGAAACAGAGGGCGAGAAAAAGAGGGGCTGAATCAGAGGGGCTGAATCAGAGGGGCTGAAACAGAGGGGCTGAAACAGAGGGCGAGAAACAGAGGGGCTGAATCAGAGGGGCTGAAACAGAGGGGCTGAAACAGAGGGCGAGAAACTAAGGGACTGAATCAGAGGGGCTGAAACAGAGGGCAAGAAACAGACGGGCTGAAACAGAGAGCCTGAAACAGAGGGGCTGAAACAGAGGGGCTGAAACAGAGGGCGAGAAACAGAGGGGCTGAAACAGAGGGCGAGAAACAGAGGTGCTGAAACAGAGGGGCTGAATCAGAGGGGCTGAAACACAGGGGCTGAAACAGAGGGCGAGAAACAGAGGGGCTGAAACAGAGGGCAAGAAACAGAGGGGCTGAAACAGAGGGCGAGAAACAGATGGGCTGAAACAGAGGGGCTGAAACAGAGGGTCTGAAACAGAGGGGCTGAAACAGAGGGCGAGAAACAGAGGGGCTGAAACAGAGGGCAAGAAACAGAGGGGCTGAAACAGAGGGTGAGAAACAGAGGGCGAGAAACAGAGGGACTGAAACAGAGGGGCTGAAACAGAGGGGCTGAAACAGAGGGTGAGAAACAGAGGGGCTGAAACAGAGGGCGAGAAACAGAGGGGCTGAAACAGAGGGTGAGAAACAGAGGGGCTGAAACAGAGGGGCTGAAACAGTGGGGCTGAAACAGAGGGGCTCAAACAGAGGGCGAGAAATAAAGGGGCTGAAACAGAGGGCGAGAAACAGAGGGGCTGAAACAGAGGGCGAGAAACAGAGGGGCTGAAACAGAGGGCGAGAAACACAGGGGCTGAAAGAGAGGGGTTGAAACAGAGGGGCTGAAACAGAGGGCAAGAAATAGAGGGGCTGAAACAGAGGGGCTGAAACAGAGGGGCAGAAACAGAGGGCGAGAAACAGAGGGGCTGAATCAGAGGGGCTGAATCAGAGGGGCTGAAACAGAGGGGCTGAAACAGAGGGCGAGAAACAGAGGGGCTGAATCAGAGGGGCTGAATCAGAGGGGCTGAAACAGAGGGGCTGAAACAGAGGGCGAGAAACTAAGGGACTGAATCAGAGGGGCTGAAACAGAGGGGCTGAAACAGACGGGCTGAAACAGAGAGCCTGAAACAGAGGGGCTGAAACAGAGGGGCTGAAATGGAGGGGCTGAAACAGAGGGGCTGAAACAGAGGGCGAGAAACTAAGGTACTGAATCAGAGGGGCTGAAACAGAGGGGCTGAAACAGAGAGCCTGAAACAGAGTGGCTGAAACAGAGGGGCTGAAATAGAGGGTCTGCAACAGAGGGGCTGAATCAGAGGGGCTGAAACAGAGGGGCTGAATCAGAGGGGCTGAAACAGAGGGGCTGAAACAGAGGGCGAAAAACAGAGAGGCTGAAACAGAGGGCATCAAACAGAGGGCATCAAACAGAGGGGCTGAAACAGAGGGCGAGAAACAGAGGGGCTGAAACAGAGGGGCTGAAACAGAGGGGCTGAAACAGAGGGCGAGAAACAGAGGGGCTGAAACAGATGGCGAGAAACAGAGGGGCTGAAACAGAGGGCGAGAAACAGAGGGGCTGAATCAGAGGGGCTGAAACAGAGGGCGAGAAACAGAGGGGCTGAAACAGAGGGCGAGATACAGAGGGGCTGAAACAGAGGTGCTGAAACAGAGGGGCTGAATCGGAGGGGCTGAAACAGAGGGGCTGAAACAGAGGGGCTGAAACAGAGGGCAAGAAACAGAGGGGCTGAAACAGAGGGGCTGAAACAGAGGGGCAGAAACAGAGGGCGAGAAAAAGAGGGGCTGAATCAGAGGGGCTGAATCAGAGGGGCTGAAACAGAGGGGCTGAAACAGAGGGCGAGAAACAGAGGGGCTGAATCAGAGGGGCTGAATCAGAGGGGCTGAAACAGTGGGGCTGAAACAGAGGGCGAGAAACTAAGGGACTGAATCAGAGGGGCTGAAACAGAGGGGCTGAAACAGACGGGCTGAAACAGAGAGCCTGAAACAGTGGGGCTGAAACAGAGGGGCTGAAGTAGAGGGGCTGAAACAGAGGGGCTGAATCAGAGGGGCTGAAACAGAGGGCGAGGAACAGAGGGGCTGAAACAGAGGGCGAGAAACAGAGGTGCTGAAACAGAGGGGCTGAATCAGAGGGGCTGAAACACAGGGGCTGTAACAGAGGGCGAGAAACAGAGAGGCTGAAACAGAGGGCGAGAAACAGAGGGGCTGAAACAGAGGGCAAGAAACAGAGGGGCTGAAACAGAGGGCGAGAAACAGATGGGCTGAAACAGAGGGGCTGAAACAGAGGGGCTGAAACAGAGGGGCTGAAACAGAGGGCGAGAAACAGAGGGGCTGAAACAGAGGGCAAGAAACAGAGGGGCTGAAACAGAGGGTGAGAAACAGAGGGCGAGAAACAGAGGGGCTGAAACAGAGGGCGAGAAACAGAGGGGCTGAAACAGAGGGTGAGAAACAGAGGGGCTGAAACAGAGGGGCTGAAACAGTGGGGCTGAAACAGAGGGGCTCAAACAGAGGGCGAGAAATAAAGGGGCTGAAACAGAGGGCGAGAAACAGAGGGGCTGAAACAGAGGGCGAGAAACAGAGGGGCTGAAACAGAGGGCAAGAAATAGAGGGGCTGAAAAGGAGGGCGAGAAACAGAGGGTCTGAAACAGAGGGTGAGAAACAGAGGGGCTGAATCAGAGGGCAAGAAACAGAGGGGCTGAAACAGAGGGCGAGAAACAGACGGGCAGAAACAGAGGGCGAGAAACAGAGGGACTGAAACAGAGGGGCTGAAACAGAGAGCGCGAAACAGAGGGACTGAAACAGAGGGCGAGAAACAGAGGGGCTGAAACAGAGGGCGAGAAACACAGGGGCTGAAACAGAGGGCGAGAAACAGAGGGGCTGAAACAGAGGGCCAGAAACAGACGGGCAGAAAAAGAGGGCGAGAAACAGAGGGACTGAAACAAAGGGGCTGAAACAGAGAGCGCGAAACAGAGGGGCTGAAACAGAGGGTAAGAAACAGAGGGGCTGAAACAGAGGGCGAGAAACAGAGGGGCTGTAACAGAGGGCAAGAAACAGAGGGGCTGAAACAGAGTGGCTGAAACAGAGGGCGAGAAACAGAGGGGCTGAATCAGACAGGCTGAATCAGATGGGCTGAAACAGAGGTGCTGAAACAGAGGGCGAGAAACAGAGTGGCTGAAACAGAGGGCGAGAAACAGAGGGCGAGAAACAGAGAGGCTGAAAAAGTGGGGCTGAAGCAAAGGGGCTGCAACAAAGCGCCTGATACAGAGGGCGAGAAACAGAGGGGCTGAAACAGAGGGCGAGAAACAGAGGGGCTGAAACAGAGGGGCTGACACAGACGGGCTGAAACAGTGGGGCTGAAACAGAGGGCGAGAAACAGAGCGGCTGAAACAGAGGGCGAGAAACAGAGGAGCAGAAACAGAGGGCGAGAAACAGAGGGGCTGATACAGAGGGGCTGAAACAGAGAGTGCGAAACAGAGGGGCTGAAACAGAGGGTGAGAAACAGAGGGGCTGAAACAGAGGGCGAGAAACAGAGGGGCTGAAACAGAGGGCAAGAAACAGAGGGGCTGAAACCGAGTGTCTGAAACAGAAGGGCTGAAACAGAGGGGCTGAAACAGAGGGCGAGAAACAGAGGGGCTGAATCAGAGGGGCTGAATCAGAGGGGCTGAAACAGAGGGGCTGAATCAGAGGGGCTGAAACAGAAGGCGAGAAACAGAGGGGCTGAAACAGAGGGCGAGAAGCAGAGGGGCAGAAACAGAGGGCGAGAAACAGAGGGGCTGAAACAGAGGGGCTGAAACAGAGGGCAAGAAACAGAGGGGCTGAAACAGAGGGGCTGAAACAAAGGGCGAGAAACCGAGTGGCTGAAACAGAGGGGCAGAAACAGAGGGGCTGAAACAGAGGGGCTGAATCGGAGGGGCTGAAACAGAGGGGCTGAAACAGAGGAGCTGAAACAGAGGGGCTGATTCAGAGGGGCTGAAACAGAGGGGCTGAATCAGAGGGGCTGAAACAGAGGGCGAGAAACAGAGGAGCAGAAACAGAGGGCGAGAAACAGAGGGGCTGATACAGAGGGGCTGAAACAGAGAGTGCGAAACAGAGGGGCTGAAACAGAGGGCGAGAAACAGAGGGGCTGAAACAGAGGGCGAGAAACAGAGGGGCTGAAACAGAGGGCAAGAAACAGAGGGGCTGAAACAGAGGGGCTGAAACAGAGGGGCAGAAACAGAGGGCGAGAAAAAGAGGGGCTGAATCAGAGGGGCTGAATCAGAGGGGCTGAAACAGAGGGGCTGAAACAGAGGGCGAGAAACAGAGGGGCTGAATCAGAGGGGCTGAATCAGAGGGGCTGAAACAGAGGGGCTGAAACAGAGGGCGAGAAACTAAGGGACTGAATCAGAGGGGCTGAAACAGAGGGGCTGAAACAGACGGGCTGAAACAGAGAGCCTGAAACAGTGGGGCTGAAACAGAGGGGCTGAAATAGAGGGGCTGAAACAGAGGGGCTGAATCAGAGGGGCTGAAACAGAGGGCGAGAAACAGAGGGGCTGAAACAGAGGGCGAGAAACAGAGGTGCTGAAACAGAGGGGCTGAATCAGAGGGGCTGAAACACAGGGGCTGTAACAGAGGGCGAGAAACAGAGAGGCTGAAACAGAGGGCGAGAAACAGAGGGGCTGAAACAGAGGGCAAGAAACAGAGGGGCTGAAACAGAGGGCGAGAAACATATGGGCTGAAACAGAGGGGCTGAAACAGAGGGGCTGAAACAGAGGGGCTGAAACAGAGGGCGAGAAACAGAGGGGCTGAAACAGAGGGCAAGAAACAGAGGGGCTGAAACAGAGGGTGAGAAACAGAGGGCGAGAAACAGAGGGACTGAAACAGAGGGGCTGAAACAGAGGGTGAGAAACAGAGGGGCTGAAACAGAGGGCGAGAAACAGAGGGGCTGAAACAGAGGGTGAGAAACAGAGGGGCTGAAACAGAGGGGCTGAAACAGTGGGGCTGAAACAGAGGGGCTCAAACAGAGGGCGAGAAATAAAGGGGCTGAAACAGAGGGCGAGAAACAGAGGGGCTGAAACAGAGGGCGAGAAACAGAGGGGCTGAAACAGAGGGCGAGAAACAGAGGGGCTGAAAGAGAGGGGCTGAAACAGAGGGGCTGAAACAGAGGGCAAGAAATAGAGGGGCTGAAAAGGAGGGCGAGAAACAGAGGGTCTGAAACAGAGGGTGAGAAACAGAGGGGCTGAAACAGACGGGCTGAAACAGAGAGCCTGAAACAGAGGGGCTGAAACAGAGGGGCTGAAATGGAGGGGCTGAAACAGAGGGGCTGAAACAGAGGGCGAGAAACTAAGGTACTGAATCAGAGGGGCTGAAACAGAGGGGCTGAAACAGAGAGCCTGAAACAGAGTGGCTGAAACAGAGGGGCTGAAATAGAGGGTCTGCAACAGAGGGGCTGAATCAGAGGGGCTGAAACAGAGGGGCTGAATCAGAGGGGCTGAAACAGAGGGGCTGAAACAGAGGGCGAAAAACAGAGAGGCTGAAACAGAGGGCATCAAACAGAGGGGCTGAAACAGAGGGCGAGAAACAGAGGGGCTGAAACAGAGGGGCTGAAACAGAGGGGCTGAAACAGAGGGCGAGAAACAGAGGGGCTGAAACAGATGGCGAGAAACAGAGGGGCTGAAACAGAGGGCGAGAAACAGAGGGGCTGAATCAGAGGGGCTGAAACAGAGGGCGAGAAACAGAGGGGCTGAAACAGAGGGCGAGAAACAGAGGGGCTGAAACAGAGGTGCTGAAACAGAGGGGCTGAATCGGAGGGGCTGAAACAGAGGGGCTGAAACAGAGGGGCTGAAACAGAGGGCAAGAAACAGAGGGGCTGAAACAGAGGGGCTGAAACAGAGGGGCAGAAACAGAGGGCGAGAAAAAGAGGGGCTGAATCAGAGGGGCTGAATCAGAGGGGCTGAAACAGAGGGGCTGAAACAGAGGGCGAGAAACAGAGGGGCTGAATCAGAGGGGCTGAATCAGAGGGGCTGAAACAGTGGGGCTGAAACAGAGGGCGAGAAACTAAGGGACTGAATCAGAGGGGCTGAAACAGAGGGGCTGAAACAGACGGGCTGAAACAGAGAGCCTGAAACAGTGGGGCTGAAACAGAGGGGCTGAAGTAGAGGGGCTGAAACAGAGGGGCTGAATCAGAGGGGCTGAAACAGAGGGCGAGGAACAGAGGGGCTGAAACAGAGGGCGAGAAACAGAGGTGCTGAAACAGAGGGGCTGAATCAGAGGGGCTGAAACACAGGGGCTGTAACAGAGGGCGAGAAACAGAGAGGCTGAAACAGAGGGCGAGAAACAGAGGGGCTGAAACAGAGGGCAAGAAACAGAGGGGCTGAAACAGAGGGCGAGAAACAGATGGGCTGAAACAGAGGGGCTGAAACAGAGGGGCTGAAACAGAGGGGCTGAAACAGAGGGCGAGAAACAGAGGGGCTGAAACAGAGGGCAAGAAACAGAGGGGCTGAAACAGAGGGCGAGAAACAGAGGGGCTGAAACAGAGGGTGAGAAACAGAGGGGCTGAAACAGAGGGGCTGAAACAGTGGGGCTGAAACAGAGGGGCTCAAACAGAGGGCGAGAAATAAAGGGGCTGAAACAGAGGGCGAGAAACAGAGGGGCTGAAACAGAGGGCGAGAAACAGAGGGGCTGAAACAGAGGGCAAGAAATAGAGGGGCTGAAAAGGAGGGCGAGAAACAGAGGGTCTGAAACAGAGGGTGAGAAACAGAGGGGCTGAATCAGAGGGCAAGAAACAGAGGGGCTGAAACAGAGGGCGAGAAACAGACGGGCAGAAACAGAGGGCGAGAAACAGAGGGACTGAAACAGAGGGGCTGAAACAGAGAGCGCGAAACAGAGGGACTGAAACAGAGGGCGAGAAACAGAGGGGCTGAAACAGAGGGCGAGAAACACAGGGGCTGAAACAGAGGGCGAGAAACAGAGGGGCTGAAACAGAGGGCCAGAAACAGACGGGCAGAAAAAGAGGGCGAGAAACAGAGGGACTGAAACAAAGGGGCTGAAACAGAGAGCGCGAAACAGAGGGGCTGAAACAGAGGGTAAGAAACAGAGGGGCTGAAACAGAGGGCGAGAAACAGAGGGGCTGTAACAGAGGGCAAGAAACAGAGGGGCTGAAACAGAGTGGCTGAAACAGAGGGCGAGAAACAGAGGGGCTGAATCAGACAGGCTGAATCAGATGGGCTGAAACAGAGGTGCTGAAACAGAGGGCGAGAAACAGAGTGGCTGAAACAGAGGGCGAGAAACAGAGGGCGAGAAACAGAGAGGCTGAAAAAGTGGGGCTGAAGCAAAGGGGCTGCAACAAAGCGCCTGATACAGAGGGCGAGAAACAGAGGGGCTGAAACAGAGGGCGAGAAACAGAGGGGCTGAAACAGAGGGGCTGACACAGACGGGCTGAAACAGTGGGGCTGAAACAGAGGGCGAGAAACAGAGCGGCTGAAACAGAGGGCGAGAAACAGAGGAGCAGAAACAGAGGGCGAGAAACAGAGGGGCTGATACAGAGGGGCTGAAACAGAGAGTGCGAAACAGAGGGGCTGAAACAGAGGGTGAGAAACAGAGGGGCTGAAACAGAGGGCGAGAAACAGAGGGGCTGAAACAGAGGGCAAGAAACAGAGGGGCTGAAACCGAGTGTCTGAAACAGAAGGGCTGAAACAGAGGGGCTGAAACAGAGGGCGAGAAACAGAGGGGCTGAATCAGAGGGGCTGAATCAGAGGGGCTGAAACAGAGGGGCTGAATCAGAGGGGCTGAAACAGAAGGCGAGAAACAGAGGGGCTGAAACAGAGGGCGAGAAGCAGAGGGGCAGAAACAGAGGGCGAGAAACAGAGGGGCTGAAACAGAGGGGCTGAAACAGAGGGCAAGAAACAGAGGGGCTGAAACAGAGGGGCTGAAACAAAGGGCGAGAAACCGAGTGGCTGAAACAGAGGGGCAGAAACAGAGGGGCTGAAACAGAGGGGCTGAATCGGAGGGGCTGAAACAGAGGGGCTGAAACAGAGGAGCTGAAACAGAGGGGCTGATTCAGAGGGGCTGAAACAGAGGGGCTGAATCAGAGGGGCTGAAACAGAGGGCGAGAAACAGAGGAGCAGAAACAGAGGGCGAGAAACAGAGGGGCTGATACAGAGGGGCTGAAACAGAGAGTGCGAAACAGAGGGGCTGAAACAGAGGGCGAGAAACAGAGGGGCTGAAACAGAGGGCGAGAAACAGAGGGGCTGAAACAGAGGGCAAGAAACAGAGGGGCTGAAACCAAGTGTCTGAAACAGAAGGGCTGAAACAGAGGGCGAGAAACAGAGGGGCTGAATCAGACCGGCTGAATCAGAGGGGCTGAAACAGAGGGGCTGAATCAGAGGGGCTGAATCAGAGGGGCTGAAACAGAGGGGCTGAAACAGAGGGCGAGAAACTAAGGGACTGAATCAGAGGGGCTGAAACAGAGGGGCTGAAACAGACGGGCTGAAACAGAGAGCCTGAAACAGAGGGGCTGAAACAGAGGGGCTGAAATAGAGGGGCTGAAACAGAGGGGCTGAAACAGAGGGCGAGAAACTAAGGTACTGAATCAGAGGGGCTGAAACAGAGGGGCTGAAACAGAGTGGCTGAAATAGAGGGGCTGAAATAGAGGGTCTGAAACAGAGGGGCTGAATCAGAGGGGCTGAAACAGAGGGGCTGAATCGGAGGGGCTGATTCAGAGGGGCTGAAACAGAGGGCGAGAAACAGAGGGGCTGAAACAGAGGGCGAGAAACAGAGGAGCAGAAACAGAGGGCGAGAAACAGAGGGGCTGAAACAGAGAGTGCGAAATAGAGTGGCTCAAACAGAGGGCGAGAAACAGAGGGGCTGAAAGAGAGGGCGAGAAACAGAGGGGCTGAAACAGAGGGCAAGAAACAGAGGGGCTGAAACCGAGTGGCTGAAACAGAAGGGCTGAAACAGAGGGGCTGAAACAGAGGGCGAGAAACAGAGGGGCTGAATCAGAGGGGCTGAATCAGAGGGTCTGAAACAGAGGGGCTGAATCAGAGGGGCTGAAACAGAAGGCGAGAAACAGAGGGGCTGAAACAGAGGGCGAGAAACAGAGGGGCAGAAACAGAGGGCGAGAAACAGAGGGGCTGAAACAGAGGGGCTGAAACAGAGGGCAAGAAACAGAGGGGCTGAAACAGAGGGCGAGAAACAGAGGGGCTGAAACAGAGGGGCTGAAACAGAGGGGCTGAAACAGAGGGCGAGAAACAGAGGGGCTGAAACAAAGGGCGAGAAACAGAGGGGCTGAAACAGAGGGGCAGAAACAGAGCGGCTGAAACAGAGGGGCTGAATCGGAGGGGCTGAAACAGAGGGGCTGAAACAGAGGGGCTGAAACAGAGGGCAAGAAACAGAGGGGCTGAAACAGAGGGGCTGAAACAGAGGGGCAGAAACAGAGGGCGAGAAAAAGAGGGGCTGAATCAGAGGGGCTGAATCAGAGGGGCTGAAACAGAGGGGCTGAAACAGAGGGCGAGAAACAGAGGGGCTGAATCAGAGGGGCTGAATCAGAGGGGCTGAAACAGAGGGGCTGAAACAGAGGGCGAGAAACTAAGGGACTGAATCAGAGGGGCTGAAACAGAGGGGCTGAAACAGACGGGCTGAAACAGAGAGCCTGAAACAGTGGGGCTGAAACAGAGGGGCTGAAATAGAGGGGCTGAAACAGAGGGGCTGAATCAGAGGGGCTGAAACAGAGGGCGAGAAACAGAGGGGCTGAAACAGAGGGCGAGAAACAGAGGTGCTGAAACAGAGGGGCTGAATCAGAGGGGCTGAAACACAGGGGCTGTAACAGAGGGCGAGAAACAGAGAGGCTGAAACAGAGGGCGAGAAACAGAGGGGCTGAAACAGAGGGCAAGAAACAGAGGGGCTGAAACAGAGGGCGAGAAACATATGGGCTGAAACAGAGGGGCTGAAACAGAGGGGCTGAAACAGAGGGGCTGAAACAGAGGGCGAGAAACAGAGGGGCTGAAACAGAGGGCAAGAAACAGAGGGGCTGAAACAGAGGGTGAGAAACAGAGGGCGAGAAACAGAGGGACTGAAACAGAGGGGCTGAAACAGAGGGTGAGAAACAGAGGGGCTGAAACAGAGGGCGAGAAACAGAGGGGCTGAAACAGAGGGTGAGAAACAGAGGGGCTGAAACAGAGGGCGAGAAACAGAGGGGCTGAATCAGAGGGGCTGAAACAGAGGGGCTGAAACAGTGGGGCTGAAACAGAGGGGCTCAAACAGAGGGCGAGAAATAAAGGGGCTGAAACAGAGGGCGAGAAACAGAGTGGCTGAAACAGAGGGCGAGAAACAGAGGGGCTGAAACAGAGGGCGAGAAACAGAGGGGCTGAAAGAGAGGGGCTGAAACAGAGGGGCTGAAACAGAGGGCAAGAAATAGAGGGGCTGAAAAGGAGGGCGAGAAACAGAGGGTCTGAAACAGAGGGTGAGAAACAGAGGGGCTGAATCAGAGGGCAAGAAACAGAGGGGCTGAAACAGAGGGCGAGAAACAGACGGGCAGAAACAGAGGGCGAGAAACAGAGGGACTGAAACAGAGGGGCTGAAACAGAGAGCGCGAAACAGAGGGACTGAAACAGAGGGCGAGAAACAGAGGGGCTGAAACAGAGGGCGAGAAACAGAGGGGCTGAAACAGAGGGCGAGAAACAGAGGGGCTGAAACAGAGGGCCAGAAACAGACGGGCAGAAAAAGAGGGCGAGAAACAGAGGGACTGAAACAAAGGGGCTGAAACAGAGAGCGCGAAACAGAGGGGCTGAAACAGAGGGTAAGAAACAGAGGGGCTGAAACAGAGGGCGAGAAACAGAGGGGCTGTAACAGAGGGCAAGAAACAGAGGGGCTGAAACAGAGTGGCTGAAACAGAGGGCGAGAAACAGAGGGGCTGAATCAGACAGGCTGAATCAGATGGGCTGAAACAGAGGTGCTGAAACAGAGGGCGAGAAACAGAGTGGCTGAAACAGAGGGCGAGAAACAGAGGGCGAGAAACAGAGAGGCTGAAAAAGTGGGGCTGAAACAAAGGGGCTGAAACAAAGCGCCTGATACAGAGGGCGAGAAACAGAGGGGCTGAAACAGAGGGCGAGAAACAGAGGGGCTGAAACAGAGGGGCTGACACAGACGGGCTGAAACAGTGGGGCTGAAACAGAGGGCGAGAAACAGAGCGGCTGAAACAGAGGGCGAGAAACAGAGGAGCAGAAACAGAGGGCGAGAAACAGAGGGGCTGATACAGAGGGGCTGAAACAGAGAGTGCGAAACAGAGGGGCTGAAACAGAGGGCGAGAAACAGAGGGGCTGAAACAGAGGGCGAGAAACAGAGGGGCTGAAACAGAGGGCAAGAAACAGAGGGGCTGAAACCGAGTGTCTGAAACAGAAGGGCTGAAACAGAGGGGCTGAAACAGAGGGCGAGAAACAGAGGGGCTGAATCAGAGGGGCTGAATCAGAGGGGCTGAAACAGAGGGGCTGAATCAGAGGGGCTGAAACAGAAGGCGAGAAACAGAGGGGCTGAAACAGAGGGGCTGAAACAAAGGGCGAGAAACAGAGTGGCTGAAACAGAGGGGCAGAAACAGAGGGGCTGAAACAGAGGGGCTGAATCGGTGGGGCTGAAACAGAGGGGCTGAAACAGAGGGGCTGAAACAGAGGGGCTGATTCAGAGGGGCTGAAACAGAGGGGCTGAATCAGAGGGGCTGAAACAGAGGGCGAGAAACAGAGGAGCAGAAACAGAGGGCGAGAAACAGAGGGGCTGAAACAGAGGGCGAGAAACAGAGGGGCTGAAACCAAGTGTCTGAAACAGAAGGGCTGAAACAGAGGGCGAGAAACAGTGGGGCTGAATCAGACCGGCTGAATCAGAGGGGCTGAAACAGAGGGGCTGAATCAGAGGGGCTGAATCAGAGGGGCTGAAACAGAGGGGCTGAAACAGAGGGCGAGAAACTAAGGGACTGAATCAGAGGGGCTGAAACAGAGGGGCTGAATCAGACGGGCTGAAACAGAGAGCCTGAAACAGAGGGGCTGAAACAGAGGGGCTGAAATAGAGGGGCTGAAACAGAGGGGCTGAAACAGAGGGCGAGAAACTAAGGTACTGAATCAGAGGGGCTGAAACAGAGGGGCTGAAACAGACGGGCTGAAACAGAGAGCCTGAAACAGAGTGGCTGAAACAGAGGGGCTGAAATAGAGGGTCTGAAACAGAGGGGCTGAATCAGAGGGGCTGAAACAGAGGGGCTGAATCAGAGGGGCTGAAACAGAGGGGCTGAAACAGAGGGCGAGAAACAGAGAGGCTGAAACAGAGGGCAACAAACAGAGGGGCTGAAACAGAGGGCGAGAAACAGAGGGGCTGAAACAGAGGGGCTGAAACAGAGGGGCTGAAACAGAGGGCGAGAAACAGAGGGGCTGAAACAGATGGCGAGAAACAGAGGGGCTGAAACAGAGGGCGAGAAACAGAGGGGCTGAATCAGAGGGGCTGAAACAGAGGGCGAGAAACAGAGGGGCTGAAACAGAGGGCGAGAAACAGAGGGGCTGAAACAGAGGTGCTGAAACAGAGGGTGAGAAACAGAGGGGCTGAAACAGAGGGCGAGAAACAGAGGGGCTGAAACAGAGGGGCTGAATCGGAGGGGCTGATTCAGAGGGGCTGAAACAGAGGGGCTGAATCAGAGGGGCTGAAACAGAGGGCGAGAAACAGAGGGGCTGAAACAGAGGGCGAGAAACAGAGGAGCAGAAACAGAGGGCGAGAAACAGAGGGGCTGAAACAGAGAGTGCGAAACAGAGTGGCTCAAACAGAGGGCGAGAAACAGAGGGGCTGAAACAGAGGGCGAGAAACAGAGGGGCTGAAACAGAGGGCAAGAAACAGAGGGGCTGAAACCGAGTGGCTGAAACAGAAGGGCTGAAACAGAGGGGCTGAAACAGAGGGCGAGAAACAGAGGGGCTGAATCAGAGGGGCTGAATCAGAGGTGCTGAAACAGAGGGGCTGAATCAGAGGGGCTGAAACAGAAGGCGAGAAACAGAGGGGCTGAAACAGAGGGGCTGAATCAGAGGGGCTGAAACAGAACGCGAGAAACAGAGGGGCTGAAACAGAGGGGCTGAAACAGAGGGCAAGAAACAGAGGGGCTGAAACAGAGGGGCTGAAACAGAGGGGCTGAAACAGAGGGCGAGAAACAGAGGGGCTGAAACAAAGGGCGAGAAACAGAGGGGCTGAAACAGAGGGGCAGAAACAGAGGGGCTGAAACAGAGGGGCTGAATCGGAGGGGCTGAAACAGAGGGGCTGAAACAGAGGGGCTGAAACAGAGGGCAAGAAACAGAGGGGCTGAAACAGAGGGGCTGAAACAGAGGGGCAGAAACAGAGGGCGAGAAAAAGAGGGGCTGAATCAGAGGGGCTGAATCAGAGGGGCTGAAACAGAGGGGCTGAAACAGAGGGCGAGAAACAGAGTGGCTGAATCAGAGGGGCTGAATCAGAGGGGCTGAAACAGAGGGGCTGAAACAGAGGGCGAGAAACTAAGGGACTGAATCAGAGGGGCTGAAACAGAGGGGCTGAAACAGAGGGCGAGAAACAGAGAGGCTGAAACAGAGGGCGAGAAACAGAGGGGCTGAAACAGAGGGCGAGAAACAGAGGGGCTGATACAGAGGGGCTGAAACAGAGAGTGCGAAACAGAGGGGCTGAAACAGAGGGGCTGAAACAGAGGGCGAGAAACAGAGGGGGTGAAACAGATGGCGAGAAACAGAGGGGCTGAAACAGAGGGCGAGAAACAGAGGGGCTGAATCAGAGGGGCTGAAACAGAGGGCGAGAAACAGAGGGGCTAAAACAGAGGGCGAGAAACAGAGGGGCTGAAACAGAGGTGCTGAAACAGAGGGTGAGAAACAGAGGGGCTGAAACAGAGGGCGAGAAACAGAGGGTCTGAAACAGAGGGGCTGAAACAGAGGGGCTGATTCAGAGTGGCTGAAACAGAGGGGCTGAATCAGAGGGGCTGAAACAGAGGGCGAGAAACAGAGCGGCTGAAACAGAGGGCGAGAAACAGAGGAGTAGAAACAGAGGGCGAGAAACAGAGGGGCTGATACAGAGGGGCTGAAACAGAGAGTGCGAAACAGAGGGGCTGAAACAGAGGGCGAGAAACAGAGGGGCTGAAACAGAGGGCGAGAAACAGAGGGGCTGAAACAGAGGGCAAGAAACAGAGGGGCTGAAACCGAGTGTCTGAAACAGAAGGGCTGAAACAGAGGGGCTGAAACAGAGGGCGAGAAACAGAGGGGCTGAATCAGAGGGTCTGAATCAGAGGGGCTGAAACAGAGGGGCTGAATCAGAGGGGCTGAAACAGAAGGCGAGAAACAGAGGGGCTGAAACAGAGGGCGAGAAGCAGAGGGGCAGAAACAGAGGGCGAGAAACAGAGGGGCTGAAACAGAGGGGCTGAAACAGAGGGGCTGAAACAGAGGGGCTGAAACAAAGGGCGAGAAACAGAGTGGCTGAAACAGAGGGGCAGAAACAGAGGGGCTGAAACAGAGGGGCTGAATCGGAGGGGCTGAAACAGAGGGGCTGAAACAGAGGGGCTGAAACAGAGGGGCTGATTCAGAGGGGCTGAAACAGAGGGGCTGAATCAGAGGGGCTGAAACAGAGGGCGAGAAACAGAGCGGCTGAAACAGAGGGCGAGAAACAGAGGAGCAGAAACAGAGGGCGAGAAACAGAGGGGCTGATACAGAGGGGCTGAAACAGAGAGTGCGAAACAGAGGGGCTGAAACAGAGGGCGAGAAACAGAGGGGCTGAAACAGAGGGCGAGAAACAGAGGGGCTGAAACAGAGGGCAAGAAACAGAGGGGCTGAAACCAAGTGTCTGAAACAGAAGGGCTGAAACAGAGGGCGAGAAACAGAGGGGCTGAATCAGACCGGCTGAATCAGAGGGGCTGAAACAGAGGGGCTGAATCAGAGGGGCTGAAACAGAAGGCGAGAAACAGAGGGGCTGAAACAGAGGGCGAGAAGCAGAGGGGCAGAAACAGAGGGCGAGAAACAGAGGGGCTGAAACAGAGGGGCTGAAACAGAGGGCAAGAAACAGAGGGGCTGAAACAGAGGGGCTGAAACAAAGGGCGAGAAACAGAGTGGCTGAAACAGAGGGGCAGAAACAGAGGGGCTGAAACAGAGGGGCTGAATCGGAGGGGCTGAAACAGAGGGGCTGAAACAGAGGGGCTGAAACAGAGGGCAAGAAACAGAGGGGCTGAAACAGAGGGGCTGAAACAGAGGGGCAGAAACAGAGGGCGAGAAACAGAGGGGCTGAATCAGATGGGCTGAATCAGAGGGGCTGAAACAGAAGGGCTGAAACAGAGGGCGAGAAACAGAGGTGCTGAATCAGAGGGGCTGAATCAGAGGGGCTGAAACAGTGGGGCTGAAACAGAGGGCGAGAAACTAAGGGACTGAATCAGAGGGGCTGAAACAGAGGGGCTGACAGACGGGCTGAAACAGAGAGCCTGAAACAGAGGGGCTGAAACAGAGGGGCTGAAATAGAGGGGCTGAAACAGAGGGGCTGAAACAGAGGGCGAGAAACTAAGGTACTGAATCAGAGGGGCTGAAACAGAGGGGCTGAAACAGACGGGCTGAAACAGAGAGCCTGAAACAGAGTGGCTGAAACAGAGGGGCTGAAATAGAGGGTCTGAAACAGAGGGGCTGAATCAGAGGGGCTGAAACAGAGGGGCTGAATCAGAGGGGCTGAAACAGAGGGGCTGAAACAGAGGGCGAGAAACAGAGAGGCTGAAACAGAGGGCAACAAACAGAGGGGCTGAAACAGAGGGCGAGAAACAGAGGGGCTGAAACAGAGCGGCTGAAACAGAGGGGCTGAAACAGAGGGCGAGAAACAGAGGGGCTGAAACAGATGGCGAGAAACAGAGGGGCTGAAACAGAGGGCGAGAAACAGAGGGGCTGAATCAGAGGGGCTGAAACAGAGGGCGAGAAACAGAGGGGCTGAAACAGAGGGCGAGAAACAGAGGGGCTGAAACAGAGGGCGAGAAACAGAGGGGCTGAAACAGAGGGCGAGAAACAGAGGGGCTGAAACAGAGGGCAAGAAACAGAGGGGCTGAAACCGAGTGGCTGAAACAGAAGGGCTGAAATAGAGGGGCTGACACAGAGGGCGAGAAACAGAGGGGCTGAATCAGAGGGGCTGAATCAGAGGGGCTGAAACAGAGGGGCTGAATCAGAGGGGCTGAAACAGAACGCGAGAAACAGAGGGGTTGAAACAGAGGGCGAGAAACAGAGGGGCTGAAACAGAGGGGCTGAAACAGAGGGGCTGAAACAGAGGGAGAAAAACAGAGGGGCTGAAACAAAGGGCGAGAAACAGAGGGGCTGAAACAGAGGGGCAGAAACAGAGGGGCTGAAACAGAGGGGCTGAATCGGAGGGGCTGAAACAGAGGGGCTGAAACAAAGGGCGAGAAACAGAGGGGCTGAAACAGAGGGGCAGAAACAGAGGGGCTGAAACAGAGGGGCTGAATCGGAGGGGCTGAAACAGAGGGGCTGAAACAGAGGGGCTGAAACAGAGGGCAAGAAACAGAGGGGCTGAAACAGAGGGGCTGAAACAGAGGGGCAGAAACAGAGGGCGAGAAAAAGAGGGGCTGAATCAGAGGGGCTGAGTCAGAGGGGCTGAAACAGAGGGGCTGAAACAGAGGGCGAGAAACAGAGGGGCTGAATCAGAGGGGCTGAATCAGAGGGGCTGAAACAGAGGGGCTGAAACAGAGGGCGAGAAACTAAGGGACTGAATCAGAGGGGCTGAAACAGAGGGGCTGAAACAGACGGGCTGAAACAGAGAGCCTGAAACAGAGGGGCTGAAACAGAGGGGCTGAAATAGAGGGGCTGAAACAGAGGGGATGAATCAGAGGGGCTGAAACAGAGGGCGAGAAACAGAGGGGCTGAAACAGAGGGCGAGAAACAGAGGTGCTGAAACAGAGGGGCTGAATCAGAGGGGCTGAAACACAGGGGCTGAAACAGAGGGCGAGAAACAGAGGGGCTGTAACAGAGGGCAAGAAACAGAGGGGCTGAAACAGAGGGCGAGAAACAGATGGGCTGAAACAGAGGGGCTGAAACAGAGGGTCTGAAACAGAGGGGCTGAAACAGAGGGCGAGAAACAGAGGGGCTGAAACAGAGGGCAAGAAACAGAGGGGCTGAAACAGAGGGTGAGAAACAGAGGGCGAGAAACAGAGGGACTGAAACAGAGGGGCTGAAACAGAGGGGCTGAAACAGAGGGTGAGAAACAGAGGGGCTGAAACAGAGGGCGAGAAACAGAGGGGCTGAAACAGAGGGTGAGAAACAGAGGGGCTGAAACAGAGGGGCTGAAACAGTGGGGCTGAATCAGAGGGGCTCAAACAGAGGGCGAGAAATAAAGGGGCTGAAACAGAGGGCGAGAAACAGAGGGGTTGAAACAGAGGGCGAGAAACAGAGGGGCTGAAACAGAGGGCGAGAAACAGAGGGGCTGAAAGAGAGGGGTTGAAACAGAGGGGCTGAAACAGAGGGCAAGAAATAGAGGGGCTGAAACAGAGGGGCTGAAACAGAGGGGCAGAAACAGAGGGCGAGAAACAGAGGGGCTGAATCAGAGGGGCTGAATCAGAGGGGCTGAAACAGATGGGCTGAAACAGAGGGCGAGAAACAGAGGGGCTGTATCAGAGGGGCTGAATCAGAGGGGCTGAAACAGAGGGGCTGAAACAGAGGGCGAGAAACTAAGGGACTGAATCAGAGGGGCTGAAACAGAGGGGCTGAAACAGACGGGCTGAAACAGAGAGCCTGAAACAGAGGGGCTGAAACAGAGGGGCTGAAATGGAGGGGCTGAAACAGAGGGGCTGAAACAGAGGGCGAGAAACTAAGGTACTGAATCAGAGGGGCTGAAACAGAGGGGCTGAAACAGACGGGCTGAAACAGAGAGCCTGAAACAGAGTGGCTGAAACAGAGGGGCTGAAATAGAGGGTCTGAAACAGAGGGGCTGAATCAGAGGGGCTGAAACAGAGGGCGAGAAACAGAGGGGCTGAAACAGAGGGCGAGAAACAGAGGGGCTGAAACAGAGGGGCTGAAACAGATGGCGAGAAACAGAGGGGCTGAAACAGAGGGCGAGAAACAGAGGGGCTGAATCAGAGGGGCTGAAACAGAGGGGCTGAATCAGAGGGGCTGAAACAGAACGCGAGAAACAGAGGGGCTGAAACAGAGGGCGAGAAACAGGGGCAGAAACAGAGGGCGAGAAACAGAGGAGCTGAAACAGAGGGGCTGAAACAGAGGGCAAGAAACAGAGGGGCTGAAACAGAGGGCGAGAAACAGAGGGGCTGAAACAGAGGGGCTGAAACAGAGGGGCTGAAACAGAGGGCGAGAAACAGAGGGGCTGAAACAAAGGGCGAGAAACAGAGGGGCTGAAACAGAGGGGCAGAAACAGAGGGGCTGAAACAGAGGGGCTGAATCGGAGGGGCTGAAACAGAGGGGCTGAAACAGAGGGGCTGAAACAGAGGGCAAGAAACAGAGGGGCTGAAACAGAGGGGCTGAAACAGAGGGGCAGAAACAGAGGGCGAGAAAAAGAGGGGCTGAATCAGAGGGGCTGAATCAGAGGGGCTGAATCAGAGGGGCTGAAACAGAGGGGCTGAAACAGAGGGCGAGAAACTAAGGGACTGAATCAGAGGGGCTGAAACAGAGGGGCTGAAACAGACGGGCTGAAACAGAGAGCCTGAAACAGAGGGGCTGAAACAGAGGGGCTGAAATAGAGGGGCTGAAACAGAGGGGCTGAATCAGAGGGGCTGAAACAGAGGGCGAGAAACAGAGGGGCTGAAACAGAGGGCGAGAAACAGAGGTGCTGAAACAGAGGGGCTGAATCAGAGGGGCTGAAACACAGGGGCTGAAACAGAGGGCGAGAAACAGAGGGGCTGAAACAGAGGGCAAGAAACAGAGGGGCTGAAACAGAGGGCGAGAAACAGATGGGCTGAAACAGAGGGGCTGAAACAGAGGGTCTGAAACAGAGGGGCTGAAACAGAGGGCGAGAAACAGAGGGGCTGAAACAGAGGGCAAGAAACAGAGGGGCTGAAACAGAGGGTGAGAAACAGAGGGCGAGAAACAGAGGGACTGAAACAGAGGGGCTGAAACAGAGGGGCTGAAACAGAGGGTGAGAAACAGAGGGGCTGAAACAGAGGGCGAGAAACAGAGGGGCTGAAACAGAGGGTGAGAAACAGAGGGGCTGAAACAGAGGGGCTGAAACAGTGTGGCTGAAACAGAGGGGGTCAAACAGAGGGCGAGAAATAAAGGGGCTGAAACAGAGGGCGAGAAACAGAGGGGCTGAAACAGAGGGCGAGAAACAGAGGGGCTGAAACAGAGGGCGAGAAACAGAGGGGCTGAAAGAGAGGGGTTGAAACAGAGGGGCTGAAACAGAGGGCAAGAAATTGAGGGGCTGAAACAGAGGGGCTGAAACAGAGGGGCAGAAACAGAGGGCGAGAAACAGAGGGGCTGAATCAGAGGGGCTGAATCAGAGGGGCTGAAACAGAGGGGCTGAAACAGAGGGCGAGAAACAGAGGGGCTGTATCAGAGGGGCTGAATCAGAGGGGCTGAAACAGAGGGGCTGAAACAGAGGGCGAGAAACTAAGGGACTGAATCAGAGGGGCTGAAACAGAGGGGCTGAAACAGACGGGCTGAAACAGAGAGCCTGAAACAGAGGGGCTGAAACAGAGGGGCTGAAATGGAGGGGCTGAAACAGAGGGGCTGAAACAGAGGGCGAGAAACTAAGGTACTGAATCAGAGGGGCTGAAACAGAGGGGCTGAAACAGACGGGCTGAAACAGAGAGCCTGAAACAGAGTGGCTGAAACAGAGGGGCTGAAACAGAGGGTCTGAAACAGAGGGGCTGAATCAGAGGGGCTGAAACAGAGGGGCTGAATCAGAGGGGCTGAAACAGAGGGGCTGAAACAGAGGGCGAAAAACAGAGAGGCTGAAACAGAGGGCAACAAACAGAGGGGCTGAAACAGAGGGCGAGAAACAGTGGGGCTGAAACAGAGGGGCTGAAACAGAGGGGCTGAAATAGAGGGCGAGAAACAGAGGGGCTGAAACAGAGGGGCTGAAACAGAGTGGCTGAAACAGAGGGCGAGAAACAGAGGGGCTGAATCAGAGGGGCTGAAACAGAGGGCGAGAAACAGAGGGGCTGAAACAGAGGGCGAGAAACAGAGGGGCTGAAACAGAGGTGCTGAAACAGAGGGTGAGAAACAGAGGGGCTGAAACAGAGGGCGAGAAACAGAGGGGCTGAAACAGAGGGGCTGAATCGGAGGGGCTGATTCAGAGGGGCTGAAACAGAGGGCGAGAAACAGAGGGGCTGAAACAGAGGGCGAGAAACAGAGGAGCAGAAACAGAGGGCGAGAAACAGAGGGGCTGAAACAGAGAGCCTGAAACAGAGGGGCTGAAACAGAGGGGCTGAAATAGAGGGGCTGAAACAGAGGGGCTGAATCAGAGGGGCTGAAACAGAGGGCGAGAAACAGAGGGGCTGAAACAGAGGGCGAGAAACAGAGGTGCTGAAACAGAGGGGCTGAATCAGAGGGGCTGAAACACAGGGCCTGAAACAGAGGGCGAGAAACAGAGGGGCTGAAACAGAGGGCAAGAAACAGAGGGGCTGAAACAGAGGGCGAGAAACAGATGGGCTGAAACAGAGGGGCTGAAACAGAGGGTCTGAAACAGAGGGGCTGAAACAGAGGGCGAGAAACAGAGGGGCAGAAACAGAGGGCAAGAAACAGAGGGGCTGAAACAGAGGGTGAGAAACAGAGGGCGAGAAACAGAGGGACTGAAACAGAGGGGCTGAAACAGAGGGGCTGAAACAGAGGGTGAGAAACAGAGGGGCTGAAACAGAGGGCGAGAAACAGAGGGGCTGAAACAGAGGGTGAGAAACAGAGGGGCTGAAACAGAGGGGCTGAAACAGTGGGGCTGAATCAGAGGGGCTCAAACAGAGGGCGAGAAATAAAGGGGCTGAAACAGAGGGCGAGAAACAGAGGGGTTGAAACAGAGGGCGAGAAACAGAGGGGCTGAAACAGAGGGCGAGAAACAGAGGGGCTGAAAGAGAGGGGTTGAAACAGAGGGGCTGAAACAGAGGGCAAGAAATAGAGGGGCTGAAACAGAGGGGCTGAAACAGAGGGGCAGAAACAGAGGGCGAGAAACAGAGGGGCTGAATCAGAGGGGCTGAATCAGAGGGGCTGAAACAGATGGGCTGAAACAGAGGGCGAGAAACAGAGGGGCTGTATCAGAGGGGCTGAATCAGAGGGGCTGAAACAGAGGGGCTGAAACAGAGGGTGAGAAACTAAGGGACTGAATCAGAGGGGCTGAAACAGAGGGGCTGAAACAGACGGGCTGAAACAGAGAGCCTGAAACAGAGGGGCTGAAACAGAGGGGCTGAAATGGAGGGGCTGAAACAGAGGGGCTGAAACAGAGGGCGAGAAACTAAGGTACTGAATCAGAGGGGCTGAAACAGAGGGGCTGAAACAGACGGGCTGAAACAGAGAGCCTGAAACAGAGTGGCTGAAACAGAGGGGCTGAAATAGAGGGTCTGAAACAGAGGGGCTGAATCAGAGGGGCTGAAACAGAGGGCGAGAAACAGAGGGGCTGAAACAGAGGGCGAGAAACAGAGGGGCTGAAACAGAGGGCGAGAAACAGAGGGGCTGACACAGAGGGCGAGAAACAGAGGGGCTGAATCAGAGGGACTGAATCAGAGGGGCTGAAACAGAGGGGCTGAATCAGAGGGGCTGAAACAGAACGCGAGAAACAGAGGGGCTGAAACAGAGGGCGAGAAACAGGGGCAGAAACAGAGGGCGAGAAACAGAGGAGCTGAAACAGAGGGGCTGAAACAGAGGGCAAGAAACAGAGGGGCTGAAACAGAGGGCGAGAAACAGAGGGGCTGAAACAGATGGGCTGAAACAGAGGGGCTGAAACAGAGGGCGAGAAACAGAGGGGCTGAAACAAAGGGCGAGAAACAGAGGGGCTGAAACAGAGGGGCAGAAACAGAGGGGCTGAAACAGAGGGGCTGAATCGGAGGGGCTGAAACAGAGGGGCTGAAACAGAGGGGCTGAAACAGAGGGCAAGAAACAGAGGGGCTGAAACAGAGGGGCTGAAACAGAGGGGCAGAAACAGAGGGCGAGAAAAAGAGGGGCTGAATCAGAGGGGCTGAATCAGAGGGGCTGAATCAGAGGGGCTGAAACAGAGGGGCTGAAACAGAGGGCGAGAAACTAAGGGACTGAATCAGAGGGGCTGAAACAGAGGGGCTGAAACAGACGGGCTGAAACAGAGAGCCTGAAACAGAGGGGCTGAAACAGAGGGGCTGAAATAGAGGGGCTGAAACAGAGGGGCTGAATCAGAGGGGCTGAAACAGAGGGCGAGAAACAGAGGGGCTGAAACAGAGGGCGAGAAACAGAGGTGCTGAAACAGAGGGGCTGAATCAGAGGGGCTGAAACACAGGGGCTGAAACAGAGGGCGAGAAACAGAGGGGCTGAAACAGAGGGCAAGAAACAGAGGGGCTGAAACAGAGGGCGAGAAACAGATGGGCTGAAACAGAGGGGCTGAAACAGAGGGTCTGAAACAGAGGGGCTGAAACAGAGGGCGAGAAACAGAGGGGCTGAAACAGAGGGCAAGAAACAGAGGGGCTGAAACAGAGGGTGAGAAACAGAGGGCGAGAAACAGAGGGACTGAAACAGAGGGGCTGAAACAGAGGGGCTGAAACAGAGGGTGAGAAACAGAGGGGCTGAAACAGAGGGCGAGAAACAGAGGGGCTGAAACAGAGGGTGAGAAACAGAGGGGCTGAAACAGAGGGGCTGAAACAGTGTGGCTGAAACAGAGGGGGTCAAACAGAGGGCGAGAAATAAAGGGGCTGAAACAGAGGGCGAGAAACAGAGGGGCTGAAACAGAGGGCGAGAAACAGAGGGGCTGAAACAGAGGGCGAGAAACAGAGGGGCTGAAAGAGAGGGGTTGAAACAGAGGGGCTGAAACAGAGGGCAAGAAATTGAGGGGCTGAAACAGAGGGGCTGAAACAGAGGGGCAGAAACAGAGGGCGAGAAACAGAGGGGCTGAATCAGAGGGGCTGAATCAGAGGGGCTGAAACAGAGGGGCTGAAACAGAGGGCGAGAAACAGAGGGGCTGTATCAGAGGGGCTGAATCAGAGGGGCTGAAACAGAGGGGCTGAAACAGAGGGCGAGAAACTAAGGGACTGAATCAGAGGGGCTGAAACAGAGGGGCTGAAACAGACGGGCTGAAACAGAGAGCCTGAAACAGAGGGGCTGAAACAGAGGGGCTGAAACGGAGGGGCTGAAACAGAGGGGCTGAAACAGAGGGCGAGAAACTAAGGTACTGAATCAGAGGGGCTGAAACAGAGGGGCTGAAACAGACGGGCTGAAACAGAGAGCCTGAAACAGAGTGGCTGAAACAGAGGGGCTGAAATAGAGGGTCTGAAACAGAGGGGCTGAATCAGAGGGGCTGAAACAGAGGGGCTGAATCAGAGGGGCTGAAACAGAGGGGCTGAAACAGAGGGCGAAAAACAGAGAGGCTGAAACAGAGGGCAACAAACAGAGGGGCTGAAACAGAGGGCGAGAAACAGTGGGGCTGAAACAGAGGGGCTGAAACAGAGGGGCTGAAATAGAGGGCGAGAAACAGAGGGGCTGAAACAGAGGGGCTGAAACAGAGTGGCTGAAACAGAGGGCGAGAAACAGAGGGGCTGAATCAGAGGGGCTGAAACAGAGGGCGAGAAACAGAGGGGCTGAAACAGAGGGCGAGAAACAGAGGGGCTGAAACAGAGGTGCTGAAACAGAGGGTGAGAAACAGAGGGGCTGAAACAGAGGGCGAGAAACAGAGGGGCTGAAACAGAGGGGCTGAATCGGAGGGGCTGATTCAGAGGGGCTGAAACAGAGGGCGAGAAACAGAGGGGCTGAAACAGAGGGCGAGAAACAGAGGAGCAGAAACAGAGGGCGAGAAACAGAGGGGCTGAAACAGAGAGTGCGAAACAGAGTGGCTCAAACAGAGGGCGAGAAACAGAGGGGCTGAAAGAGAGGGCGAGAAACAGAGGGGCTGAAACAGAGGGCAAGAAACAGAGGGGCTGAAACCGAGTGGCTGAAACAGAAGGGCTGAAACAGAGGGGCTGAAACAGAGGGCGAGAAACAGAGGGGCTGAATCAGAGGGGCTGAATCAGAGGGGCTGAAACAGAGGGGCTGAATCAGAGGGGCTGAAACAGAAGGCGAGAAACAGAGGGGCTGAAACAGAGGGCGAGAAACAGAGGGGCAGAAACAGAGGGCGAGAAACAGAGGGGCTGAAACAGAGGGCAAGAAACAGAGGGGCTGAAAAAGAGGGCGAGAAACAGAGGGGCTGAAACAGAGGGGCTGAAACAGAGGGGCTGAAACAGAGGGCGAGAAACAGAGGGGCTGAAACAAAGGGCGAGAAACAGAGGGGCTGAAACAGAGGGGCAGAAACAGAGGGGCTGAAACAGAGGGGCTGAATCGGAGGGGCTGAAACAGAGGGGCTGAAACAGAGGGGCTGAAACAGAGGGCAAGAAACAGAGGGGCTGAAACAGAGGGGCAGAAACAGAGGGGCAGAAACAGAGGGCGAGAAAAAGAGGGGCTGAATCAGAGGGGCTGAATCAGAGGGGCTGAAACAGAGGGGCTGAAACAGAGGGCGAGAAACTAAGGGACTGAATCAGAGGGGCTGAAACAGAGGGGCTGAAACAGACGGGCTGAAACAGAGAGCCTGAAACAGTGGGGCTGAAACAGAGGGGCTGAAATAGAGGGGCTGAAACAGAGGGGCTGAATCAGAGGGGCTGAAACAGAGGGCGAGAAACAGAGGGGCTGAAACAGAGGGCGAGAAACAGAGGTGCTGAAACAGAGGTGCTGAATCAGAGGGGCTGAAACACAGGGGCTGTAACAGAGGGCGAGAAACAGAGAGGCTGAAACAGAGGGCGAGAAACAGAGGGGCTGAAAGAGAGGGCAAGAAACAGAGGGGCTGAAACAGAGGGCGAGAAACAGATGGGCTGAAACAGAGGGGCTGAAACAGAGGGGCTGAAACAGAGGGGCTGAAACAGAGGGCGAGAAACAGTGGGGCTGAAACAGAGGGTGAGAAACAGAGGGCGAGAAACAGAGGGACTGAAACAGAGGGGCTGAAACAGAGGGTGAGAAACAGAGGGGCTGAAACAGAGGGCGAGAAACAGAGGGGCTGAAACAGAGGGTGAGAAACAGAGGGGCTGAAACAGAGGGGCTGAAACAGTGGGGCTGAAACAGAGGGGCTCAAACAGAGGGCGAGAAATAAAGGGGCTGAAACAGAGGGCGAGAAACAGAGGGGCTGAAACAGAGGGCGAGAAACAGAGGGGCTGAAACAGAGGGCGAGAAACAGAGGGGCTGAAAGAGAGGGGCTGAAACAGAGGGCAAGAAATAGAGGGGCTGAAAAGGAGGGCGAGAAACAGAGGGTCTGAAGCAGAGGGTGAGAAACAGAGGGGCTGAATCAGAGGGGCTGAAACAGATGCCGAGAAACAGAGGGGCTGAAACAGGGCGAGAAACAGAGGGGCTGAAACAGAGGGGCTGAAACAGAGGGTGAGAAACAGAGGGGCTGAAACAGAGGGCGAGAAACAGAGGGGCTGAAACAGAGGGGCTGAAACAGAGGGGCTGAATCAGAGTGGCTGATTCAGAGGGTCTGAAACAGAGGGGCTGAATCAGAGGGGCGGAAACTAAGGGCGAGAAACAGAGGGGCAGAAACAGACGGGCAGAAAAAGAGGGCGAGAAACAGACGGGCAGAAACAGAGGGCGAGAAACAGAGGGACTGAAACAGAGGGGCTGAAACAGTGAGCGCGAAACAGAGGGACTGAAACAGAGGGCGAGAAACAGAGGGGCTGAAACAGAGGGCGAGAAACAGAGGGGCTGAAACAGAGGGCGAGAAACAGAGGGGCTGAAACAGAGGGCCAGAAACAGACGGGCAGAAAAAGAGGGCGAGAAACAGAGGGACTGAAACAAAGGGGCTGAAACAGAGAGCGCGAAACAGAGGGACTGAAACAGAGGGCGAGAAACAGAGGGTCTGAAACAGAGGGTAAGAAACAGAGGGGCTGAAACAGAGGGCGAGAAACAGAGGGGCTGTAACAGAGGGCAAGAAACAGAGGGGTTGAAACAGAGTGGCTGAAACAGAGGGCGAGAAACAGAGGGGCTGAATCAGACAGGCTGAATCAGATGGGCTGAAACAGAGGTGCTGAAACAGAGGGGGAGAAACAGAGTGGCTGAAACAGAGGGCGAGAAACAGAGGGCGAGAAACAGAGAGGCTGAAAAAGTGGGGCTGAAACAAAGGGGCTGAAACAAAGCGCCTGATACAGAGGGCGAGAAACAGAGGGGCTGAAACAGAGGACGAGAAACAGAGGGGCTGAAACAGAGGGACTGAAACAGAGGGGCTGAAACAGAGGGGCTGAAACAGAGGGCGAGAAACAGAGTGGCTGAAACAGAGGGCGAGAAACAGAGTGGCTGAAACAGAGGGCAAGAAACAGAGGGGCTGAAACAGAGGGCGAGAAACAGAGGGGCTGAAACAGAGGGGCTGAAACAGAGGGCGAGAAACAGAGGGGCTGAAACAGAGAGCGAGAAACAGAGGGGCTGAAACAGAGGGCAAGAAACAGAGGGGCTGAAACCGAGTGTCTGAAACAGAAGGGCTGAAACAGAGGGGCTGAAACAGAGGGCGAGAAACAGAGGGGCTGAATCAGAGGGGCTGAATCAGAGGGGCTGAAACAGAGGGGCTGAATCAGAGGGGCTGAAACAGAAGGCGAGAAACAGAGGGGCTGAAACAGAGGGCGAGAAGCAGAGGGGCAGAAACAGAGGGCGAGAAACAGAGGGGCTGAAACAGAGGGGCTGAAACAGAGGGCAAGAAACAGAGGGGCTGAAACAGAGGGCGAGAAACAGAGGGGCTGAAACAGAGGGTCTGAAACAGAGGGGCTGAAACAGAGTGCGAGAAACAGAGGGGCTGAAACAAAGGGCGAGAAACAGAGTGGCTGAAACAGAGGGGCAGAAACAGAGGGGCTGAAACAGAGGGGCTGAATCGGAGGGGCTGAAACAGAGGGGCTGAAACAGGAGCTGAAACAGAGGGCGAGAAACAGAGGGGCTGAAACAGAGGGCGAGAAACAGAGGAGCAGAAACAGAGGGCGAGAAACAGAGGGGCTGAAACAGAGAGTGCGAAACAGAGTGGCTCAAACAGAGGGCGAGAAACAGAGGGGCTGAAACAGAGGGCGAGAAACAGAGGGGCTGAAACAGAGGGCAAGAAACAGAGGGGCTGAAACCGAGTGGCTGAAACAGAAGGGCTGAAACAGAGGGGCTGAAACAGAGGGCGAGAAACAGAGGGGCTGAATCAGAGGGGCTGAATCAGAGGGGCTGAAACAGAGGGGCTGAATCAGAGGGGCTGAAACAGAAGGCGAGAAACAGAGGGGCTGAAACAGAGGGCGAGAAACAGAGGGGCAGAAACAGAGGGCGAGAAACAGAGGGGCTGAAACAGAGGGGCTGAAACAGAGGGCAAGAAACAGAGGGGCTGAAACAGAGGGGCTGAAACAGAGGGGCTGAAACAGAGGGCGAGAAACAGAGGGGCTGAAACAAAGGGCGAGAAACAGAGGGGCTGAAACAGAGGGGCAGAAACAGAGGGGCTGAAACAGAGGGGCTGAATCGGAGGGGCTGAAACAGAGGGGCTGAAACAGAGGGGCTGAAACAGAGGGCAAGAAACAGAGGGGCTGAAACAGAGGGGCTGAAACAGAGGGGCAGAAACAGAGTGCGAGAAAAAGAGGGGCTGAATCAGAGGGGCTGAATCAGAGGGGCTGAAACAGAGGGGCTGAAACAGAGGGCGAGAAACAGAGTGGCTGAATCAGAGGGGCTGAATCAGAGGGGCTGAAACAGAGGGCTGAAACAGAGGGCGAGAAACTAAGGGACTGAATCAGAGGGGCTGAAACAGAGGGGCTGAAACAGACGGGCTGAAACAGAGAGCCTGAAACAGAGGGGCTGAAACAGAGGGGCTGAAATAGAGGGGCTGAAACACAGGGGCTGAATCAGAGGGGCTGAAACAGAGGGCGAGAAACAGAGGGGCTGAAACAGAGGGCGAGAAACAGAGGTGCTGAAACAGAGGGGCTGAATCAGAGGGGCTGAAACACAGGGGCTGAAACAGAGGGCGAGAAACAGAGGGGCTGAAACAGAGGGGCTGAAACAGAGGGCGAGAAACAGAGGGGCTAAAACAGAGGGCGAGAAACAGAGGGGCTGAAACAGAGGTGCTGAAACAGAGGGTGAGAAACAGAGGGGCTGAAACAGAGGGCGAGAAACAGAGGGGCTGAAACAGAGGAGCTGAAACAGAGGGGCTGATTCAGAGGGGCTGAAACAGAGGGGCTGAATCAGAGGGGCTGAAACAGAGGGCGAGAAACAGAGCGGCTGAAACAGAGGGCGAGAAACAGAGGAGCAGAAACAGAGGGCGAGAAACAGAGGGGCTGATACAGAGGGGCTGAAACAGAGAGTGCGAAACAGAGGGGCTGAAACAGAGGGCGAGAAACAGAGGGGCTGAAACAGAGGGCGAGAAACAGAGGGGCTGAAACAGAGGGCAAGAAACAGAGGGGCTGAAACCGAGTGTCTGAAACAGAAGGGCTGAAACAGAGGGGCAGAAACAGAGGGCGAGAAACAGAGGGGCTGAATCAGAGGGGCTGAATCAGAGGGGCTGAAACAGAGGGGCTGAATCAGAGGGACTGAAACAGAAGGCGAGAAACAGAGGGGCTGAAACAGAGGGCGAGAAGCAGAGGGGCAGAAACAGAGGGCGAGAAACAGAGGGGCTGAAACAGAGGGGCTGAAACAGAGGGCAAGAAACAGAGGGGCTGAAACAGAGGGGCTGAAACAAAGGGCGAGAAACAGAGTGGATGAAACAGAGGGGCAGAAACAGAGGGGCTGAAACAGAGGGGCTGAATCGGAGGGGCTGAAACAGAGGGGCTGAAACAGAGGGGCTGAAACAGAGGGGTTGATTCAGAGGGGCTGAAACAGAGGGGCTGAATCAGAGGGGCTGAAACAGAGGGCGAGAAACAGAGCGGCTGAAACAGAGGGCGAGAAACAGAGGGGCTGAATCAGAGGGGCTGAATCAGAGGGGCTGAAACAGAGGGGCTGAAACAGAGGGCGAGAAACAGAGGGGCTGAATCAGAGGGGCTGAATCAGAGGGGCTGAAACAGAGGGGCTGAAACAGAGGGCGAGAAACAGAGGGGCTGAATCAGAGGGGCTGAAACAGAGGGGCTGAAACAGACGGGCTGAAACAGAGAGCCTGAAACAGAGGGGCTGAAACAGAGGGGCTGAAATGGAGGGGCTGAAACAGAGGGGCTGAAACAGAGGGCGAGAAACTAAGGTACTGAATCAGAGGGGCTGAAACAGAGGGGCTGAAACAGACGGGCTGAAACAGAGAGCCTGAAACAGAGTGGCTGAAACAGAGGGGCTGAAATCGAGGGTCTGAAACAGAGGGGCTGAATCAGAGGGGCTGAAACAGAGGGGCTGAATCAGAGGGGCTGAAACAGAGGGGCTGAAACAGAGGGCGAAAAACAGAGAGCCTGAAACAGAGGGCAACAAACAGAGGGGCTGAAACAGAGGGCGAGAAACAGAGGGGCTGAAACAGAGGGGCTGAAACAGAGGGGCTGAAACAGAGGGCGAGAAACAGAGGGGCTGAAACAGAGGGGCTGAAACAGAGGGCGAGAAACAGAGGGGCTGAAACAGAGGGACTGAAACAGAGGGGCTGAAACAGAGGGGCTGAAACAGAGGGCGAGAAACAGAGTGGCTGAAACAGAGGGCGAGAAACAGAGTGGCTGAAACAGAGGGCAAGAAACAGAGGGGCTGAGACAGAGGGCGAGAAACAGAGGGGCTGAAACAGAGGGGCTGAAACAGAGGGCGAGAAACAGAGGGGCTGAAACAGAGAGCGAGAAACAGAGGGGCTGAAACAGAGGGCAAGAAACAGAGGGGCTGAAACCGAGTGTCTGAAACAGAAGGGCTGAAACAGAGGGGCTGAAACAGAGGGCGAGAAACAGAGGGGCTGAATCAGAGGGACTGAATCAGAGGGGCTGAAACAGAGGGGCTGAATCAGAGGGGCTGAAACAGAAGGCGAGAAACAGAGGGGCTGAAACAGAGGGCGAGAAGCAGAGGGGCAGAAACAGAGGGCGAGAAACAGAGGGGCTGAAACAGAGGGGCTGAAACAGAGGGCAAGAAACAGAGGGGCTGAAACAGAGGGCGAGAAACAGAGGGGCTGAAACAGAGGGGCTGAAACAGAGGGGCTGAAACAGAGTGCGAGAAACAGAGGGGCTGAAACAAAGGGCGAGAAACAGAGTGGCTGAAACAGAGGGGCAGAAACTGAGGGGCTGAAACAGAGGGGCTGAATCGGAGGGGCTGAAACAGAGGGGCTGAAACAGAGGAGCTGAAACAGAGGGCAAGAAACAGAGGGGCTGAAACAGAGGGGCTGAAACAGAGGGGCAGAAACAGAGGGCGAGAAACAGAGGGGCTGAATCAGAGGGGCTGAATCAGAGGGGCTGAAACAGAGGGGCTGAAACAGAGGGCGAGAAACAGAGGGGCTGAATCAGAGGGGCTGAATCAGAGGGGCTGAAACAGAGGGGCTGAAACAGAGGGCGAGAAACTAAGGGACTGAATCAGAGGGGCTGAAACAGAGGGGCTGAAACAGACGGGCTGAAACAGAGAGCCTGAAACAGAGGGGCTGAAACAGAGGGGCTGAAATAGAGGGGCTGAAACAGAGGGGCTGAAACAGAGGGCGAGAAACTAAGGTACTGAATCAGAGGGGCTGAAACAGAGGGGCTGAAACAGACGGGCTGAAACAGAGAGCCTGAAACAGAGTGGCTGAAACAGAGGGGCTGAAATAGAGGGTCTGAAACAGAGGGGCTGAATCAGAGGGGCTGAAACAGAGGGGCTGAATCAGAGGGGCTGAAACAGAGGGGCTGAAACAGAGGGCGAGAAACAGAGAGGCTGAAACAGAGGGCAACAAACAGAGGGGCTGAAACAGAGGGCGAGAAACAGAGGGGCTGAAACAGAGGGGCTGAAACAGAGGGGCTGAAACAGAGGGCGAGAAACAGAGGGGCTGAAACAGATGGCGAGAAACAGAGGGGCTGAAACAGAGGGCGAGAAACAGAGGGGCTGAATCAGAGGGGCTGAAACAGAGGGCGAGAAACAGAGGGGCTGAAACAGAGGGCGAGAAACAGAGGGGCTGAAACAGAGGTTCTGAAACAGAGGGTGAGAAACAGAGGGGCTGAAACAGAGGGCGAGAAACAGAGGGGCTGAAACAGAGGGGCTGAATCGGAGGGGCTGATTCAGAGGGGCTGAAACAGAGGGGCTGAATCAGAGGGGCTGAAACAGAGGGCGAGAAACAGAGGGGCTGAAACAGAGGGCGAGAAAAAGAGGAGCAGAAACAGAGGGCGAGAAACAGAGGGGCTGAAACAGAGAGTGCGAAACAGAGTGGCTCAAACAGAGGGCGAGAAACAGAGGGGCTGAAACAGAGGGCGAGAAACAGAGGGGCTGAAACAGAGGGCAAGAAACAGAGGGGCTGAAACCGAGTGGCTGAAACAGAAGGGCTGAAACAGAGGGGCTGAAACAGAGGGCGAGAAACAGAGGGGCTGAATCAGAGGGGCTGAATCAGAGGGGCTGAAACAGAGGGGCTGAATCAGAGGGGCTGAAACAGAAGGCGAGAAACAGAGGGGCTGAAACAGAGGGCGAGAAACAGAGGGGCAGAAACAGAGGGCGAGAAACAGAGGGGCTGAAACAGAGGGGCTGAAACAGAGGGCAAGAAACAGAGGGGCTGAAACAGAGGGGCTGAAACAGAGGGGCTGAAACAGAGGGCGAGAAACAGAGGGGCTGAAACAAAGGGCGAGAAACAGAGGGGCTGAAACAGAGGGGCAGAAACAGAGGGGCTGAAACAGAGGGGCTGAATCGGAGGGGCTGAAACAGAGGGGCTGAAACAGAGGGGCTGAAACAGAGGGCAAGAAACAGAGGGGCTGAAACAGAGGGGCTGAAACAGAGGGGCAGAAACAGAGGGCGAGAAAAAGAGGGGCTGGATCAGAGGGGCTGAATCAGAGGGGCTGAAACAGAGGGGCTGAAACAGAGGGCGAGAAACAGAGTGGCTGAATCAGAGGGGCTGAATCAGAGGGGCTGAAACAGAGGGGCTGAAACAGAGGGCGAGAAACTAAGGGACTGAATCAGAGGGGCTGAAACAAAGGGGCTGAAACAGACGTTCTGAAACAGAGAGCCTGAAACAGAGGGGCTGAAACAGAGGGGCTGAAATAGAGGGGCTGAAACACAGGGGCTGAATCAGAGGGGCTGAAACAGAGGGCGAGAAACAGAGGGGCTGAAACAGAGGGCGAGAAAAAGAGGTGCTGAAACAGAGGGGCTGAATCAGAGGGGCTGAAACACAGGGGCTGAAACAGAGGGCGAGAAACAGAGGGGCTGAAACAGAGGGGCTGAAACAGAGGGCGAGAAACAGAGGGGCTAAAACAGAGGGCGAGAAACAGAGGGGCTGAAACAGAGGTGCTGAAACAGAGGGTGAGAAACAGAGGGGCTGAAACAGAGGGCGAGAAACAGAGGGGCTGAAACAGAGGGGCTGAAACAGAGGGGCTGATTCAGAGGGGCTGAAACAGAGGGGCTGAAACAGAGCGGCTGAAACAGAGGGCGAGAAACAGAGGAGCAGAAACAGAGGGCGAGAAACAGAGGGGCTGATACAGAGGGGCTGAAACAGAGCGTGCGAAACAGAGGGGCTGAAACAGAGGGCGAGAAACAGAGGGGCTGAAACAGAGGGCGAGAAACAGAGGGGCTGAAACAGAGGGCAAGAAACAGAGGGGCTGAAACCGAGTGTCTGAAACAGAAGGGCTGAAACAGAGGGGCAGAAACAGAGGGCGAGAAACAGAGGGGCTGAATCAGAGGGGCTGAATCAGAGGGGCTGAAACAGAGGGGCTGAATCAGAGGGGCTGAAACAGAAGGCGAGAAACAGAGGGGCTGAAACAGAGGGCGAGAAGCAGAGGGGCAGAAACAGAGGGCGAGAAACAGAGGGGCTGAAACAGAGGGGCTGAAACAGAGGGCAAGAAACAGAGGGGCTGAAACAGAGGGGCTGAAACAAAGGGCGAGAAACAGAGTGGATGAAACAGAGGGGCAGAAACAGAGGGGCTGAAACAGAGGGGCTGAATCGGAGGGGCTGAAACAGAGGGGCTGAAACAGAGGGGCTGAAACAGAGGGGCTGATTCAGAGGGGCTGAAACAGAGGGGCTGAATCAGAGGGGCTGAAACAGAGGGCGAGAAACAGAGCGGCTGAAACAGAGGGCGAGAAAAAGAGGGGCTGAATCAGAGGGGCTGAATCAGAGGGGCTGAAACAGAGGGGCTGAAACAGAGGGCGAGAAACAGAGGGGCTGAATCAGAGGGGCTGAATCAGAGGGGCTGAAACAGAGGGGCTGAAACAGAGGGCGAGAAACTAAGGGACTGAATCAGAGGGGCTGAAACAGAGGGGCTGAAACAGACGGGCTGAAACAGAGAGCCTGAAACAGAGGGGCTGAAACAGAGGGGCTGAAATGGAGGGGCTGAAACAGAGGGGCTGAAACAGAGGGCGAGAAACTAAGGTACTGAATCAGAGGGGCTGAAACAGAGGGGCTGAAACAGACGGGCTGAAACAGAGAGCCTGAAACAGAGTGGCTGAAACAGAGGGGCTGAAATAGAGGGTCTGAAACAGAGGGGCTGAATCAGAGGGGCTGAAACAGAGGGGCTGAATCAGAGGGGCTGAAACAGAGGGGCTGAAACAGAGGGCGAAAAACAGAGAGGCTGAAACAGAGGGCAACAAACAGAGGGGCTGAAACAGAGGGCGAGAAACAGAGGGGCTGAAACAGAGGGCGAGAAACAGAGGGGCTGAAACAGAGGTGCTGAAACAGAGGGTGAGAAACAGAGGGGCTGAAACAGAGGGCGAGAAACAGAGGGGCTGAAACAGAGGGGCTGAATCGGAGGGGCTGATTCAGAGGGGCTGAAACAGAGGGCGAGAAACAGAGGGGCTGAAACAGAGGGCGAGAAACAGAGGAGCAGAAACAGACGGCGAGAAACAGAGGGGCTGAAACAGAGAGTGCGAAACAGAGTGGCTCAAACAGAGGGCGAGAAACAGAGGGGCTGAAAGAGAGGGCGAGAAACAGAGGGGCTGAAACAGAGGGCAAGAAACAGAGGGGCTGAAACCGAGTGGCTGAAACAGAAGGGCTGAAACAGAGGGGCTGAAACAGAGGGCGAGAAACAGAGGGGCTGAATCAGAGGGGCTGAATCAGAGGGGCTGAAACAGAGGGGCTGAATCAGAGGGGCTGAAACAGAAGGCGAGAAACAGAGGGGCTGAAACAGCGGGCGAGAAACAGAGGGGCAGAAACAGAGGGCGAGAAACAGAGGGGCTGAAACAGAGGGGCTGAAACAGAGGGCAAGAAACAGAGGGGCTGAAACAGAGGGCGAGAAACAGAGGGGCTGAAACAGAGGGGCTGAAACAGAGGGGCTGAAACAGAGGGCGAGAAACAGAAGGGCTGAAACAAAGGGCGAGAAACAGAGGGGCTGAAACAGAGGGGCAGAAACAGAGGGGCTGAAACAGAGGGGCTGAATCGGAGGGGCTGAAACAGAGGGGCTGAAACAGAGGGGCTGAAACAGAGGGCAAGAAACAGAGGGGCTGAAACAGAGGGGCTGAAACAGAGGGGCAGAAACAGAGGGCGAGAAAAAGAGGGGCTGAATCAGAGGGGCTGAATCAGAGGGGCTGAAACAGAGGGGCTGAAACAGAGGGCGAGAAACAGAGGGGCTGAATCAGAGGGGCTGAATCAGAGGGGCTGAAACAGAGGGGCTGAAACAGAGGGCGAGAAACTAAGGGACTGAATCAGAGGGGCTGAAACAGAGGGGCTGAAACAGACGGGCTGAAACAGAGAGCCTGAAACAGTGGGGCTGAAACAGAGGGGCTGAAATAGAGGGGCTGAAACAGAGGGGCTGAATCAGAGGGGCTGAAACAGAGGGCGAGAAACAGAGGGGCTGAAACAGAGGGCGAGAAACAGAGGTGCTGAAACAGAGGGGCTGAATCAGAGGGGCTGAAACACAGGGGCTGTAACAGAGGGCGAGAAACAGAGAGGCTGAAACAGAGGGCGAGAAACAGAGGGGCTGAAACAGAGGGCAAGAAACAGAGGGGCTGAAACAGAGGGCGAGAAACAGATGGGCTGAAACAGAGGGGCTGAAACAGAGGGGCTGAAACAGAGGGGCTGAAACAGAGGGCGAGAAACAGAGGGGCTGAAACAGAGGGCAAGAAACAGAGGGGCTGAAACAGAGGGTGAGAAACAGAGGGCGAGAAACAGAGGGACTGAAACAGAGGGGCTGAAACAGAGGGTGAGAAACAGAGGGGCTGAAACAGAGGGCGAGAAACAGAGGGGCTGAAACAGAGGGTGAGAAACAGAGGGGCTGAAACAGAGGGGCTGAAACAGTGGGGCTGAAACAGTGGGGCTCAAACAGAGGGCGAGAAATAAAGGGGCTGAAACAGAGGGCGAGAAACAGAGGGGCTGAAACAGAGGGCGAGAAACAGAGGGGCTGAAACAGAGGGCGAGAAACAGAGGGGCTGAAAGAGAGGGGCTGAAACAGAGGGGCTGAAACAGAGGGCAAGAAATAGAGGGGCTGAAAAGGATGGCGAGAAACAGAGGGTCTGAAACAGAGGGTGAGAAACAGAGGGGCTGAATCAGAGGGGCTGAAACAGATGCCGAGAAACAGAGGGGCTGAAACAGGGCCAGAAACAGAGGGGCTGAAACAGAGGGGCTGAAACAGAGGGTGAGAAACAGAGGGGCTGAAACAGATGGCGAGAAACAGAGGGGCTGAAACAGAGGGGCTGAAACAGAGGGGCTGAATCAGAGTGGCTGATTCAGAGGGTCTGAAACAGAGGGGCTGAATCAGAGGGGCGGAAACTAAGGGCGAGAAACAGAGGGGCAGAAACAGAGGGCAAGAAACAGAGGGGCTGAAACAGAGGGCGAGAAACAGACGGGCAGAAACAGAGGGCGCGAAACAGAGGGACTGAAACAGAGGGGCTGAAACAGAGAGCGCGAAACAGAGGGACTGAAACAGAGGGCGAGAAACAGAGGGGCTGAAACAGAGGGCGAGAAACAGAGGGGCTGAAACAGAGGGCGAGAAACAGAGGGGCTGAAACAGAGGGCCAGAAACAGACGGGCAGAAAAAGAGGGCGAGAAACAGAGGGACTGAAACTAAGGGGCTGAAACAGAGAGCGCGAAACAGAGGGACTGAAACAGAGGGCGAGAAACAGAGGGGCTGAAACAGAGGGTAAGAAACAGAGGGGCTGAAACAGAGGGCGAGAAACAGAGGGGCTGTAACAGAGGGCAAGAAACAGAGGGGCTGAAACAGAGGGCGGGAAACAGAGGGGCTGAATCAGAGGGGCTGAAACAGTGGGCGAGAAACAGAGGGGCTGAAACAGAGGGCGAGAAACAGAGAGGCTGAAACAGAGGGCAACAAACAGAGGGGCTGAAACAGAGGGCGAGAAACAGAGGGGCTGAAACAGAGGGGCTGAAACAGAGGGGCTGAAACAGAGGGCGAGAAACAGAGGGGCTGAAACAGATGGCGAGAAACAGAGGGGCTGAAACAGAGGGCAAGAAACAGAGGGGCTGAATCAGAGGGGCTGAAACAGAGGGCGAGAAACAGAGGGGCTGAAACAGAGGGCGAGAAACAGAGGGGCTGAAACAGAGGTTCTGAAACAGAGGGTGAGAAACAGAGGGGCTGAAACAGAGGGCGAGAAACAGAGGGGCTGAAACAGAGGGGCTGAATCGGAGGGGCTGATTCAGAGGGGCTGAAACAGAGGGGCTGAATCAGAGGGGCTGAAACAGAGGGCGAGAAACAGAGGGGCTGAAACAGAGGGCGAGAAACAAAGGAGCAGAAACAGAGGGCGAGAAACAGAGGGGCTGAAACAGAGAGTGCGAAACAGAGTGGCTCAAACAGAGGGCGAGAAACAGAGGGGCTGAAACAGAGGGCGAGAAACAGAGGGGCTGAAACAGAGGGCAAGAAACAGAGGGGCTGAAACCGAGTGGCTGAAACAGAAGGGCTGAAACAGAGGGGCTGAAACAGAGGGCGAGAAACAGAGGGGCTGAATCAGAGGGGCTGAATCAGAGGGGCTGAAACAGAGGGGCTGAATCAGAGGGGCTGAAACAGAAGGCGAGAAACAGAGGGGCTGAAACAGAGGGCGAGAAACAGAGGGGCAGAAACAGAGGGTGAGAAACAGAGGGGCTGAAACAGAGGGGCTGAAACAGAGGGCAAGAAACAGAGGGGCTGAAACAGAGGGGCTGAAACAGAGGGGCTGAAACAGAGGGCGAGAAACAGAGGGGCTGAAACAAAGGGCGAGAAACAGAGGGGCTGAAACAGAGGGGCAGAAACAGAGGGGCTGAAACAGAGGGGCTGAATCGGAGGGGCTGAAACAGAGGGGCTGAAACAGAGGGGCTGAAACAGAGGGCAAGAAACAGAGGGGCTGAAACAGAGGGGCTGAAACAGAGGGGCAGAAACAGAGGGCGAGAAAAAGAGGGGCTGAATCAGAGGGGCTGAATCAGAGTGGCTGAATCAGAGGGGCTGAAACAGAGGGGCTGAAACAGAGGGCGAGAAACTAAGGGACTGAATCAGAGGGGCTGAAACAGAGGGGCTGAAACAGACGGGCTGAAACAGAGAGCCTGAAACAGAGGGGCTGAAACAGAGGGGCTGAAATAGAGGGGCTGAAACATAGGGGCTGAATCAGAGGGGCTGAAACAGAGGGCGAGAAACAGAGGGGCTGAAACAGAGGGCGAGAAACAGAGGTGCTGAAACAGAGGGGCTGAATCAGAGGGGCTGAAACACAGGGGCTGAAACAGAGGGCGAGAAACAGAGGGGCTGAAACAGAGGGGCTGAAACAGAGGGCGAGAAACAGAGGGGCTAAAACAGAGGGCGAGAAACAGAGGGGCTGAAACAGAGGTGCTGAAACAGAGGGTGAGAAACAGAGGGGCTGAAACAGAGGGCGAGAAACAGAGGGGCTGAAACAGAGGGGCTGAAACAGAGGGGCTGATTCAGAGGGGCTGAAACAGAGGGGCTGAATCAGAGGGGCTGAAACAGAGGGCGAGAAACAGAGCGGCTGAAACAGAGGGCGAGAAACAGAGGAGCAGAAACAGAGGGCGAGAAACAGAGGGGCTGATACAGAGGGGCTGAAACAGAGAGTGCGAAACAGAGGGGCTGAAACAGAGGGCGAGAAACAGAGGGGCTGAAACAGAGGGCGAGAAACAGAGGGGCTGAAACAGAGGGCAAGAAACAGAGGGGCTGAAACCGAGTGTCTGAAACAGAAGGGCTGAAACAGAGGGGCTGAAACAGAGGGCGAGAAACAGAGGGGCTGAATCAGAGGGGCTGAATCAGAGGGGCTGAAACAGAGGGGCTGAATCAGAGGGGCTGAAACAGAAGGCGAGAAACAGAGGGGCTGAAACAGAGGGCGAGAAGCAGAGGGGCAGAAACAGAGGGCGAGAAACAGAGGGGCTGAAACAGAGGGGCTGAAACAGAGGGCAAGAAACAGAGGGGCTGAAACAGAGGGGCTGAAACAAAGGGCGAGAAACAGAGTGGATGAAACAGAGGGGCAGAAACAGAGGGGCTGAAACAGAGGGGCTGAATCGGAGGGGCTGAAACAGAGGGGCTGAAACAGAGGGGCTGAAACAGAGGGGCTGATTCAGAGGGGCTGAAACAGAGGGGCTGAATCAGAGGGGCTGAAACAGAGGGCGAGAAACAGAGCGGCTGAAACAGAGGGCGAGAAACAGAGGGGCTGAATCAGAGGGGCTGAATCAGAGGGGCTGAAACAGAGGGGCTGAAACAGAGGGCGAGAAACAGAGGGGCTGAATCAGAGGGGCTGAATCAGAGGGGCTGAAACAGAGGGGCTGAAACAGAGGGCGAGAAACTAAGGGACTGAATCAGAGGGGCTGAAACAGAGGGGCTGAAACAGACGGGCTGAAACAGAGAGCCTGAAACAGAGGGGCTGAAACAGAGGGGCTGAAATGGAGGGGCTGAAACAGAGGGGCTGAAACAGAGGGCGAGAAACTAAGGTACTGAATCAGAGGGGCTGAAACAGAGGGGCTGAAACAGACGGGCTGAAACAGAGAGCCTGAAACAGAGTGGCTGAAACAGAGGGGCTGAAATAGAGGGTCTGAAACAGAGGGGCTGAATCAGAGGGGCTGAAACAGAGGGGCTGAATCAGAGGGGCTGAAACAGAGGGGCTGAAACAGAGGGCGAAAAACAGAGAGGCTGAAACAGAGGGCAACAAACAGAGGGGCTGAAACAGAGGGCGAGAAACAGAGGGGCTGAAACAGAGGGGCTGAAACAGAGGGGCTGAAACAGAGGGCGAGAAACAGAGGGGCTGAAACAGATGGCGAGAAACAGAGGGGCTGAAACAGAGGGCGAGAAACAGAGGGGCTGAATCAGAGGGGCTGAAACAGAGGGCGAGAAACAGAGGGGCTGAAACAGAGGGCGAGAAACAGAGGGGCTGAAACAGAGGGCGAGAAACAGAGGGGCAGAAACAGAGGGCGAGAAACAGAGGGGCTGAAACAGAGGGGCTGAAACAGAGGGCAAGAAACAGAGGGGCTGAAACAGAGGGGCTGAAACAGAGGGGCTGAAACAGAGGGCGAGAAACAGAGGGGCTGAAACAAAGGGCGAGAAACAGAGGGGCTGAAACAGAGGGGCAGAAACAGAGGGGCTGAAACAGAGGGGCTGAATCGGAGGGGCTGAAACAGAGGGGCTGAAACAGAGGGGCTGAAACAGAGGGCAAGAAACAGAGGGGCTGAAACAGAGGGGCTGAAACAGAGGGGCAGAAACAGAGGGCGAGAAAAAGAGGGGCTGAATCAGAGGGGCTGAATCAGAGGGGCTGAAACAGAGGGGCTGAAACAGAGGGCGAGAAACAGAGTGGCTGAATCAGAGTGGCTGAATCAGAGGGGCTGAAACAGAGGGGCTGAAACAGAGGGCGAGAAACTAAGGGACTGAATCAGAGGGGCTGAAACAGAGGGGCTGAAACAGACGGGCTGAAACAGAGAGCCTGAAACAGAGGGGCTGAAACAGAGGGGCTGAAATAGAGGGGCTGAAACACAGGGGCTGAATCAGAGGGGCTGAAACAGAGGGCGAGAAACAGAGGGGCTGAAACAGAGGGCGAGAAACAGAGGTGCTGAAACAGAGGGGCTGAATCAGAGGGGCTGAAACACAGGGGCTGAAACAGAGGGCGAGAAACAGAGGGGCTGAAACAGAGGGCGAGAAACAGAGGGGCTAAAACAGAGGGCGAGAAACAGAGGGGCTGAAACAGAGGTGCTGAAACAGAGGGTGAGAAACAGAGGGGCTGAAACAGAGGGCGAGAAACAGAGGGGCTGAAACAGAGGGGCTGAAACAGAGGGGCTGATTCAGAGGGGCTGAAACAGAGGGGCTGAATCAGAGGGGCTGAAACAGAGGGCGAGAAACAGAGCGGCTGAAACAGAGGGCGAGAAACAGAGGAGCAGAAACAGAGGGCGAGAAACAGAGGGGCTGATACAGAGGGGCTGAAACAGAGAGTGCGAAACAGAGGGGCTGAAACAGAGGGCGAGAAACAGAGGGGCTGAAACAGAGGGCGAGAAACAGAGGGGCTGAAACAGAGGGCAAGAAACAGAGGGGCTGAAACCGAGTGTCTGAAACAGAAGGGCTGAAACAGAGGGGCTGAAACAGAGGGCGAGAAACAGAGGGGCTGAATCAGAGGGTCTGAATCAGAGGGGCTGAAACAGAGGGGCTGAATCAGAGGGGCTGAAACAGAAGGCGAGAAACAGAGGGGCTGAAACAGAGGGCGAGAAGCAGAGGGGCAGAAACAGAGGGCGAGAAACAGAGGGGCTGAAACAGAGGGGCTGAAACAGAGGTCAAGAAACAGAGGGGCTGAAACAGAGGGGCTGAAACAAAGGGCGAGAAACAGAGTGGATGAAACAGAGGGGCAGAAACAGAGGGGCTGAAACAGAGGGGCTGAATCGGAGGGGCTGAAACAGAGGGGCTGAAACAGAGGGGCTGAAACAGAGGGGCTGATTCAGAGGGGCTGAAACAGAGGGGCTGAATCAGAGGGGCTGAAACAGAGGGCGAGAAACAGAGCGGCTGAAACAGAGGGCGAGAAACAGAGGGGCTGAATCAGAGGGGCTGAATCAGAGGGGCTGAAACAGAGGGGCTGAAACAGAGGGCGAGAAACAGAGGGGCTGAATCAGAGGGGCTGAATCAGAGGGGCTGAAACAGAGGGGCTGAAACAGAGGGCGAGAAACTAAGGGACTGAATCAGAGGGGCTGAAACAGAGGGGCTGAAACAGACGGGCTGAAACAGAGAGCCTGAAACAGAGGGGGTGAAACAGAGAGGCTGAAATGGAGGGGCTGAAACAGAGGGGCTGAAACAGAGGGCGAGAAACTAAGGTACTGAATCAGAGGGGCTGAAACAGAGGGGCTGAAACAGACGGGCTGAAACAGAGAGCCTGAAACAGAGTGGCTGAAACAGAGGGGCTGAAATAGAGGGTCTGAAACAGAGGGGCTGAATCAGAGGGGCTGAAACAGAGGGGCTGAATCAGAGGGGCTGAAACAGAGGGGCTGAAACAGAGGACGAAAAACAGAGAGGCTGAAACAGAGGGCAACAAACAGAGGGGCTGAAACAGAGGGCGAGAAAGAGAGGGGCTGAAACAGAGGGGCTGAAACAGAGGGGCTGAAACAGAGGGCGAGAAACAGAGGGGCTGAAACAGATGGCGAGAAACAGAGGGGCTGAAACAGAGGGCGAGAAACAGAGGGGCTGAATCAGAGGGGCTGAAACAGAGGGCGAGAAACAGAGTGGCTGAAACAGAGGGCGAGAAACAGAGGGGCTGAAACAGAGGTGCTGAAACAGAGGGTGAGAAACAGAGGGGCTGAAACAGAGGGCGAGAAACAGAGGGGCTGAAACAGAGGGGCTGAATCGGAGGGGCTGATTCAGAGGGGCTGAAACAGAGGGCGAGAAACAGAGGGGCTGAAACAGATGGCGAGAAACAGAGGAGCAGAAACAGAGGGCGAGAAACAGAGGGGCTGAAACAGAGAGTGCGAAACAGAGTGGCTCAAACAGAGGGCGAGAAACAGAGGGGCTGAAAGAGAGGGCGAGAAACAGAGGGGCTGAAACAGAGGGCAAGAAACAGAGGGGCTGAAACCGAGTGGCTGAAACAGAAGGGCTGAAACAGAGGGGCTGAAACAGAGGGCGAGAAACAGAGGGGCTGAATCAGAGGGGCTGAATCAGAGGGGCTGAAACAGAGGGGCTGAATCAGAGGGGCTGAAACAGAAGGCGAGAAACAGAGGGGCTGAAACAGAGGGCGAGAAACAGAGGGGCAGAAACAGAGGGCGAGAAACAGAGGGGCTGAAACAGAGGGGCTGAAACAGAGGGCAAGAAACAGAGGGGCTGAAACAGAGGGCGAGAAACAGAGGGGCTGAAACAGAGGGGCTGAAACAGAGGGGCTGAAACAGAGGGCGAGAAACAGAGGGGCTGAAACAAAGGGCGAGAAACAGAGGGGCTGAAACAGAGGGGCAGAAACAGAGGGGCTGAAACAGAGGGGCTGAATCGGAGGGGCTGAAACAGAGGGGCTGAAACAGAGGGGCTGAAACAGAGGGCAAGAAACAGAGGGGCTGAAACAGAGGGGCTGAAACAGAGGGGCAGAAACAGAGGGCGAGAAAAAGAGGGGCTGAATCAGAGGGGCTGAATCAGAGGGGCTGAAACAGAGGGGCTGAAACAGAGGGCGAGAAACAGAGGGGCTGAATCAGAGGGGCTCAATCAGAGGGGCTGAAACAGAGGGGCTGAAACAGAGGGCGAGAAACTAAGGGACTGAATCAGAGGGGCTGAAACAGAGGGGCTGAAACAGACGGGCTGAAACAGAGAGCCTGAAACAGTGGGGCTGAAACAGAGGGGCTGAAATAGAGGGGCTGAAACAGAGGGGCTGAATAAGAGGGGCTGAAACAGAGGGCGAGAAACAGAGGGGCTGAATCAGAGGGGCTGAATCAGAGGGGCTGAAACAGAGGGGCTGAATCAGAGGGGCTGAAACAGAAGGCGAGAAACAGAGGGGCTGAAACAGAGGGCGAGAAGCAGAGGGGCAGAAACAGAGGGCGAGAAACAGAGGGGCTGAAACAGAGGGGCTGAAACAGAGGGCAAGAAACAGAGGGGCTGAAACAGAGGGGCTGAAACAAAGGGCGAGAAACAGAGTGGATGAAACAGAGGGGCAGAAACAGAGGGGCTGAAACAGAGGGGCTGAATCGGAGGGGCTGAAACAGAGGGGCTGAAACAGAGGGGCTGAAACAGAGGGGCTGATTCAGAGGGGCTGAAACAGAGGGGCTGAATCAGAGGGGCTGAAACAGAGGGCGAGAAACAGAGCGGCTGAAACAGAGGGCGAGAAACAGAGGGGCTGAATCAGAGGGGCTGAATCAGAGGGGCTGAAACAGAGGGGCTGAAACAGAGGGCGAGAAACAGAGGGGCTGAATCAGAGGGGCTGAATCAGAGGGGCTGAAACAGAGGGGCTGAAACAGAGGGCGAGAAACTAAGGGACTGAATCAGAGGGGCTGAAACAGAGGGGCTGAAACAGACGGGCTGAAACAGAGAGCCTGAAACAGAGGGGGTGAAACAGAGGGGCTGAAATGGAGGGGCTGAAACAGAGGGGCTGAAACAGAGGGCGAGAAACTAAGGTACTGAATCAGAGGGGCTGAAACAGAGGGGCTGAAACAGACGGGCTGAAACAGAGAGCCTGAAACAGAGTGGCTGAAACAGAGGGGCTGAAATAGAGGGTCTGAAACAGAGGGGCTGAATCAGAGGGGCTGAAACAGAGGGGCTGAATCAGAGGGGCTGAAACAGAGGGGCTGAAACAGAGGGCGAAAAACAGAGAGGCTGAAACAGAGGGCAACAAACAGAGGGGCTGAAACAGAGGGCGAGAAAGAGAGGGGCTGAAACAGATAGGGCTGAAACAGAGGGGCTGAAACAGAGGGCGAGAAACAGAGGGGCTGAAACAGATGGCGAGAAACAGAGGGGCTGAAACAGAGGGCGAGAAACAGAGGGGCTGAATCAGAGGGGCTGAAACAGAGGGCGAGAAACAGAGGGGCTGAAACAGAGGGCGAGAAACAGAGGGGCTGAAACAGAGGTGCTGAAACAGAGGGTGAGAAACAGAGGGGCTGAAACAGAGGGCGAGAAACAGAGGGGCTGAAACAGAGGGGCTGAATCGGAGGGGCTGATTCAGAGGGGCTGAAACAGAGGGCGAGAAACAGAGGGTCTGAAACAGAGGGCGAGAAACAGAGGAGCAGAAACAGAGGGCGAGAAACAGAGGGGCTGAAACAGAGAGTGCGAAACAGAGTGGCTCAAACAGAGGGCGAGAAACAGAGGGGCTGAAAGAGAGGGCGAGAAACAGAGGGGCTGAAACAGAGGGCAAGAAACAGAGGGGCTGAAACCGAGTGGCTGAAACAGAAGGGCTGAAACAGAGGGGCTGAAACAGAGGGCGAGAAACAGAGGGGCTGAATCAGAGGGGCTGAATCAGAGGGGCTGAAACAGAGGGGCTGAATCAGAGGGGCTGAAACAGAAGGCGAGAAACAGAGGGGCTGAAACAGAGGGCGAGAAACAGAGGGGCAGAAACAGAGGGCGAGAAACAGAGGGGCTGAAACAGAGGGGCTGAAACAGAGGGCAAGAAACAGAGGGGCTGAAACAGAGGGCGAGAAACAGAGGGGCTGAAACAGAGGGGCTGAAACAGAGGGGCTGAAACAGAGGGCGAGAAACAGAGGGGCTGAAACAAAGGGCGAGAAACAGAGGGGCTGAAACAGAGGGGCAGAAACAGAGGGGCTGAAACAGAGGGGCTGAATCGGAGGGGCTGAAACAGAGGGGCTGAAACAGAGGGGCTGAAACAGAGGGCAAGAAACAGAGGGGCTGAAACAGAGGGGCTGAAACAGAGGGGCAGAAACAGAGGGCGAGAAAAAGAGGGGCTGAATCAGAGGGGCTGAATCAGAGGGGCTGAAACAGAGGGGCTGAAACAGAGGGCGAGAAACAGAGGGGCTGAATCAGAGGGGCTGAATCAGAGGGGCTGAAACAGAGGGGCTGAAACAGAGGGCGAGAAACTAAGGGACTGAATCAGAGGGGCTGAAACAGAGGGGCTGAAACAGACGGGCTGAAACAGAGAGCCTGAAACAGTGGGGCTGAAACAGAGGGGCTGAAATAGAGGGGCTGAAACAGAGGGGCTGAATCAGAGGGGCTGAAACAGAGGGCGAGAAACAGAGGGGCTGAAACAGAGGGCGAGAAACAGAGGTGCTGAAACAGAGGGGCTGAATCAGAGGGGCTGAAACACAGGGGCTGTAACAGAGGGCGAGAAACAGAGAGGCTGAAACAGAGGGCGAGAAACAGAGGGGCTGAAACAGAGGGCAAGAAACAGAGGGGCTGAAACAGAGGGCGAGAAACAGATGGGCTGAAACAGAGGGGCTGAAACAGAGGGGCTGAAACAGAGGGGCTGAAACAGAGGGCGAGAAACAGAGGGGCTGAAACAGAGGGCAAGAAACAGAGGGGCTGAAACAGAGGGTGAGAAACAGAGGGCGAGAAACAGAGGGACTGAAACAGAGGGTCTGAAACAGAGGGGCTGAAACAGAGGGGCTGAAACAGAGGGCGAGAAACAGAGGGGCTGAAACAGAGGGCGAGAAACAGAGGGGCTGAAACAGAGGGGCTGAAACAGTGGGGCTGAAACAGAGGGGCTCAAACAGAGGGCGAGAAATAAAGGGGCTGAAACAGAGGGCGAGAAACAGAGGGGCTGAAACAGAGGGCGAGAAACAGAGGGGCTGAAACAGAGGGCGAGAAACAGAGGGGCTGAAAGAGAGGGGTTGAAACAGAGGGGCTGAAACAGAGGGCAAGAAATAGAGGGGCTGAAAAGGAGGGCGAGAAACAGAGGGTCTGAAACAGAGGGTGAGAAACAGAGGGGCTGAAACAGAGGGCAAGAAACAGAGGGGCTGAAACAGAGGGCGAGAAACAGATGGGCTGAAACAGAGGGGCTGAAACAGAGGGGCTGAAACAGAGGGGCTGAAACAGAGGGCGAGAAACAGAGGGGCTGAAACAGAGGGCAAGAAACAGAGGGGCTGAAACAGAGGGTGAGAAACAGAGGGCGAGAAACAGAGGGACTGAAACAGAGGGTCTGAAACAGAGGGTGAGAAACAGAGGGGCTGAAACAGAGGGCGAGAAACAGAGGGGCTGAAACAGAGGGCGAGAAACAGAGGGGCTGAAACAGAGGGGCTGAAACAGTGGGGCTGAAACAGAGGGGCTCAAACAGAGGGCGAGAAATAAAGGGGCTGAAACAGAGGGCGAGAAACAGAGGGGCTGAAACAGAGGGCGAGAAACAGAGGGGCTGAAACAGAGGGCGAGAAACAGAGGGGCTGAAAGAGAGGGGTTGAAACAGAGGGGCTGAAACAGAGGGCAAGAAATAGAGGGGCTGAAAAGGAGGGCGAGAAACAGAGGGTCTGAAACAGAGGGTGAGAAACAGAGGGGCTGAATCAGAGGGGCTGAAACAGATGCCGAGAAACAGAGGGGCTGAAACAGGGCGAGAAACAGAGGGGCAGAAACAGAGGGGCTGAAACAGAGGGTGAGAAACAGAGGGGCTGAAACAGAGGGCGAGAAACAGAGGGGCTGAAACAGAGGGGCTGAAACAGAGGGGCTGAATCAGAGTGGCTGATTCAGAGGGTCTGAAACAGAGGGGCTGAATCAGAGGGGCGGAAACTAAGGGCGAGAAACAGAGGGGCAGAAACAGAGGGCAAGAAACAGAGGGGCTGAAACAGAGGGCGAGAAACAGACGGGCAGAAACAGAGGGCGAGAAACAGAGGGACTGAAACAGAGGGGCTGAAACAGAGAGCGCGAAACAGAGGGACTGAAACAGAGGGCGAGAAACAGAGGGGCTGAAACAGAGGGCGAGAAACAGAGGGGCTGAAACAGAGGGCGAGAAACAGAGGGGCTGAAACAGAGGGCCAGAAACAGACGGGCAGAAAAAGAGGGCGAGAAACAGAGGGACTGAAACAAAGGGGCTGAAACAGAGAGCGCGAAACAGAGGGACTGAAACAGAGGGCGAGAAACAGAGGGGCTGAAACAGAGGGTAAGAAACAGAGGGGCTGAAACAGAGGGCGAGAAACAGAGGGGCTGTAACAGAGGGCAAGAAACAGAGGGGCTGAAACAGAGGGCGAGAAACAGAGGGGCTGAATCAGAGGGGCTGAAACAGAGGGCGAGAAACAGAGGGGCTGAAACAGAGAGCGAGAAACAGAGAGGCTGAAACAGAGGGCAACAAACAGAGGGGCTGAAACAGAGGGCGAGAAACAGAGGGGCTGAAACAGAGGGGCTGAAACAGAGGGGCTGAAACAGAGGGCGAGAAACAGAGGGGCTGAAACAGATGGCGAGAAACAGAGGGGCTGAAACAGAGGGCGAGAAACAGAGGGGCTGAATCAGAGGGGCTGAAACAGAGGGCGAGAAACAGAGGGGCTGAAACAGAGGGCGAGAAACAGAGGGGCTGAAACAGAGGTTCTGAAACAGAGGGTGAGAAACAGAGGGGCTGAAACAGAGGGCGAGAAACAGAGGGGCTGAAACAGAGGGGCTGAATCGGAGGGGCTGATTCAGAGGGGCTGAAACAGAGGGGCTGAATCAGAGGGGCTGAAACAGAGGGCGAGAAACAGAGGGGCTGAAACAGAGGGCGAGAAACAGAGGAGCCGAAACAGAGGGCGAGAAACAGAGGGGCTGAAACAGAGAGTGCGAAACAGAGTGGCTCAAACAGAGGGCGAGAAACAGAGGGGCTGAAACAGAGGGCAAGAAACAGAGGGGCTGAAACCGAGTGGCTGAAACAAAAGGGCTGAAACAGAGGGGCTGAAACAGAGGGCGAGAAACAGAGGGGCTGAATCAGAGGGGCTGAATCAGAGGGGCTGAAACAGAGGGGCTGAATCAGAGGGGCTGAAACAGAAGGCGAGAAACAGAGGGGCTGAAACAGAGGGCGAGAAACAGAGGGGCAGAAACAGAGGGCGAGAAACAGAGGGGCTGAAACAGAGTGGCTGAAACAGAGGGCAAGAAACAGAGGGGCTGAAACAGAGGGGCTGAAACAGAGGGGCTGAAACAGAGGGCGAGAAACAGAGGGGCTGAAACAAAGGGCGAGAAACAGAGGGGCTGAAACAGAGGGGCAGAAACAGAGGGGCTGAAACAGAGGGGCTGAATCGGAGGGGCTGAAACAGAGGGGCTGAAACAGAGGGGCTGAAACAGAGGGCAAGAAACAGAGGGGCTGAAACAGAGGGGCTGAAACAGAGGGGCAGAAACAGAGGGCGAGAAAAAGAGGGGCTGAATCAGAGGGGCTGAATCAGAGGGGCTGAAACAGAGGGGCTGAAACAGAGGGCGAGAAACAGAGTGGCTGAATCAGAGGGGCTGAATCAGAGGGGCTGAAACAGAGGGGCTGAAACAGAGGGCGAGAAACTAAGGGACTGAATCAGAGGGGCTGAAACAGAGGGGCTGAAACAGACGGGCTGAAACAGAGAGCCTGAAACAGAGGGGCTGAAACAGAGGGGCTGAAATAGAGGGGCTGAAACACAGGGGCTGAATCAGAGGGGCTGAAACAGAGGGCGAGAAACAGAGGTGCTGAAACAGAGGGGCTGAATCAGAGGGGCTGAAACACAGGGGCTGAAACAGAGGGCGAGAAACAGAGGGGCTGAAACAGAGGGGCTGAAACAGAGGGCGAGAAACAGAGGGGCTAAAACAGAGGGCGAGAAACAGAGGGGCTGAAACAGAGGTTCTGAAACAGAGGGTGAGAAACAGAGGGGCTGAAACAGAGGGCGAGAAACAGAGGGGCTGAAACAGAGGGGCTGAAACAGAGGGGCTGATTCAGAGGGGCTGAAACAGAGGGGCTGAATCAGAGGGGCTGAAACAGAGGGCGAGAAACAGAGCGGCTGAAACAGAGGGCGAGAAACAGAGGAGCAGAAACAGAGGGCGAGAAACAGAGGGGCTGATACAGAGGGGCTGAAACAGAGAGTGCGAAAGAGAGGGGCTGAAACAGAGGGCGAGAAACAGAGGGGCTGAAACAGAGGGCGAGAAACAGAGGGGCTGAAACAGAGGGCAAGAAACAGAGGGGCTGAAACCGAGTGTCTGAAACAGAAGAGCTGAAACAGAGGGGCTGAAACAGAGGGCGAGAAACAGAGGGGCTGAATCAGAGGGGCTGAATCAGAGGGGCTGAAACAGAGGGGCTGAATCAGAGGGGCTGAAACAGAAGGCGAGAAACAGAGGGGCTGAAACAGAGGGCGAGAAGCAGAGGGGCAGAAACAGAGGGCGAGAAACAGAGGGGCTGAAACAGAGGGGCTGAAACAGAGGGCAAGAAACAGAGGGGCTGAAACAGAGGGGCTGAAACAAAGGGCGAGAAACAGAGTGGATGAAACAGAGGGGCAGAAACAGAGGGGCTGAAACAGAGGGGCTGAATCGGAGGGGCTGAAACAGAGGGGCTGAAACAGAGGGGCTGAAACAGAGGGGCTGATTCAGAGGGGCTGAAACAGAGGGGCTGAATCAGAGGGGCTGAAACAGAGGGCGAGAAACAGAGCGGCTGAAACAGAGGGCGAGAAACAGAGGGGCTGAATCAGAGGGGCTGAATCAGAGGGGCTGAAACAGAGGGGCTGAAACAGAGGGCGAGAAACAGAGGGGCTGAATCAGAGGGGCTGAATCAGAGGGGCTGAAAGAGAGGGGCTGAAACAGAGGGCGAGAAACTAAGGGACTGAATCAGAGGGGCTGAAACAGAGGGGCTGAAACAGACGGGCTGAAACAGAGAGCCTGAAACAGAGGGGCTGAAACAGAGGGGCTGAAATGGAGGGGCTGAAACAGAGGGGCTGAAACAGAGGGCGAGAAACTAAGGTACTGAATCAGAGGGGCTGAAACAGAGGGGCTGAAACAGACGGGCTGAAACAGAGAGCCTGAAACAGAGTGGCTGAAACAGAGGGGCTGAAATAGAGGGTCTGAAACTGAGGGGCTGAATCAGAGGGGCTGAAACAGAGGGGCTGAATCAGAGGGGCTGAAACAGAGGGGCTGAAACAGAGGGCGAAAAACAGAGAGGCTGAAACAGAGGGCAACAAACAGAGGGGCTGAAACAGAGGGCGAGAAACAGAGGGGCTGAAACAGAGGGGCTGAAACAGAGGGGCTGAAACAGAGGGCGAGAAACAGAGGGGCTGAAACAGATGGCGAGAAACAGAGGGGCTGAAACAGAGGGCGAGAAACAGAGGGGCTGAATCAGAGGGGCTGAAACAGATGGCGAGAAACAGAGGAGCAGAAACAGAGGGCGAGAAACAGAGGGGCTGAAACAGAGAGTGCGAAACAGAGTGGCTCAAACAGAGGGCGAGAAACAGAGGGGCTGAAAGAGAGGGCGAGAAACAGAGGGGCTGAAACAGAGGGCAAGAAACAGAGGGGCTGAAACCGAGTGGCTGAAACAGAAGGGCTGAAACAGAGGGGCTGAAACAGAGGGCGAGAAACAGAGGGGCTGAATCAGAGGGGCTGAATCAGAGGGGCTGAAACAGAGGGGCTGAATCAGAGGGGCTGAAACAGAAGGCGAGAAACAGAGGGGCTGAAACAGAGGGCGAGAAACAGAGGGGCAGAAACAGAGGGCGAGAAACAGAGGGGCTGAAACAGAGGGGCTGAAACAGAGGGCAAGAAACAGAGAGGCTGAAACAGAGGGCGAGAAACAGAGGGGCTGAAACAGAGGGGCTGAAACAGAGGGGCTGAAACAGAGGGCGAGAAACAGAGGGGCTGAAACAAAGGGTGAGAAACAGAGGGGCTGAAACAGAGGGGCAGAAACAGAGGGGCTGAAACAGAGGGGCTGAATCGGAGGGGCTGAAACAGAGGGGCTGAAACAGAGGGGCTGAAACAGAGGGCAAGAAACAGAGGGGCTGAAACAGAGGGGCTGAAACAGAGGGGCAGAAACAGAGGGCGAGAAAAAGAGGGGCTGAATCAGAGGGGCTGAATCAGAGGGGCTGAAACAGAGGGGCTGAAACAGAGGGCGAGAAACAGAGGGGCTGAATCAGAGGGGCTGAATCAGAGGGGCTGAAACAGAGGGGCTGAAACAGAGGGCGAGAAACTAAGGGACTGAATCAGAGGGGCTGAAACAGAGGGGCTGAAACAGACGGGCTGAAACAGAGAGCCTGAAACAGTGGGGCTGAAACAGAGGGGCTGAAATAGAGGGGCTGAAACAGAGGGGCTGAATCAGAGGGGCTGAAACAGAGGGCGAGAAACAGAGGGGCTGAAACAGAAGGCGAGAAACAGAGGTGCTGAAACAGAGGGGCTGAATCAGAGGGGCTGAAACACAGGGGTTGTAACAGAGGGCGAGAAACAGAGAGGCTGAAACAGAGGGCGAGAAACAGAGGGGCTGAAACAGAGGGCAAGAAACAGAGGGGCTGAAACAGAGGGCGAGAAACAGACGGGCTGAAACAGAGGGGCTGAAACAGAGGGGCTGAAACAGAGGGGCTGAAACAGAGGGCGAGAAACAGAGGGGCTGAAACAGAGGGCAAGAAACAGAGGGGCTGAAACAGAGGGTGAGAAACAGAGGGCGAGAAACAGAGGGACTGAAACAGAGGTGCTGAAACAGAGGGTGAGAAACAGAGGGGCTGAAACAGAGGGCGAGAAACAGAGGGGCTGAAACAGACGGTGAGAAACAGAGGGGCTGAAACAGAGGGGCTGAAAGAGTGGGGCTGAAACAGAGGGGCTCAAACAGAGGGCGAGAAATAAAGGGGCTGAAACAGAGGGCGAGAAACAGAGGGGCTGAAACAGAGGGCGAGAAACAGAGGGGCTGAAACAGAGGGCGAGAAACAGAGGGGCTGAAAGAGAGGGGTTGAAACAGAGGGGCTGAAACAGAGGGCAAGAAATAGAGGGGCTGAAAAGGAGGGCGAGAAACAGAGGGTCTGAAACAAAGGGTGAGAAACAGAGGTGCTGAATCAGAGGGGCTGAAACAGATGCCGAGAAACAGACGGGCTGAAACAGGGCGAGAAACAGAGGGGCTGAAACAGAGGGGCTGAAACAGAGGGTGAGAAACAGAGGGGCTGAAACAGAGGGCGAGAAACAGAGGGGCTGAAACAGAGGGGCTGAAACAGAGGGGCTGAATCAGAGTGGCTGATTCAGAGGGTCTGAAACAGAGGGGCTGAAACAGAGGGCGAGAAACAGAGGGGCTGAATCAGAGGGGCTGAATCAGAGGGGCTGAAACAGAGGGGCTGAAACAGAGGGCGAGAAACTAAGGGACTGAATCAGAGGGGCTGAAACAGAGGGGCTGAAACAGACGGGCTGAAACAGTGAGCCTGAAACAGTGGGGCTGAAACAGAGGGGCTGAAATAGAGGGGCTGAAACAGAGGGGCTGAATCAGAGGGGCTGAAACAGAGGGCGAGAAACAGAGGGGCTGAAACAGAGGGCGAGAAACAGAGGTGCTGAAACAGAGGGGCTGAATCAGAGGGGCTGAAACACAGGGGCTGTAACAGAGGGCGAGAAACAGAGAGGCTGAAACAGAGGGCGAGAAACAGAGGGGCTGAAACAGAGGGCAAGAAACAGAGGGGCTGAAACAGAGGGCGAGAAACAGATGGGCTGAAACAGAGGGGCTGAAACAGAGGGGCTGAAACAGAGGGGCTGAAACAAAGGGCGAGAAACAGAGGGGCTGAAACAGAGGGCAAGAAACAGAGGGGCTGAAACAGAGGGTGAGAAACAGAGGGCGAGAAACAGAGGGACTGAAACAGAGGTGCTGAAACAGAGGGTGAGAAACAGAGGGGCTGAAACAGAGGGCGAGAAACAGAGGGGCTGAAACAGAGGGTGAGAAACAGAGGGGCTGAAACAGAGGGGCTGAAAGAGTGGGGCTGAAACAGAGGGGCTCAAACAGAGGGCGAGAAATAAAGGGGCTGAAACAGAGGGCGAGAAACAGAGGGGCTGAAACAGAGGGCGAGAAACAGAGGGGCTGAAACAGAGGGCGAGAAACAGAGGGGCTGAAAGAGAGGGGTTGAAACAGAGGGGCTGAAACAGAGGGCAAGAAATAGAGGGGCTGAAAAGGAGGGCGAGAAACAGAGGGTCTGAAACAAAGGGTGAGAAACAGAGGTGCTGAATCAGAGGGGCTGAAACAGATGCCGAGAAACAGACGGGCTGAAACAGGGCGAGAAACAGAGGGGCTGAAACAGAGGGGCTGAAACAGAGGGTGAGAAACAGAGGGTCTGAAACAGAGGGCGAGAAACAGAGGGGCTGAAACAGAGGGGCTGAAACAGAGGGGCTGAATCAGAGTGGCTGATTCAGAGGGTCTGAAACAGAGGGGCTGAATCAGAGGGGCGGAAACTAAGGGCGAGAAACAGAGGGGCAGAAACAGAGGGCAAGAAACAGAGGGGCTGAAACAGAGGGCGAGAAACAGACGGGCAGAAACAGAGGGCGAGAAACAGAGGGACTGAAACAGAGGGGCTGAAACAGAGAGCGCGAAACAGAGGGACTGAAACAGAGGGCGAGAAACAGAGGGGCTGAAACAGAGGGCGAGAAACAGAGGGGCTGAAACAGAGGGCGAGAAACAGAGGGGCTGAAACAGAGGGCCAGAAACAGACGGGCAGAAAAAGAGGGCGAGAAACAGAGGGACTGAAACAAAGGGGCTGAAACAGAGAGCGCGAAACAGAGGGACTGAAACAGAGGGCGAGAAACAGAGGGGCTGAAACAGAGGGTAAGAAACAGAGGGGCTGAAACAGAGGGCGAGAAACAGAGGGGCTGTAACAGAGGGCAAGAAACAGAGGGGCTGAAACAGAGTGGCTGAAACAGAGGGCGAGAAACAGAGGGGCTGAATCAGACAGGCTGAATCAGATGGGCTGAAACAGTCGTGCTGAAACAGAGGGCGAGAAACAGAGTGGCTGAAACAGAGGGCGAGAAACAGAGGGCGAGAAACAGAGAGGCTGAAAAAGTGGGGCTGAAACAAAGGGGCTGAAACAAAGCGCCTGATACAGAGGGCGAGAAACAGAGGTTCTGAAACAGAGGGCGAGAAACAGAGGGGCTGAAACAGTGGGGCTGACGCAGACGGGCTGAAACAGTGGGGCTGAAACAGAGGGCGAGAAACAGAGAGGCTGAAACACAGGGCGAGAAACAGAGGGGCTGAAACAGAGGACGAGAAACAGAGGGGCTGAAACAGAGGGACTGAAACATAGGGGCTGAAACAGAGGGGCTGAAACAGAGGGCGAGAAACAGAGTGGCTGAAACAGAGGGCGAGAAACAGAGTGGCTGAAACAGAGGGCAAGAAACAGAGGGGCTGAAACAGAGGGCGAGAAACAGAGGGGCTGAAACAGAGGGGCTGAAACAGAGGGCGAGAAACAGAGGGGCTGAAACAGAGAGCGAGAAACAGAGGGGCTGAAACAGAGGGCAAGAAACAGAGGGGCTGAAACCGAGTGTCTGAAACAGAAGGGCTGAAACAGAGGGGCTGAAACAGAGGGAGAGAAACAGAGGGGCTGAATCAGAGGGGCTGAATCAGAGGGGCTGAAACAGAAGTGCTGAATCAGAGGGGCTGAAACAGAAGGCGAGAAACAGAGGGGCTGAAACAGAGGGGCTGAAACAGAGGGCAAGAAACAGAGGGGCTGAAACAGAGGGCGAGAAACAGAGGGGCTGAAACAGAGGGGCTGAAACAGAGGGGCTGAAACAGAGTGCGAGAAACAGAGGGGCTGAAACAAAGGGCGAGAAACAGAGTGGCTGAAACAGAGGGGCAGAAACAGAGGGGCTGAAACAGAGGGGCTGAATCGGAGGGGCTGAAACAGAGGGGCTGAAACAGAGGAGCTGAAACAGAGGGCAAGAAACAGAGGGGCTGAAACAGAGGGGCTGAAACAGAGGGGCAGAAACAGAGGGCGAGAAACAGAGGGGCTGAATCAGAGGTGCTGAATCAGAGGGGCTGAAACAGAGGGGCTGAAACAGAGGGCGAGAAACAGAGGGGCTGAATCAGAGGGGCTGAATCAGAGGGGCTGAAACAGAGGGGCTGAAACAGAGGGCGAGAAACTAAGGGACTGAATCAGAGGGGCTGAAACAGAGGGGCTGAAACAGACGGGCTGAAACAGAGAGCCTGAAACAGAGGGGCTGAAACAGAGGGGCTGAAATAGAGGGGCTGAAACAGAGGGGCTGAAACAGAGGGCGAGAAACTAAGGTACTGAATCAGAGGGGCTGAAACAGAGGGGCTGAAACAGACGGGCTGAAACAGAGAGCCTGAAACAGAGTGGCTGAAACAGAGGGGCTGAAATAGAGGGTCTGAAACAGAGGGGCTGAATCAGAGGGGCTGAAACAGAGGGGCTGAATCAGAGGGGCTGAAACAGAGGGGCTGAAACAGAGGGCGAGAAACAGAGAGGCTGAAACAGAGGGCAACAAACAGAGGGGCTGAAACAGAGGGCGAGAAACAGAGGGGCTGAAACAGAGGGGCTGAAACAGAGGGGCTGAAACAGAGGGCGAGAAACAGAGGGGCTGAAACAGATGGCGAGAAACAGAGGGGCTGAAACAGAGGGCGAGAAACAGAGGGGCTGAATCAGAGGGGCTGAAACAGAGGGCGAGAAACAGAGGGGCTGAAACAGAGGGCGAGAAACAGAGGGGCTGAAACAGAGGTGCTGAAACAGAGGGTGAGAAACAGAGGGGCTGAAACAGAGGGCGAGAAACAGAGGGGCTGAAACAGAGGGGCTGAATCGGAGGGGCTGATTCAGAGGGGCTGAAACAGAGGGCGAGAAAGAGAGGGGCTGAAACAGAGGGCGAGAAACAGAGGGGCTGAAACACAGGGCGAGAAACAGAGGAGCAGAAACAGAGGGCGAGAAACAGAGGGGCTGAAACAGAGGGCAAGAAACAGAGGGGCTGAAACCGAGTGGCTGAAACAGAAGGGCTGAAACAGAGGGGCTGAAACAGAGGGCGAGAAACAGAGGGGCTGAATCAGAGGGGCTGAATCAGAGGGGCTGAAACAGAGGGGCTGAATCAGAGGGGCTGAAACAGAAGGCGAGAAACAGAGGGGCTGAAACAGAGGGCGAGAAACAGAGGGGCAGAAACAGAGGGCGAGAAACAGAGGGGCTGAAACAGAGGGGCTGAAACAGAGGGCAAGAAACAGAGGGGCTGAAACAGAGGGGCTGAAAAAGAGGGGCTGAAACAGAGCGCGAGAAACAGAGGGGCTGAAACAAAGGGCGAGAAACAGAGGGGCTGAAACAGAGGGGCAGAAACAGAGGGGCTGAAACAGAGGGGCTGAATCGGAGGGGCTGAAACAGAGGGGCTGAAAAAGAGGGGCTGAAACAGACGGCAAGAAACAGAGGGGCTGAAACAGAGGGGCTGAAACAGAGGGGCAGAAACAGAGGGCGAGAAAAAGAGGGGCTGAATCAGAGGGGCTGAATCAGAGGGGCTGAAACAGAGGGGCTGAAACAGAGGGCGAGAAACAGAGTGGCTGAATCAGAGGGGCTGAATCAGAGGGGCTGAAACAGAGGGGCTGAAACAGAGGGCGAGAAACTAAGGGACTGAATCAGAGGGGCTGAAACAGAGGGGCTGAAACAGACGGGCTGAAACAGAGAGGCTGAAACAGAGGGGCTGAATCAGAGGGGCTGAAACAGAGGGCGAGAAACAGAGGGGCTGAAACAGAGGGCGAGAAACAGAGGTGCTGAAACAGAGGGGCTGAATCAGAGGGGCTGAAACACAGGGGCTGAAACAGAGGGCGAGAAACAGAGGGGCTGAAACAGAGGGGCTGAAACAGAGGGCGAGAAACAGAGGGGCTAAAACAGAGGGCGAGAAACAGAGGGGCTGAAACAGAGGTGCTGAAACAGAGGGTGAGAAACAGAGGGGCTGAAACAGAGGGCGAGAAACAGAGGGGCTGAAACAGAGGGGCTGAAACAGAGGGGCTGATTCAGAGGGGCTGAAACAGAGGGGCTGAATCAGAGGGGCTGAAACAGAGGGCGAGAAACAGAGCGGCTGAAACAGAGGGCGAGAAACAGAGGAGCAGAAACAGAGGGCGAGAAACAGAGGGGCTGATACAGAGGGGCTGAAACAGAGAGTGCGAAACAGAGGTGCTGAAACAGAGGGCGAGAAGCAGAGGGGCAGAAACAGAGGGCGAGAAACAGAGGGGCTGAAACAGAGGGGCTGAAACAGAGGGCAAGAAACAGAGGGGCTGAAACAGAGGGGCTGAAACAAAGGGCGAGAAACAGAGTGGCTGAAACAGAGGGGCAGAAACAGAGGGGCTGAATCAGAGGGGCTGAATCGGAGGGGCTGAAACAGAGGGGCTGAAACAGAGGAGCTGAAACAGAGGGCAAGAAACAGAGGGGCTGAAACAGAGGGGCTGAAACAGAGGGGCAGAAACAGAGGGCGAGAAACAGAGGGGCTGAATCAGAGGTGCTGAATCAGAGGGGCTGAAACAGAGGGGCTGAAACAGAGGGCGAGAAACAGAGGGGCTGAATCAGAGGGGCTGAATCAGAGGGGCTGAAACAGAGGGGCTGAAACAGAGGGCGAGAAACTAAGGGACTGAATCAGAGGGGCTGAAACAGAGGGGCTGAAACAGACGGGCTGAAACAGAGAGCCTGAAACAGAGGGGCTGAAACAGAGGGGCTGAAATAGAGGGGCTGAAACAGAGGGGCTGAAACAGAGGGCGAGAAACTAAGGTACTGAATCAGAGGGGCTGAAACAGAGGGGCTGAAACAGACGGGCTGAAACAGAGAGCCTGAAACAGAGTGGCTGAAACAGAGGGGCTGAAATAGAGGGTCTGAAACAGAGGGGCTGAATCAGAGGGGCTGAAACAGAGGGGCTGAATCAGAGGGGCTGAAACAGAGGGGCTGAAACAGAGGGCGAGAAACAGAGAGGCTGAAACAGAGGGCAACAAACAGAGGGGCTGAAACAGAGGGCGAGAAACAGAGGGGCTGAAACAGAGGGGCTGAAACAGAGGGGCTGAAACAGAGGGCGAGAAACAGAGGGGCTGAAACAGATGGCGAGAAACAGAGGGGCTGAAAAAGAGGGCGAGAAACAGAGGGGCTGAATCAGAGGGGCTGAAACAGAGGGCGAGAAACAGAGGGGCTGAAACAGAGGGCGAGAAACAGAGGGGCTGAAACAGAGGTGCTGAAACAGAGGGTGAGAAACAGAGGGGCTGAAACAGAGGGCGAGAAACAGAGGGGCTGAAACAGAGGGGCTGAATCGGAGGGGCTGATTCAGAGGGGCTGAAACAGAGGGCGAGAAACAGAGGGGCTGAAACAGAGGGCGAGAAACAGAGGGGCTGAAACCGAGTGGCTGAAACAGAAGGGCTGAAACAGAGGGGCTGAAACAGAGGGCGAGAAACAGAGGGGCTGAATCAGAGGGGCTGAATCAGAGGGGCTGAAACAGAGGGGCTGAATCAGAGGGGCTGAAACAGAAGGCGAGAAACAGAGGGGCTGAAACAGAGGGCGAGAAACAGAGGGGCAGAAACAGAGGGCGAGAAACAGAGGGGCTGAAACAGAGGGGCTGAAACAGAGGGCAAGAAACAGAGGGGCTGAAACAGAGGGGCTGAAAAAGAGGGGCTGAAACAGAGCGCGAGAAACAGAGGGGCTGAAACAAAGGGCGAGAAACAGAGGGGCTGAAACAGAGGGGCAGAAACAGAGGGGCTGAAACAGAGGGGCTGAATCGGAGGGGCTGAAACAGAGGGGCTGAAACAGAGGGGCTGAAACAGACGGCAAGAAACAGAGGGGCTGAAACAGAGGGGCTGAAACAGAGGGGCAGAAACAGAGGGCGAGAAAAAGAGGGGCTGAATCAGAGGGGCTGAATCCGAGGGGCTGAAACAGAGGGGCTGAAACAGAGGGCGAGAAACAGAGTGGCTGAATCAGAGGGGCTGAATCAGAGGGGCTGAAACAGAGGGGCTGAAACAGAGGGCGAGAAACTAAGGGACTGAATCAGAGGGGCTGAAACAGAGGGGCTGAAACAGACGGGCTGAAACAGAGAGCCTGAAACAGAGGGGCTGAAACAGAGGGGCTGAAATAGAGGGGCTGAAACAGAGGGGCTGAATCAGAGGGGCTGAAACAGAGGGCGAGAAACAGAGGGGCTGAAACAGAGGGCGAGAAACAGAGGTGCTGAAACAGAGGGGCTGAATCAGAGGGGCTGAAACACAGGGGCTGAAACAGAGGGCGAGAAACAGAGGGGCTGAAACAGAGGGGCTGAAACAGAGGGCGAGAAACAGAGGGGCTAAAACAGAGGGCGAGAAACAGAGGGGCTGAAACAGAGGTGCTGAAACAGAGGGTGAGAAACAGAGGGGCTGAAACAGAGGGCGAGAAACAGAGGGGCTGAAACAGAGGGGCTGAAACAGAGGGGCTGATTCAGAGGGGCTGAAACAGAGGGGCTGAATCAGAGGGGCTGAAACAGAGGGCGAGAAACAGAGCGGCTGAAACAGAGGGCGAGAAACAGAGGAGCAGAAACAGAGGGCGAGAAACAGAGGGGCTGATACAGAGGGGCTGAAACAGAGAGTGCGAAACAGAGGTGCTGAAACAGAGGGCGAGAAGCAGAGGGGCAGAAACAGAGGGCGAGAAACAGAGGGGCTGAAACAGAGGGGCTGAAACAGAGGGCAAGAAACAGAGGGGCTGAAACAGAGGGGCTGAAACAAAGGGCGAGAAACAGAGTGGCTGAAACAGAGGGGCAGAAACAGAGGGGCTGAAACAGAGGGGCTGAATCGGAGGGGCTGAAACAGAGGGGCTGAAACAGCGGGGCTGAAACAGAGGGGCTGATTCAGAGGGGCTGAAACAGAGGGGCTGAATCAGAGGGGCTGAAACAGAGGGCGAGAAACAGAGCGGCTGAAACAGAGGGCGAGAAACAGAGGAGCAGAAACAGAGGGCGAGAAACAGAGGGGCTGATACAGAGGGGCTGAAACAGAGAGTGCGAAACAGAGGGGCTGAAACAGAGGGCGAGAAACAGAGGGGCTGAAACAGAGGGCGAGAAACAGAGGGGCTGAAACAGAGGGCAAGAAACAGAGGGGCTGAAACCGAGTGTCTGAAACAGAAGGGCTGAAACAGAGGGGCTGAAACAGAGGGCGAGAAACAGAGGGGCTGAATCAGACCGGCTGAATCAGAGGGGCTGAAACAGAGGGGCTGAATCAGAGGGGCTGAAACAGAAGGCGAGAAACAGAGGGGCTGAAACAAAGGGCGAGAAGCAGAGGGGCAGAAACAGAGGGCGAGAAACAGAGGGGCTGAAACAGAGGGGCTGAAACAGAGGGGCTGAAACAAAGGGCGAGAAACAGAGTGGCTGAAACAGAGGGGCAGAAACAGAGGGGCTGAAACATAGGGGCTGAATCGGAGGGGCTGAAACAGAGGGGCTGAAACAGAGGGGCTGAAACAGAGGGCAAGAAACAGAGGGGCTGAAACAGAGGGGCTGAAACAGAGGGGCAGAAACAGAGGGCGAGAAACAGAGGGGCTGAATCAGAGGGGCTGAATCAGAGGGGCTGAAACAGAGGGGCTGAAACAGAGGGCGAGAAACAGAGGGGCTGAATCAGAGGGGCTGAATCAGAGGGGCTGAAACAGAGGGGCTGAAACAGAGGGCGAGAAACTAAGGGACTGAATCAGAGGGGCTGAAACAGAGGGGCTGAAACAGACGGGCTGAAACAGAGAGCCTGAAACAGAGGGGCTGAAACAGAGGGGCTGAAATAGAGGGGCTGAAACAGAGGGGCTGAAACAGAGGGCGAGAAACTAAGGTACTGAATCAGAGGGGCTGAAACAGAGGGGCTGAAACAGACGGGCTGAAACAGAGAGCCTGAAACAGAGTGGCTGAAACAGAGGGGCTGAAATAGAGGGTCTGAAACAGAGGGGCTGAATCAGAAGGGCTGAAACAGAGGGGCTGAAACAGAGGGCGAGAAACAGAGGGGCTGAAACAGAGGGCGAGAAACAGAGAGGCTGAAACAGAGGGCAACAAACAGAGGGGCTGAAACAGAGGGCGAGAAACAGAGGGGCTGAAACAGAGGGGCTGAAACAGAGGGGCTGAAACAGAGGGCGAGAAACAGAGGGGCTGAAACAGATGGAGAGAAACAGAGGGGCTGAAACAGAGGGCGAGAAACAGAGGGGCTGAATCAGAGGGGCTGAAACAGAGGGCGAGAAACAGAGGCGCTGAAACAGAGGGCGAGAAACAGAGGGGCTGAAACAGAGGTGCTGAAACAGAGGGTGAGAAACAGAGGGGCTGAAACAGAGGGCGAGAAACAGAGGGGCTGAAACAGAGGGGCTGAATTGGAGGGGCTGATTCAGAGGGGCTGAAACAGAGGGGCTGAATCAGAGGGGCTGAAACAGAGGGCGAGAAACAGAGGGGCTGAAACAGAGGGCGAGAATCAGAGGAGCAGAAACAGAGGGCGAGAAACAGAGGGGCTGAAACAGAGAGTGCGAAACAGAGTGGCTCAAACAGAGGGCGAGAAACAGAGGGGCTGAAACAGAGGGCGAGAAACAGAGGGGCTGAAACAGAGGGCAAGAAACAGAGGGGCTGAAACCGAGTGGCTGAAACAGAAGGGCTGAAACAGAGGGGCTGAAACAGAGGGCGAGAAACAGAGGGGCTGAATCAGAGGGGCTGAATCAGAGGGTCTGAAACAGAGGGGCTGAATCAGAGGGGCTGAAACAGAAGGCGAGAAACAGAGGGGCTGAAACAGAGGGCGAGAAGCAGAGGGGCAGAAACAGAGGGCGAGAAACAGAGGGGCTGAAACAGAGGGGCTGAAACAGAGGGCAAGAAACAGAGGGGCTGAAACAGAGGGCGAGAAACAGAGGGGCTGAAACAGAGGGGCTGAAACAGAGGGGCTGAAACAGAGGGCGAGAAACAGAGGGGCTGAAACAAAGGGCGAGAAACAGAGGGGCTGAAACAGAGGGGCAGAAACAGAGGGGCTGAAACAGAGGGGCTGAATCGGAGGGGCTGAAACAGAGGGGCTGAAACAGAGGGGCTGAAACAGAGGGCAAGAAACAGAGGGGCTGAAACAGAGGGGCTGAAACAGAGGGGCAGAAACAGAGGGCGAGAAAAAGAGGGGCTGAATCAGAGGGGTTGAATCAGAGGGGCTGAAACAGAGGGGCTGAAACAGAGGGCGAGAAACAGAGGGGCTGAATCAGAGGGGCTGAATCAGAGGGGCTGAAACAGAGGGGCTGAAACAGAGGGCGAGAAACTAAGGGACTGAATCAGAGGGGCTGAAACAGAGGGGCTGAAACAGACGGGCTGAAACAAAGAGCCTGAAACAGAGGGGCTGAAACAGAGGGGCTGAAATAGAGGGGCTGAAACAGAGGGGCTGAATCAGAGGGGCTGAAACAGAGGGCGAGAAACAGAGGGGCTGAAACAGAGGGCGAGAAACAGAGGTGCTGAAACAGAGGGGCTGAATCAGAGGGGCTGAAACACAGGGGCTGAAACAGAGGGCGAGAAACAGAGGGGCTGAAACAGAGGGCAAGAAACAGAGGGGCTGAAACAGAGGGCGAGAAACAGATGGGCTGAAACAGAGGGGCTGAAACAGAGGGGCTGAAACAGAGGGGCTGAAACAGAGGGCGAGAAACAGAGGGGCTGAAAAAGAGGGCGAGAAACAGAGGGGCTGAAACAGAGGGTGAGAAACAGAGGGGCTGAAACAGAGGGGCTGAAACAGTGGGGCTGAAACAGAGGGGCTCAAACAGAGGGCGAGAAATAAAGGGGCTGAAACAGAGGGCGAGAAACAGAGGGGCTGAAACAGAGGGCGAGAAACAGAGGGGCTGAAACAGAGGGCGAGAAACAGAGGGGCTGAAAGAGAGGGGTTGAAACAGAGGGGCTGAAACAGAGGACAAGAAATAGAGGGGCTGAAACAGAGGGGCTGAAACAGAGGGGCAGAAACAGAGGGCGAGAAACAGATGGGCTGAATCAGAGGGGCTGAATCAGAGGGGCTGAAACAGAGGGGCTGAAACAGAGGGCGAGAAACAGAGGGGCTGAATCAGAGGGTGAGAAACAGAGGGCGAGAAACAGAGGGACTGAAACAGAGGGGCTGAAACAGAGGGGCTGAAACAGAGGGTGAGAAACAGAGGGGCTGAAAAAGAGGGCGAGAAACAGAGGGGCTGAAACAGAGGGTGAGAAACAGAGGGGCTGAAACAGAGGGGCTGAAACAGTGGGGCTGAAACAGAGGGGCTCAAACAGAGGGCGAGAAATAAAGGGGCTGAAACAGAGGGCGAGAAACAGAGGGGCTGAAACAGAGGGCGAGAAACAGAGGGGCTGAAACAGAGGGCGAGAAACAGAGGGGCTGAAAGAGAGGGGTTGAAACAGAGGGGCTGAAACAGAGGACAAGAAATAGAGGGGCTGAAACAGAGGGGCTGAAACAGAGGGGCAGAAACAGAGGGCGAGAAACAGATGGGCTGAATCAGAGGGGCTGAATCAGAGGGGCTGAAACAGAGGGGCTGAAACAGAGGGCGAGAAACAGAGGGGCTGAATCAGAGGGGCTGAATCAGAGGGGCTGAAACAGAGGGGCTGAAACAGAGGGCGAGAAACTAAGGGACTGAATCAGAGGGGCTGAAACAGAGGGGCTGAAACAGACGGGCTGAAACAGAGAGCCTGAAACAGAGGGGCTGAAACAGAGGGGCTGAAATAGAGGGGCTGAAACAGAGGGGCTGAAACAGAGGGCGAGAAACTAAGGTACTGAATCAGAGGGGCTGAAACAGAGGGGCTGAAACAGACGGGCTGAAACAGAGAGCCTGAAACAGAGTGGCTGAAACAGAGGGGCTGAAATAGAGGGTCTGAAACAGAGGGGCTGAATCAGAGGGGCTGAAACAGAGGGGCTGAATCAGAGGGGCTGAAACAGAGGGGCTGAAACAGAGGGCGAAAAACAGAGAGGCTGAAACAGAGGGCAACAAACAGAGGGGCTGAAACAGAGGGCGAGAAACAGAGGGGCTGAAACAGAGGGGCTGAAACAGAGGGGCTGAAACAGAGGGCGAGAAACAGAGGGGCTGAAACAGATGGCGAGAAACAGAGGGGCTGAAACAGAGGGCGAGAAACAGAGGGGCTGAATCAGAGGGGCTGAAACAGAGGGCGAGAAACAGAGGGGCTGAAACAGAGGGCGAGAAACAGAGGGGCTGAAACAGAGGTGCTGAAACAGAGGGTGAGAAACAGAGGGGATGAAACAGAGGGCGAGAAACAGAGGGGCTGAAACAGAGGGGCTGAATCGGAGGGGCTGATTCAGAGGGGCTGAAACAGAGGGGCTGAATCAGAGGGGCTGAAACAGAGGGCGAGAAACAGAGGGGCTGAAACAGAGGGCGAGAAACAGAGGAGCAGAAACAAAGGGCGAGAAACAGAGGGGCTGAAACAGAGAGTGCGAAACAGAGTGGCTCAAACAGAGGGCGAGAAACAGAGGGGCTGAAACAGAGGGCGAGAAACAGAGGGGCTGAAACAGAGGGCAAGAAACAGAGGGGCTGAAACCGAGTGGCTGAAACAGAAGGGCTGAAACAGAGGGGCTGAAACAGGGGGCAAGAAACAGAGGGGCTGAATCAGAGGGGCTGAATCAGAGGGGCTGAAACAGAGGGGCTGAATCAGAGGGGCTGAAACAGAAGGCGAGAAACAGAGGGGCTGAAACAGAAGGCGAGAAACAGAGGGGCAGAAACAGAGGGCGAGAAACAGAGGGGCTGAAACAGAGGTGCTGAAACAGAGGGCAAGAAACAGAGGGGCTGAAACAGAGGGCGAGAAACAGAGGGGCTGAAACAGAGGGGCTGAAACAGAGGGGCTGAAACAGAGGGCGAGAAACAGAGGGGCTGAAACAAAGGGCGAGAAACAGAGGGGCTGAAACAGAGGGGCTGAAACAGAGGGGCTGAATCGGAGGGGCTGAAACAGAGGGGCTGAAACAGAGGGGCTGAAACAGAGGGCAAGAAACAGAGGGGCTGAAACAGAGGGGCTGAAACAGAGGGGCAGAAACAGAGGGCGAGAAAAAGAGGGGCTGAATCAGAGGGGCTGAATCAGAGGGGCTGAAAGAGAGGGGCTGAATCAGAGGGGCTGAAACAGAGGGGCTGAAACAGAGGGCGAGAAACAGAGGGGCTGAATCAGAGGGGCTGAATCAGAGTGTGATGAAACAGAGGGGCTGAAACAGAGGGCGAGAAACTAAGGGACTGAATCAGAGGGGCTGAAACAGAGGGGCTGAAACAGACGGGCTGAAACAGAGAGCCTGAAACAGTGGGGCTGAAACAGAGGGGCTGAAATAGAGGGACTGAAACAGAGGGGCTGAATCAGAGGGGCTGAAACAGAGGGCGAGAAACAGAGGGGCTGAAACAGAGGGCGAGAAACAGAGGTGCGGAAACAGACGGGCTGAATCAGAGGGGCTGAAACACAGGGGCTGTAACAGAGGGCGAGAAACAGAGAGGCTGAAACAGAGGGCGAGAAACAGAGGGGCTGAAACAGAGGGCAAGAAACAGAGGGGCTGAAACAGAGGGCGAGAAACAGATGGGCTGAAACAGAGGGGCTGAAACAGAGGGGCTGAAACAGAGGGGCTGAAACAGAGGGCGAGAAACAGAGGGGCTGAAACAGAGGGCAAGAAACAGAGGGGCTGAAACAGAGGGTGAGAAACAGAGGACGAGAAACAGAGGGACTGAAACAGAGGGGCTGAAACAGAGGGTGAGAAACAGAGGGGCTGAAACAGAGGGCGAGAAACAGAGGGGCTGAAACAGCGGTGCTGAAACAGTGGGGCTGAAACAGAGGGGCTCAAACAGAGGGCGAGAAATAAAGGGGCTGAAACAGAGGGCGAGAAACAGAGGGGCTGAAACAGAGGGCGAGAAACAGAGGGGCTGAAACAGAGGGCGAGAAACAGAGGGGCTGAAAGAGAGGGGCTGAAACAGAGGGGCTGAAACAGAGGGCAAGAAATAGAGGGGCTGAAAAGGAGGGCGAGAAACAGAGGGTCTGAAACAGAGGGTGAGAAACAGAGGGGCTGAATCAGAGGGGCTGAAACAGATGCCGAGAAACAGACGGGCTGAAACAGGGCGAGAAACAGAGGGGCTGAAACAGAGGGGCTGAAACAGAGGGTGAGAAACAGAGGGGCTGAAACAGAGGGCGAGAAACAGAGGGGCTGAAACAGAGGGGCTGAAACAGAGGGGCTGAATCAGAGTGGCTGATTCAGAGGGTCTGAAACAGAGGGGCTGAATCAGAGGGGCGGAAACTAAGGGCGTGAAACAGAGGGGCAGAAACAGAGGGCAAGAAACAGAGGGGCTGAAACAGAGGGCGAGAAACAGACGGGCAGAAACAGAGGGCGAGAAACAGAGGGACTGAAACAGAGGGGCTGAAACAGAGAGCGCGAAACAGAGGGACTGAAACAGAGGGCGAGAAACAGAGGGGCTGAAACAGAGGGCGAGAAACAGAGGGGCTGAAACAGAGGGCGAGAAACAGAGGGGCTGAAACAGAGGGCCAGAAACAGACGGGCACAAAAAGAGGGCGAGAAACAGAGGGACTGAAACAAAGGGGCTGAAACAGAGAGCGCGAAACAGAGGGACTGAAACAGAGGGCGAGAAACAGAGGGGCTGAAACAGAGGGTAAGAAACAGAGGGGCTGAAACAGAGGGCGAGAAACAGAGGGGCTGTAACAGAGGGCAAGAAACAGAGGGGCTGAAACAGAGTGGCTGAAACAGAGGGCGAGAAACAGAGGGGCTGAATCAGACAGGCTGAATCAGATGGGCTGAAACAGAGGTGCTGAAACAGAGGGCGAGAAACAGAGTGGCTGAAACAGAGGGCGAGAAACAGAGGGCGAGAAACAGAGAGGCTGAAAAAGTGGGGCTGAAACAAAGGGGCTGAAACAAAGCGCCTGATACAGAGGGCGAGAAACAGAGGGGCTGAAACAGAGGGCGAGAAACAGAGGGGCTGAATCAGAGGGGCTGAATCAGAGGGGCTGAAACAGTGGGGCTGAAACAGAGGGCGAGAAACAGAGAGGCTGAAACACAGGGCGAGAAACAGAGGGGCTGAAACAGAGGACGAGAAACAGAGGGGCTGAAACAGAGGGACTGAAACAGAGGGGCTGAAACAGAGGGGGTGGAACAGAGGGCGAGAAACAGAGTGGCTGAAAAGAGGGCGAGAAACAGAGGGGCTGAAACAGAGGGCGAGAAACAGAGGGGCTGAAACAGAGGGGCTGAAACAGAGGGCGAGAAACAGAGGGGCTGAAACAGAGAGCGAGAAACAGAGGGGCTGAAACAGAGGGCAAGAAACAGAGGGGCTGAAACCGAGTGTCTGAAACAGAAGGGCTGAAACAGAGGGGCTGAAACAGAGGGCGAGAAACAGAGGGGCTGAATCAGAGGGGCTGAATCAGAGGGGCTGAAACAGAGGGGCTGAATCAGAGGGGCTGAAACAGAAGGCGAGAAACAGAGGGGCTGAAACAGAGGGCGAGAAGCAGAGGGGCAGAAACAGAGGGCGAGAAACAGAGGGGCTGAAACAGAGGGGCTGAAACAGAGGGCAAGAAACAGAGGGGCGGAAACAGAGGGCGAGAAACAGAGGGGCTGAAACAGAGGGGCTGAAACAGAGGGGCTGAAACAGAGTGCGAGAAACAGAGGGGCTGAAACAAAGGGCGAGAAACAGAGTGGCTGAAACAGAGGGGCAGAAACAGAGGGGCTGAAACAGAGGGGCTGAATCGGTGGGGCTGAAACAGAGGGGCTGAAACAGAGGAGCTGAAACAGAGGGCAAGAAACAGAGGGGCTGAAACAGAGGGGCTGAAACAGAGGGGCAGAAACAGAGGGCGAGAAACAGAGGGGCTGAATCAGAGGGGCTGAATCAGAGGGGCTGAAACAGAGGGGCTGAAACAGAGGGCGAGAAACAGAGGGGCTGAATCAGAGGGGCTGAATCAGAGGGGCTGAAACAGAGGGGCTGAAACAGAGGGCGAGAAACTAAGGGACTGAATCAGAGGGGCTGAAACAGAGGGGCTGAAACAGACGGGCTGAAACAGAGAGCCTGAAACAGAGGGGCTGAAACAGAGGGGCTGAAATAGAGGGGCTGAAACAGAGGGGCTGAAACAGAGGGCGAGAAACTAAGGTACTGAATCAGAGGGGCTGAAACAGACGGGCTGAAACAGAGAGCCTGAAACAGAGTGGCTGAAACAGAGGGGCTGAAATAGAGGGTCTGAAACAGAGGGGCTGAATCAGAGGGGCTGAAACAGAGGGGCTGAATCAGAGGGGCTGAAACAGAGGGGCTGAAACAGAGGGCGAGAAACAGAGAGGCTGAAACAGAGGGCAACAAACAGAGGGGCTGAAACAGAGGGCGAGAAACAGAGGGGCTGAAACAGAGGGGCTGAAACAGAGGGGCTGAAACAGAGGGCGAGAAACAGAGGGGCTGAAACAGATGGCGAGAAACAGAGGGGCTGAAACAGAGGGCGAGAAACAGAGGGGCTGAATCAGAGGGGCTGAAACAGAGGGCGAGAAACAGAGGGGCGGAAACAGACGGCGAGAAACAGAGGGGCTGAAACAGAGGTGCTGAAACAGAGGGTGAGAAACAGAGGGGCTGAAACAGAGGGCGAGAAACAGAGGGGCTGAAACAGAGGGGCTGAATCGGAGGGGCTGATTCAGAGGGGCTGAAACAGAGGGGCTGAATCAGAGGGGCTGAAACAGAGGGCGAGAAACAGGGGCTGAAACAGAGGGCGAGAAACAGAGGAGCAGAAACAGAGGGCGAGAAACAGAGGGGCTGAAACAGAGAGTGCGAAACAGAGTGGCTCAAACAGAGGGCGAGAAACAGAGGGGCTGAAACAGAGGGCGAGAAACAGAGGGGCTGAAACAGAGGGCAAGAAACAGAGGGGCTGAAACCGAGTGGCTGAAACAGATGGGCTGAAACAGAGGGGCTGAAACAGAGGGCGAGAAACAGAGGGGCTGAATCAGAGGGGCTGAATCAGAGGGGCTGAAACAGAGGGGCTGAATCAGAGGGGCTGAAACAGAAGGCGAGGAACAGAGGGGCTGAAACAGAGGGCGAGAAACAGAGGGGCAGAAACAGAGGGCGAGAAACAGAGGGGCTGAAACAGAGGGGCTGAAACAGAGGGCAAGAAACAGAGGGGCTGAAACAGAGGGCGAGAAACAGAGGGGCTGAAACAGAGGGGCTGAAACAGAGGGGCTGAAACAGAGGGCGAGAAACAGAGGGGCTGAAACAAAGGGCGAGAAACAGAGGGGCTGAAACAGAGGGGCAGAAACAGAGGGGCTGAAACAGAGGGGCTGAATCGGAGGGGCTGAAACAGAGGGGCTGAAACAGAGGGGCTGAAACAGAGGGCAAGAAACAGAGGGGCTGAAACAGAGGGGCTGAAACAGAGGGCGAGAAACAGAGGGGCTGAATCAGAGGGGCTGAATCAGAGGGGCTGAAACAGAGGGGCTGAAACAGAGGGCGAGAAACTAAGGGACTGAATCAGAGGGGCTGAAACAGAGGGGCTGAAACAGACGGGCTGAAACAGAGAGCCTGAAACAGAGGGGCTGAAACAGAGGGGCTGAAATAGAGGGGCTGAAACAGAGGGGCTGAATCAGAGGGGCTGAAACAGAGGGCGAGAAACAGAGGGGCTGAAACAGAGGGCGAGAAACAGAGGTGCTGAAACAGAGGGGCTGAATCAGAGGGGCTGAAACACAGGGGCTGAAACAGAGGGCGAGAAACAGAGGGGCTGAAACAGAGGGCAAGAAACAGAGTGGCTGAAACAGAGGGCGAGAAACAGATGGGCTGACACAGAGGGGCTGAAACAGAGGGGCTGAAACAGAGGGGCTGAAACAGAGGGCGAGAAACAGAGGGGCTGAAACAGAGGGCAAGAAACAGAGGGGCTGAAACAGAGGGTGAGAAACAGAGGGCGAGAAACAGAGGGACTGAAACAGAGGGGCTGAAACAGAGGGGCTGAAACAGAGGGTGAGAAACAGAGGGGCTGAAACAGAGGGCGAGAAACAGAGGGGCTGAAACAGAGGGTGAGAAACAGAGGGGCTGAAACAGAGGGGCTGAAACAGTTGGGCTGAAACAGAGGGGCTCAAACAGAGGGCGAGAAACAGAGGGGCTGAAACAGAGGGCGAGAAACAGAGGGGCTGAAACAGAGGGCGAGAAACAGAGGGGCTGAAAGAGAGGGGCTGAAACAGAGGGGCTGAAACAGAGGGCAAGAAATAGAGGGGCTGAAACAGAGGGGCTGAAACAGAGGGGCAGAAACAGAGGGCGAGAAACAGAGGGGCTGAATCAGAGGGGCTGAATCAGAGGGGCTGAAACAGAGGGGCTGAAACAGAGGGCGAGAAACAGAGGGGCTGAAACAGAGGGGCTGAATCAGAGGGGCTGAAACAGAGGGGCTGAAACAGAGGGCGAGAAACTATGGGACTGAATCAGAGGGGCTGAAACAGAGGGGCTGAAACAGACGGGCTGAAACAGAGAGCCTGAAACAGAGGGGCTGAAACAGAGGGGCTGAAATAGAGGGGCTGAAACAGAGGGGCTGAAACAGAGGGCGAGAAACTAAGGTACTGAATCAGAGGGGCTGAAACAGAGGGGCTGAAACAGACGGGCTGAAACAGAGAGCCTGAAACAGAGTGGCTGAAACAGAGGGGCTGAAATAGAGGGTCTGAAACAGAGGGGCTGAATCAGAGGGGCTGAAACAGAGGGGCTGAATCAGAGGGGCTGAAACAGAGGGGCTGAAACAGAGGGCGAGAAACAGAGAGGCTGAAACAGAGGGCAACAAACAGAGGGGCTGAAACAGAGGGCGAGAAACAGAGGGGCTGAAACAGAGGGGCTGAAACAGAGGGGCTGAAACAGAGGGCGAGAAACAGAGGGGCTGAAACAGATGGCGAGAAACAGAGGGGCTGAAACAGAGGGCGAGAAACAGAGGGGCTGAATCAGAGGGGCTGAAACAGAGGGCGAGAAACAGAGGGGCTGAAACAGAGGTGCTGAAACAGAGGGTGAGAAACAGAGGGGCTGAAACAGAGGGCGAGAAACAGAGGGGCTGAAACAGAGGGGCTGATTCGGAGGGGCTGATTCAGAGGGGCTGAAACAGAGGGGCTGAATCAGAAGGGCTGAAACAGAGGGCGAGAAACAGAGGGGCTGAAACAGAGGGCGAGAAACAGAGGAGCAGAAACAGAGGGCGAGAAACAGAGGGGCTGAAACAGAGAGTGCGAAACAGAGTGGCTCAAACAGATGGCGAGAAACAGAGGGGCTGAAACAGAGGGCGAGAAACAGAGGGGCTGAAACAGAGGGCAAGAAACAGAGGGGCTGAAACCGAGTGGCTGAAACAGAAGGGCTGAAACAGAGGGGCTGAAACAGAGGGCGAGAAACAGAGGGGCTGAATCAGAGGGGCTGAATCAGAGGGGCTGAAACAGAGGGGCTGAATCAGAGGGGCTGAAACAGAAGGCGAGAAACAGAGGGGCTGAAACAGAGGGCGAGAAACAGAGGGGCAGAAACAGAGGGCGAGAAACAGAGGGGCTGAAACAGAGGGGCTGAAACAGAGGGCAAGAAACAGAGGGGCTGAAACAGAGGGCGAGAAACAGAGGGGCTGAAACAGAGGGGCTGAAACAGAGGGGCTGAAACAGAGGGCGAGAAACAGAGGGGCTGAAACAAAGGGCGAGAAACAGAGGGGCTGAAACAGAGGGGCAGAAACAGAGGGGCTGAAACAGAGGGGCTGAATCGGAGGGGCTGAAACAGAGGGGCTGAAACAGAGGGGCTGAAACAGAGGGCAAGAAACAGAGGGGCTGAAACAGAGGGGCTGAAACAGAGGGGCAGAAAAAGAGGGTGAGAAAAAGAGGGGCTGAATCAGAGGGGCTGAATCAGAGGGGCTGAAACAGAGGGGCTGAAACAGAGGGCGAGAATCAGAGGGGCTGAATCAGAGGGGCTGAATCAGAGGGGCTGAAACAGAGGGGCTGAAACAGAGGGCGAGAAACTAAGGGACTGAATCAGAGGGGCTGAAACAGAGGGGCTGAAACAGACGGGCTGAAACAGAGAGCCTGAAACAGAGGGGCTGAAACAGAGGGGCTGAAATAGAGGGGCTGAAACAGAGGGGCTGAATCAGAGGGGCTGAAACAGAGGGCGAGAAACAGAGGGGCTGAAACAGAGGGCGAGAAACAGAGGTGCTGAAACAGAGGGGCTGAATCAGAGGGGCTGAAACACAGGGGCTGAAACAGAGGGCGAGAAACAGAGAGGCTGAAACAGAGGGCGAGAAACAGAGGGGCTGAAACAGAGGGCGAGAAACAGAGGGGCTGAAACAGAGGGTGAGAAACAGAGGGGCTGAAACAGAGGGGCTGAAACAGTGGGGCTGAAACAGAGGGGCTCAAACAGAGGGCGAGAAATAAAGGGGCTGAAACAGAGGGCGAGAAACAGAGGGGCTGAAACAGAGGGCGAGAAACAGAGGGGCTGAAACAGAGGGCGAGAAACAGAGGGCGAGAAACAGAGGGGCTGAAAAGGAGGGCGAGAAACAGAGGGTCTGAAACAGAGGGTGAGAAACAGAGGGGCTGAATCAGAGGGGCTGAAACAGATGCCGAGAAACAGAGGGGCTGAAACAGAGGGCGAGAAACAGAGGGGCTGAAACAGAGGGGCTGAAACAGAGGGTGAGAAACAGAGGGGCTGAAACAGAGGGCGAGAAACAGAGAGGCTGAAACAGAGGGGCTGAAACAGAGGGGCTGAATCAGAGTGGCTGATTCAGAGGGTCTGAAACAGAGGGGCTGAATCAGAGGGGCGGAAACTATGGGCGAGAAACAGAGGGGCAGAAACAGAGGGCAAGAAACAGAGGGGCTGAAACAGAGGGCGAGAAACAGACGGGCAGAAACAGAGGGCGAGAAACAGAGGGACTGAAACAGAGGGGCTGAAACAGAGAGCGCGAAACAGTGGGACTGAAACAGAGGGCGAGAAACAGAGGGGCTGAAACAGAGGGCGAGAAACAGAGGGGCTGAAACAGAGGGCGAGAAACAGAGGGGCTGAAACAGAGGGCCAGAAACAGACGGGCAGAAAAAGAGGGCGAGAAACAGAGGGACTGAAACAAAGGGGCTGAAACAGAGAGCGCGAAACAGAGGGACTGAAACAGAGGGCGAGAAACAGAGGGGCTGAAACAGAGGGCGAGAAACAGAGAGGCTGAAACAGAGGGGCTGAAACAGAGGGGCTGAATCAGAGTGGCTGATTCAGAGGGTCTGAAACAGAGGGGCTGAATCAGAGGGGCGGAAACTATGGGCGAGAAACAGAGGGGCAGAAACAGAGGGCAAGAAACAGAGTGGCTGAAACAGAGGGCGAGAAACAGATGGGCAGAAACAGAGGGCGAGAAACAGAGGGACTGAAACAGAGGGGCTGAAACAGAGAGCGCGAAACAGTGGGACTGAAACAGAGGGCGAGAAACAGAGGGGCTGAAACAGAGGGCGAGAAACAGAGGGGCTGAAACAGAGGGCGAGAAACAGAGGGGCTGAAACAGAGGGCCAGAAACAGACGGGCAGAAAAAGAGGGCGAGAAACAGAGGGACTGAAACAAAGGGGCTGAAACAGAGAGCGCGAAACAGAGGGACTGAAACAGAGGGCAAGAAACAGAGGGGCTGAAACAGAGGGCAAGAAACAGAGGGGCTGAAACAGAGGGCGAGAAACAGAGGGGCTGTAACAGAGGGCAAGAAACAGAGGGGCTGAAACAGAGTGGCTGAAACAGAGGGTGAGAAACAGAGGGGCTGAATCAGACAGGCTGAATCAGATGGGCTGAAACAGAGGTGCTGAAACAGAGGGCGAGAAACAGAGTGGCTGAAACAGAGGGCGAGAAACAGTGGGCGAGAAACAGAGAGGCTGAAAAAGTGGGGCTGAAACAAAGGGGCTGAAACAAAGCGCCTGATACAGAGGGCGAGAAACAGAGGGGCTGAAACAGAGGGCGAGAAACAGAGGGGCTGAAACAGAGGGGCTGACACAGACGGGCTGAAACAGTGGGGCTGAAACAGAGGGCGAGAAACAGAGAGGCTGAAACACAGGGCGAGAAACAGAGGGGCTGAAACAGAGGACGAGAAACAGAGGGGCTGAAACAGAGTGACTGAAACAGAGGGGCTGAAACAGAGGGGCTGAAACAGAGGGCGAGAAACAGAGTGGCTGAAACAGAGGGCGAGAAACAGAGTGGCTGAAACAGAGGGCAAGAAACAGAGGGGCTGAAACAGAGGGCGAGAAACAGAGGGGCTGAAACAGAGGGGCTGAAACAGAGGGCGAGAAACAGAGGGGCTGAAACAGAGAGCGAGAAACAGAGGGGCTGAAACAGAGGGCCAGAAACAGAGTGGCTGAAACAGAGGGCGAGAAACAGAGTGGCTGAAACAGAGGGCAAGAAACAGAGGGGCTGAAACAGAGGGCGAGAAACAGAGGGGCTGAAACAGAGGGCGAGAAACAGAGGGCGAGAAACAGAGGGGCTGAAAAGGAGGGCGAGAAACAGAGGGTCTGAAACAGAGGGTGAGAAACAGAGGGGCTGAATCAGAGGGGCTGAAACAGATGCCGAGAAACAGAGGGGCTGAAACAGAGGGCGAGAAACAGAGGGGCTGAAACAGAGGGGCTGAAACAGAGGGTGAGAAACAGAGGGGCTGAAACAGAGGGCGAGAAACAGAGAGGCTGAAACAGAGGGGCTGAAACAGAGGGGCTGAATCAGAGTGGCTGATTCAGAGGGTCTGAAACAGAGGGGCTGAATCAGAGGGGCGGAAACTATGGGCGAGAAACAGAGGGGCAGAAACAGAGGGCAAGAAACAGAGGGGCTGAAACAGAGGGCGAGAAACAGACGGGCAGAAACAGAGGGCGAGAAACAGAGGGACTGAAACAGAGGGGCTGAAACAGAGAGCGCGAAACAGTGGGACTGAAACAGAGGGCGAGAAACAGAGGGGCTGAAACAGAGGGCGAGAAACAGAGGGGCTGAAACAGAGGGCGAGAAACAGAGGGGCTGAAACAGAGGGCCAGAAACAGACGGGCAGAAAAAGAGGGCGAGAAACAGAGGGACTGAAACAAAGGGGCTGAAACAGAGAGCGCGAAACAGAGGGACTGAAACAGAGGGCGAGAAACAGAGGGGCTGAAACAGAGGGCGAGAAACAGAGAGGCTGAAACAGAGGGGCTGAAACAGAGGGGCTGAATCAGAGTGGCTGATTCAGAGGGTCTGAAACAGAGGGGCTGAATCAGAGGGGCGGAAACTATGGGCGAGAAACAGAGGGGCAGAAACAGAGGGCAAGAAACAGAGGGGCTGAAACAGAGGGCGAGAAACAGACGGGCAGAAACAGAGGGCGAGAAACAGAGGGACTGAAACAGAGGGGCTGAAACAGAGAGCGCGAAACAGTGGGACTGAAACAGAGGGCGAGAAACAGAGGGGCTGAAACAGAGGGCGAGAAACAGAGGGGCTGAAACAGAGGGCGAGAAACAGAGGGGCTGAAACAGAGGGCCAGAAACAGACGGGCAGAAAAAGAGGGCGAGAAACAGAGGGACTGAAACAAAGGGGCTGAAACAGAGAGCGCGAAACAGAGGGACTGAAACAGAGGGCGAGAAACAGAGGGGCTGAAACAGAGGGCAAGAAACAGAGGGGCTGAAACAGAGGGCGAGAAACAGAGGGGCTGTAACAGAGGGCAAGAAACAGAGGGGCTGAAACAGAGTGGCTGAAACAGAGGGTGAGAAACAGTGGGGCTGAATCAGACAGGCTGAATCAGGTGGGCTGAAACAGAGGTGCTGAAACAGAGGGCGAGAAACAGAGTGGCTGAAACAGAGGGCGAGAAACAGTGGGCGAGAAACAGAGAGGCTGAAAAAGTGGGGCTGAAACAAAGGGGCTGAAACAAAGCGCCTGATACAGAGGGCGAGAAACAGAGGGGCTGAAACAGAGGGCGAGAAACAGAGGGGCTGAAACAGAGGGGCTGACACAGACGGGCTGAAACAGTGGGGCTGAAACAGAGGGCGAGAAACAGAGAGGCTGAAACACAGGGCGAGAAACAGAGGGGCTGAAACAGAGGACGAGAAACAGAGGGGCTGAAACAGAGTGACTGAAACAGAGGGGCTGAAACAGAGGGGCTGAAACAGAGGGCGAGAAACAGAGTGGCTGAAACAGAGGGCGAGAAACAGAGTGGCTGAAACAGAGGGCAAGAAACAGAGGGGCTGAAACAGAGGGCGAGAAACAGAGGGGCTGAAACAGAGGGGCTGAAACAGAGGGCGAGAAACAGAGGGGCTGAAACAGAGAGCGAGAAACAGAGGGGCTGAAACAGAGGGCCAGAAACAGAGTGGCTGAAACAGAGGGCGAGAAACAGAGTGGCTGAAACAGAGGGCAAGAAACAGAGGGGCTGAAACAGAGGGCGAGAAACAGAGGGGCTGAAACAGAGGGGCTGAAACAGAGGGGCGGAAACAGAGGGGCTGAAACAGAGAGCGAGAAACAGAGGGGCTGAAACAGAGGGGCGGAAACAGAGGGGCTGAAACAGAGGGCGAGAAACATAGTGGCTGAAACAAAGGGGCTGAAACAGTGGGGCTAAAATAGAGGGGCTGAAACAGAGGGCGAGAAATAGAGGGGCTGAAACAGAGGGCGAGAAACCGGGAGGCTGAAACAGAGGGCGAGAAACAGAGGGGCTGAAACAGAGGGCGAGAAACAGAGGGGCTAAAACAGAGGGGCTGAAACAGAGGGGCTGAAACAGAGGGCGAGAAACAGAGGGGCTGAAACAGAGGGCGAGAAACAGAGGGGCTGAAACAGAGGGCGAGAAACAGAGGGGCTGAAACAGAGGGGCTGAAACAGAGGGGCTGAAACAGAGGGCGAGAAACAGAGGGGCTGAATCAGAGGGGCTGAAACAGAGGGCGAGAAACAGAGGGGCTGAAACAGAGGGGCTGAAACAGAGGGGCTGAAACAGAGGGGCTGAAACAGAGGGCGAGAAACAGAGAGGCTGAAACAGAGGGCGAGAAACAGAGTGGCTGAAACAGAGGGCAAGAAACAGAGGGGCTGAAACAGAGGGCGAGAAACTGAGGGGCTGAAACAGAGGGGCTGAAACAGAGGGCGAGAAACAGAGGGCGAGAAACAGAGGGGCTGAATCAGAGGGGCTGAATCAGAGGGGCTGAAACAGAGGGCCTGAATCAGAGGGGCTGAAACAGAAGGCGAGAAACAGAGGGGCTGAAACAGAGGGCGAGAAAGAGAGGGGCAGAAACAGAGGGCGAGAAACAGTGGGGCTGAAACAGAGGGGCTGAAACAAAGGGCAAGAAACAGAGGGGCTGAAACAGAGGGCGAGAAACAGAGGGGCTGAAACAGAGGGGCTGAAGCATAGTTTTCGAAACAGAGGGCGAGAAACAGAGGGGCTGAAACAAAGGGCGAGAAACAGAGGGCCTGAAACAGAGGGGCAGAAACAGAGGGGCTGAAACAGAGGGGCTGAATCGGAGGGGCTGAAACAGAGGGTCTGAGACAGAGCGGCTGAAACAGAGAGTGCGAAACAGAGGGGCTGAAACAGAGGGCGAGAAACAGAGGGGCTGAAACAGAGGGCGAGAAACAGAGGGGCTGAAACAGAGGGCAAGAAACAGAGGCGCTGAAACCGAGTGTCTGAAACAGAAGGGCTGAAACAGAGGGGCTGAAACAGTGGGCGAGAAACAGAGGGGCTGAAAAAGAGGGGCTGAATCAGAGGGGCTGAAACAGAAGGCGAGAAACAGTCGGGCTGAAACAGAGGGCGAGAAACAGAGGGGCAGAAACAGAGGGCGAGAAACAGAGGGGCTGAAACAGACGGGCTGAAACAGAGGGCAAGAAACAGAGGGGCTGAAACAGAGGGCGAGAAAAAGAGGTGCTGATACAGAGTGGCTGAAACAGAGGGGCTGAAACAGAGGGCGAGAAACAGAGGGGCTGAAACAAAGGGCGAGAAACAGAGGGGCTGAAACAGAGGGGCTGAAACAGAGGGGCTTAAACAGAGGGCAAGAAACAGAGGGGCTGAAACAGAGGGGCAGAAACAGAGGGCGAGAAACAGAGGGGCTGAATCAGAGGGGCTGAATCAGAGGGGCTGAAACAGAGGGGCTGAAACAGAGGGCGAGAAACAGAGGGGCTGAATCAGAGGGGCTGAATCAGAGGGGCTGAAACAGAGGGCCTGAAACAGAGGGCGAGAAACTAAGGGACTGAATCAGAGGGGCTGAAACAGAGGGGCTGAAACAGAGGGGCTGAAACAGAGGGGCTGAAATAGAGGGGCGGAAACAGAGGGGCTGAAACAGAGGGCGAGAAACTAAGGTACTGAATCAGAGGGGCTGAAACAGAGTGGCTGAAACAGAGGGGCTGAAACAGACGGGCTGAAACAGAGAGCCTGAAACAGAGTGGCTGAAACAGAGGGGCTGTAATAGAGGGTCTGAAACAGAGGGGCTGAATCAGAGGGGCTGAAACAGAGGGGCTGAATCAGAGGGGCTGAAACAGAGGGGCTGAAACAGAGGGCGAGAAACAGAGAGGCTGAAACAGAGGGCGAGAAACAGAGGGGCTGAAACAGAGGGCGAGAAACAGAGGGGCTGAAACAGAGGGGCTGAAACAGAGGGGCTGAAACAGAGGGCGAGAAACAGAGGGGCTGAAACAGATGGCGAGAAACAGAGGGGCTGAAACAGAGGGCGAGAAACAGAGGGGCTGAAACAGAGGTGGTGAAACAGAGGGTGAGAAACAGAGGGGCTGAAACAGAGTGCGAGAAACAGAGGGGCTGAAACAGAGGGGCTGAAACAGAGGGGCTGATTCAGAGGGGCTGAAACAGAGGGGCTGAATCAGAGGGGCTGAAACAGAGGGCGAGAAACAGAGGGGCTGAAACAGAGGGCAAGAAACAGAGGAGCAGATACAGAGGGCGAGAAACAGAGGGGCTGAAACAGAGGGGCTGAAACAGAGAGTGCGAAACAGAGGGGCTGAAACAGAGGGCGAGAAACAGAGGGGCTGAAACAGAGGGCGAGAAACAGAGGGGCTGAAACAGAGGGCAAGAAACAGAGGGGCTGAAACCGAGTGTCTGAAACAGAAGGGCTGAAACAGAGGGGCTGAAACAGAGGGCGAGAAACAGAGGGGCTGAATCAGAGGGGCTGAATCAGAGGGGCTGAAACAGAGGGGCTGAATCAGAGGGGCTGAAACAGAAGGCGAGAAACAGAGGGGCTGAAACAGAGGGCGAGAAACAGAGGGGCAGAAACAGAGGGCGAGAAACAGAGGGGCTGAAACAGAGGGGCTGAAACAGAGGGGCTGAAACAGAGGGCAAGAAACAGAGGGGCTGAAACAGAGGGCGAGAAACAGAGGGGCTGAAATAGAGGGGCAGAAACAGAGGGGCTGAAACAGAGGGGCTGAATCGGAGGGGCTGAAACAGAGGGGCTGAAACAGAGGGGCTGAAACAGAGGGCAAGAAACAGAGGGGCTGAAACAGAGGGGCAGAAACAGAGGGCGAGAAACAGAGGGGCTGAATCAGAGGGGCTGAATCAGAGGGGCTGAAACAGAGGGGCTGAAACAGAGGGCGAGAAACAGAGGGGCTGAAACCGAGTGGATGAAACAGAAGGGCTGAAACAGAGAGGCTGAAACAGAGGGCGAGAAACAGAGGGGCTGAATCAGAGGGGCTGAATCAGAGGGGCTGAAACAGAGGGGCTGAATCAGAGGGGCTGAAACAGAAGGCGAGAAACAGAGGGGCTGAAACAGAGGGCGAGAAACAGAGGGGCAGAAACAGAGGGCGAGAAACAGAGGGGCTGAAACAGAGGGGCTGAAACAGAGGGGCTGAAACAGAGGGCAAGAAACAGAGGGGCTGAAACAGAGGGCGAGAAACAGAGGGGCTGAAACAGAGGGGCTGAAACAGAGGGGCTGAAACAGAGGGCGAGAAACAGAGGGGCTGAAACAAAGGGCGAGAAACAGAGGGGCTGAAACAGAGAGGCAGAAACAGAGGGGCTGAAACAGAGGGGCTGAATCGGAGGGGCTGAAACAGAGGGGCTGAAACAGAGGGGCTGAAACAGAGGGCAAGAAACAGAGGGGCTGAAACAGAGGGGCTGAAACAGAGGGGCAGAAACAGACGGAGAGAAACAGAGGGGCTGAAACAGAGGGGCTGAAACAGAGGGCGAGAAACAGAGGGGCTGAATCAGAGGGGCTGAATCAGAGGGGCTGAAACAGAGGGGCTGAAACAGAGGGCGAGAAACTAAGGGACTGAATCAGAGGGGCTAAAACAGAGGGGCTGAAACAGACGGGCTGAAACAGAGAGCCTGAAACAGAGGGGCTGAAACAGAGGGGCTGAAATAGAGGGGCTGAAACAGAGGGTCTGAATCAGAGGGGCTGAAACAGAGGGGCTGAATCAGAGGGGCTGAAACAGAGGACGAGAAACAGAGGGGCTGAAACAGAGGGGCTGAATCAGAGGGGCTGAAACAGAGGGGCTGAAACAGAAGGCGAGAAACAGAGAGGCTGAAACAGAGGGCGAGAAACAGAGGGGCTGAAACAGAGGGCAAAAAACAGAGGGGCTGAAACAGAGGGCGAGAAACAGAGGGGCTGAAACAGAGGGGCTGAAACAGAGGGGCTGAAACAGAGGGGCTGAAACAGATGGCGAGAAACAGAGGGGCTGAAACAGAGGGCGAGAAACAGAGGGGCTGAAACAGAGGGTGAGAAACAGAGGGCGAGAAACAGAGGGACTGAAACAGAGGGTCTGAAACAGAGGGGCTGAAACAGAGGGCGAGAAACAGAGGAGCTGAAACAGAGGGCGAGAAACAGAGGGGCTGAAACAGAGGGCGAGAAACATAGGGGCTGAAACAGAGTGGCTGAAACAGTGGGGCTGAAACAGAGGGGCTGAAACAGAGGGCGAGAAATAAAGGGGCTGAAACGGAGGGCGAGAAACAGAGGGGATGAAACAGAGGGCGAGAATCAGAGGGGCTGAGACAGAGGGCGAGAAACAGAGGGGCTGAAACAGAGGGGCTGAAACAGAGGGGCTGAAACAGAGGGCAAGAAGTAGAGGGGCTGAAAAAGAGGGCGAGAAACAGAGGGGCTGAAACAGAGGGTGAGAAACAGAGGGGCTGAAACAGAAGGGCTGAAACAGAGGGTGAGATACAGAGGGGCTGAAACAGAGGGCGTTAAACAGAGGGGCTGAAACAGAGGGGCTGAAACAGAGGGGCTGAATCAGAGTGGCTGATTCAGAGGGTCTGCAACAGAGGGGCTGAATCAGAGGGGCGGAAAAAGAGGGCGAGAAACAGAGGGGCAGAAACAGAGGGCAAGAAACAGAGGGACTGAAACAGAGAGGCTGAAACAGAGAGCGCGAAACAGTGGGACTGAAACAGAGGGCGAGAAACAGAGGGGCTGAAACAGAGGGCGAGAAACAGAGGGGCTGAAACAGAGGGCGAGAAACAGAGGGGCTGAAACAGAGGGCAAGAAACAGAGGGGCTGAAACAGAGTGTCTGAAACAGAGGGCGAGAAACAGAGGGGCTGAATCAGACAGGCTGAATCAGTTGGGCTGAAACAGAGGGGCTGAAACAGAGGGCGAGAAACAGGGCGAGAAACAGAGGGGCTGAAAAAGTGGGGCTGAAACAAAGGGGCTGAAACAAAGCACCTGATACCGAGGGCGAGAAACAGAGGGGCTGAAACAGAGGGCGAGAAACAGAGGGGCTGAAACAGAGGGGCTGAAACAGACGGGCTGAAACAGTGGGGCTGAAACAGAGGGCGAGAAACAGAGAGGCTGAAACACAGGGCGAGAAACAGAGGGGCTGAAACAGAGGGCGAGAAACAGAGGGGCTGAAACAGAGGGACTGAAACAGAGGGGCTGAAACAGAGGGGCTGAAACAGAGGGCGAGAAACAGAGTGGCTGAAACAGAGGGCGAGAAACAGAGTGGCTGAAACAGAGGGCGAGAAACAGAGGGGCTGAAACAGAGGGGCTGAAACAGAGGGGCGGAAACAGAGGGGCTGAAAAAGAGAGCGAGAAACAGAGGGGCTGAAACAGAGGGCCAGAAACAGAGTGGCTGAAACAGAGGGCAAGAAACAGAGGGGCTGAAACAGAGGGCGAGAAACAGAGGGGCTGAAACAGAGGGGCTGAATCAGAGGGGCTGAAACAGAGGGGCTGAAACAGAGGGCGAGAAACAGAGAGGATGAAATAGAGGGATTGAAACAGAGGGGCTGAAACAGAGGGCGAGAAACAGAGGGGCTGAAACAGAGGGGCTGAAACAGAGGGGCTGAAACAGAGGGCGAGAAACAGAGGGGCTGAAACAGATGGCGAGAAACAGAGGGGCTGAAACAGAGGGCGAGAAACAGAGGGGATGAATCAGAGGGGCTGAAACAGAGGGCGAGAAACAGAGGGGCTGAAACAGAGGGCGAGAAACAGAGGGGCTGAAACAGAGGTGCTGAAACAGATGGTGAGAAACAGAGGGGCTGAAACAGAGGACGAGAAACAGAGGGGCTGAAACAGAGGGGCTGAAACAGAGGGGCTGATTCAGAGGGGCTGAAACAGAGGGGCTGAATCAGTGGGGCTGAAACAGAGGGCGAGAAACAGAGGGGCTGAAACAGAGGGCGAGAAACAGAGGAGCAGAAACAGAGGGCGAGAAACAGAGGGGCTGAAACAGAGGGGCTGAAACAGAGAGTGCGAAACAGAGGGGCTGAAACAGAGGGCGAGAAACAGAGGGGATGAAACAGAGGGCGAGAAACAGAGGGGCTGAAACAGAGGGCAAGAAACAGAGGGGCTGAAACCGCGTGGCTGAAACAGAAGGGCTGAAACAGAGGGGCTGAAACAGAGGGCGAGAAACAGAGGAGCTGAAACAGAGGGGCTGAAACAGAGGGGCTGAAACAGAGGGGCTGAAACAGAGGGGCTGAAACAGACGGGCTGAAACAGAGAGCCTGAAACAGAGTGGCTGAAACAGAGGGGCTGAAATAGAGGGTCTGAAACAGAGGGACTGAATCAGAGGGGCTGAAACAGAGGGGCTGAATCAGAGGGGCTGAAACAGAGGGGCTGAAACAGAGGGCGAGAAACAGAGAGGCTGAAACAGAGGGCGAGAAACAGAGGGGCTGAAACAGAGGGCGAGAAACAGAGGGGCTGAAACAGAGGGGCTGAAACAGAGGGGCTGAAACAGAGGGCGAGAAACAGAGGGGCTGAAACTGATGGCGAGAAACAGAGGGGCTGAAACAGAGGGCGAGATACAGAGGGGCTGAATCAGAGGGGCTGAAACAGAGGGCGAGAAACAGAGGGGCTGAAACAGAGGGCGAGAAACAGAGGGGCTGAAACAGAGGTGCTGAAACAGAGGGTGAGAAACAGAGGGGCTGAAACAGAGGACGAGAAACAGAGGGGCTGAAACAGAGGGGCTGAAACAGAGGGGCTGATTCAGAGGGGCTGAAACAGAGGGGCTGAATCAATGGGGCTGAAACAGAGGGCGAGAAACAGAGGGGCTGAAACAGAGGGCGAGAAACAGAGGAGCAGAAACAGAGGGCGAGAAACAGAGGGGCTGAAACAGAGGGGCTGAAACAGAGAGTGCGAAACAGAGGGGCTGAAACAGAGGGCGAGAAACAGAGGGGCTGAAACAGAGGGCGAGAAACAGAGGGCCTCAAACAGAGGGCAAGAAACAGAGGGGCTGAAACCGCGTGGCTGAAACAGAAGGGCTGAAACAGAGGGGCTGAAACAGAGGGCGAGAAGCAGAGGGGCTGAAACAGAGGGGCTGAAACAGAGGGGCTGAAACAGAGGGCGAGAAACAGAGGGGCTGAAACAAAGGGCGAGAAACAGAGGGGCTGAAACAGAGGGGCAGAAACAGAGGGGCTGAAACAGAGGGGCTGAATCGGAGGGGCTGAAACAGAGGGGCTGAAACAGAGGGGCTGAAACTGAGGGCAAGAAACAGAGGGGCTGAAACAGAGGGGCTGAAACAGAGGGGCAGAAACAGAGGGCGAGAAACAGAGGGGTTGAAACAGAGGGCGAGAAACAGAGGGCGAGAAACAGAGGGGCTGAATCAGAGGGGCTGAATCAGAGGAGCTGAAACAGAGGGGCTGAAACAGAGGGCGAGAAACGAAGGGACTGAATCAGAGGGGCTGAAACAGAGGGGCTGAAACAGACGGGCTGAAACAGAGAGCCTGAAACAGAGCGGCTGAAACAGAGGGGCTGAAATAGAGGGGCTGAAACAGAGGGGCTGAATCAGAGGGGCTGAAACAGAGGGGCTGAATCAGAGGGGCTGAAACAGAGGGCGAGAAACAGAGGGGCTGAAACAGAGGGGCTGAATCAGAGGGGATGAAACAGAGGGGCTGAAACAGAGGGCGAGAAACAGAGAGGCTGAAACAGAGGGCGAGAAACAGAGGGGCTGAAACAGAGGGCAAGAAACAGAGGGGCTGAAACAGAGGGCGAGAAACAGAGGGGCTGAAACAGAGGGGCTGAAACAGAGGGGCTGAAACAGAGGGGCTGAAACAGAGGGCGAGAAACAGAGGGGCTGAAACAGAGGGCGAGAAACAGAGGGGCTGAAACAGAGGGCGAGAAACAGAGGGCGAGAAACAGAGGGACTGAAACAGAGGGGCTGAAACAGAGGGGCTGAATCAGAGGGGCTGAAACAGATGCCGAGAAACAGAGGGGCTGAAACAGAGGGCGAGAAACAGAGGGGTTGAAACAGAGGGGCTGAAACAGAGGGTGAGAAACAGAGGGGCTGAAACAGAGGGCGAGAAACAGAGGGGCTGAAACAGAGGTGCTGAAACAGAGGGCGAGAAACAGTGGGGCTGAAACAGAGGGGCTGAAACAGAGGGCGAGAAATAAAGGGGCTGAAACAGAGGGCGAGAAACAGAGGGGATGAAACAGAGGACGAGAAACAGAGGGGCTGAAACAGAGGGGCTGAAACAGAGGGCAAGAAATAGAGGGGCTGAAAAAGAGGGCGAGAAACAGAGGGGCTGAAACAGAGGGTGAGAAACAGAGGGGCTGAATCAGAGGGGCTGAAACAGATGCCGAGAAACAGAGGGGCTGAAACAGAGGGCGAGAAACAGAGGGGTTGAAACAGAGGGGCTGAAACAGAGGGAGAGAAACAGAGGGGCTGAAACAGAGGGCGAGAAACAGAGGGGCTGAAACAGAGGGCAAGAAACAGAGGGGCTGAAACCGCGTGGCTGAAACAGAAGGGCTGAAACAGAGGGGCTGAAACAGAGGGCGAGAAGCAGAGGGGCTGAAACAGAGGGGCTGAAACAGAGGGGCTGAAACAGAGGGCGAGAAACAGAGGGGCTGAAACAAAGGACGAGAAACAGAGGGGCTGAAACAGAGGGGCAGAAACAGAGGGGCTGAAACAGAGGGGCTGAATCGGAGGGGCTGAAACAGAGGGGCTGAAACAGAGGGGCTGAAACAGAGGGCAAGAAACAGAGGGGCTGAAACAGAGGGGCTGAAACAGAGGGGCAGAAACAGAGGGCGAGAAACAGAGGGGCTGAAACAGAGGGCGAGAAACAGAGGGCGAGAAACAGAGGGGCTGAATCAGAGGGGCTGAATCAGAGGAGCTGAAACAGAGGGGCTGAAACAGAGGGCGAGAAACGAAGGGACTGAATCAGAGGGGCTGAAACAGAGGGGCTGAAACAGACGGGCTGAAACAGAGAGCCTGAAACAGAGGGGCTGAAACAGAGGGGCTGAAATAGAGGGGCTGAAACAGAGGGGCTGAATCAGAGGGGCTGAAACAGAGGGGCTGAATCAGAGGGGCTGAAACAGAGGGCGAGAAACAGAGGGGCTGAAACAGAGGGGCTGAATCAGAGGGGCTGAAACAGAGGGGCTGAAACAGAGGGCGAGAAACAGAGAGGCTGAAACAGAGGGCGAGAAACAGAGGGGCTGAAACAGAGGGCAAGAAACAGAGGGGCTGAAACAGAGGGCGAGAAACAGAGGGGCTGAAACAGAGGGGCTGAAACAGAGGGGCTGAAACAGAGGGGCTGAAACAGAGGGCGAGAAACAGAGGGGCTGAAACAGAGGGCGAGAAACAGAGGGGCTGAAACAGAGGGCGAGAAACAGAGGGCGAGAAACAGAGGGACTGAAACAGAAGGGCTGAAACAGAGGGGCTGAATCAGAGGGGCTGAAACAGATGCCGAGAAACAGAGGGGCTGAAACAGAGGGCGAGAAACAGAGGGGTTGAAACAGAGGGGCTGAAACAGAGGGTGAGAAACAGAGGGGCTGAAACAGAGGGCGAGAAACAGAGGGGCTGAAACAGAGGGGCTGAAACAGAGGGCGAGAAACAGTGGGGCTGAAACAGAGGGGCTGAAACAGAGGGCGAGAAATAAAGGGGCTGAAACAGAGGGCGAGAAACAGAGGGGATGAAACAGAGGGCGAGAATCAGAGGGGCTGAAACAGAGGACGAGAAACAGAGGGGCTGAAACAGAGGGGCTGAAACAGAGGGGCTGAAACAGAGGGCAAGAAATAGAGGGGCTGAAAAAGAGGGCGAGAAACAGAGGGGCTGAAACAGAGGGTGAGAAACAGAGGGGCTGAATCAGAGGGGCTGAAACAGATGCCGAGAAACAGAGGGGCTGAAACAGAGGGCGAGAAACAGAGGGGTTGAAACAGAGGGGCTGAAACAGAGGGAGAGAAACAGAGGGGCTGAAACAGAGGGCGAGAAACAGAGGGGCTGAAACAGAGGGGCTGAAACAGAGCGGCTGAATCAGAGTGGCTGATTCAGAGGGTCTGAAACAGAGGGGCTGAATCAGAGGGGCGGAAAAAGAGGGCGAGAAACAGAGGGGCAGAAACAGAGGGCAAGAAACAGAGGGACTGAAACAGAGGGGCTGAAACAGAGAGCGCGAAACAGAGGGGCTCAAACAGAGGGCGAGAAACAGATGGGCTGAAACAGAGGGCGAGAAACAGAGGAGCTGAAACAGAGGGCGAGAAACAGAGGGGCTGAAGCAGAGGGCAAGAAACAGAGGGGCTGAAACAGAGTGGCTGAAACAGAGGGCGAGAAACAGAGGGGCTGAATCAGACAGGCTGAATCAGATCGGCTGAAACAGAGGGGCAGAAACTGAGGGCGAGAAACAGAGTGGCTGAAACAGAGGGCGAGAAACAGAGGGCGAGAAACAGAGGGGCTGAAAAAGTGGGGCTGAAACAAAGGGGCTGAAACAAAGCGCCTGATACAGAGGGCGAGAAACAGAGGGGCTGAAACAGAGGGCGAGAAACAGAGGGGCTGAAACAGAGGGGCTGAAACAGACGGTCTGAAACAGTGGGGCTGAAACAGAGGGCGAGAAACAGAGAGGCTGAAACACAGGGCGAGAAACAGAGGGGCTGAAACAGAGGGCGAGAAACAGAGGGGCTGAAACAGAGGGACTGAAACAGATGGGCTGAAACAGAGGGACTGAAACAGAGGGCGAGAAACAGAGTGGCTGAAACAGAGGGCGAGAAACAGAGGGCGAGAAACAGAGGGGCTGAAAAAGTGGGGCTGAAACATGGGGCTGAAACAAAGCGCCTGATACAGAGGGCGAGAAACAGAGGGGCTGAAACAGAGGGCGAGAAACAGAGGGGCTGAAACAGAGGGGCTGAAACAGACGGTCTGAAACAGTGGGGCTGAAACAGAGGGCGAGAAACAGAGAGGCTGAAACACAGGGCGAGAAACAGAGGGGCTGAAACAGAGGGCGAGAAACAAAGGGGCTGAAACAGAGGGACTGAAACAGATGGGCTGAAACAGAGGGACTGAAACAGAGGGCGAGAAACAGAGTGGCTGAAACAGAGGGCGAGAAACAGAGTGGCTGAAACAGAGCGCGAGAAACAGAGGGGCTGAAACAGAGGGGCTGAAACAGAGGGGCGGAAACAGAGGGGCTGAAACAGAGAGCGAGAAACAGAGGGGCTGAAACAGAGGGCCAGAAACAGAGTGGCTGAAACAGAGGGCGAGAAACAGAGGGGCTGAAACAGAGGGCAAGAAACAGAGGGGCTGAAACAGAGGGCGAGAAACAGGGGGGCTGAAACAGAGGGGCTGAAACAGAGGGGCGGAAACAGAGGGGCTGAAACAGAGAGCGAGAAACAGAGGGGCTGAAACAGAGGGGCGGAAACAGAGGGGCTGAAACAGAGGGCGAGAAACATAGTGGCTGAAACAAAGGGGCTGAAACAGTGGGGCTAAAATAGAGGGGCTGAAACAGAGGGCGAGAAATAGAGGGGCTGACACAGAGGGCGAGAAACCGAGGAGCTGAAACAGAGGGCGAGAAACAGAGGGGCTGAAACAGAGGGGCTGAAACAGAGGGGCTGAAACAGAGGGGCTGAAACAGAGGGGCTGAAACAGAGGGCGAGAAACAGAGGGGCTGAAACAGAGGGCGAGAAACAGAGGGGCTGAAAAAGAGGGGCTGAAATAGAGGGGCTGAAACAGAGGGGCTGAAACAGAGGGCGAGAAACTAAGGTACTGAATCAGAGGGGCTGAAACAGAGGGGCTGAAACAGAGGGGCTGAAACAGACGGGCTGAAACAGAGAGCCTGAAACAGAGTGGCTGAAACAGAGGGTCTGAAATAGAGGGTCTGAAACAGAGGGGCTGAATCAGAGGGGCTGAAACAGAGGGGCTGAATCAGAGGGGCTGAAACAGAGGTGCTGAAACAGAGGGCGAGAAACAGAGAGGCTGAAACAGAGGGATTGAAACAGAGGGGCTGAAACAGAGGGCGAGAAACAGAGGGGCTGAAACAGAGGGGCTGAAACAGAGGGGCTGAAACAGAGGGCGAGAAACAGGGGGGCTGAAACAGATGGCGAGAAACAGAGGGGCTGAAACAGAGGGCGAGAAACAGAGGGGCTGAATCAGAGGGGCTGAAACAGAGGGCGAGAAACAGAGGGGCTGAAACAGAGGGCGAGAAACAGAGGGGCTGAAACAGAGGTGCTGAAACAGAGGGTGAGAAACAGAGGGGCTGAAACAGAGGACGAGAAACAGAGGGGCTGAAACAGAGGGGCTGAAACAGAGGGGCTGATTCAGAGGGGCTGAAACAGAGGGGCTGAATCAGTGGGGCTGAAACAGAGGGCGAGAAACAGAGGGGCTGAAACAGAGGGCGAGAAACAGAGGAGCAGAAACAGAGGGCGAGAAACAGAGGGGCTGAAACAGAGGGGCTGAAACAGAGAGTGCGAAACAGAGGGGCTGAAACAGAGGGCGAGAAACAGAGGGGCTGAAACAGAGGGCGAGAAACAGAGGGGCTGAAACAGAGGGCAAGAAACAGAGGGGCTGAAACAGAGGGCGAGAAACAGAGGGGTTGAAACAGAGGGGCTGAAACAGAGGGAGAGAAACAGAGGGGCTGAAACAGAGGGCGAGAAACAGAGGGGCTGAAACAGAGGGGCTGAAACAGAGCGGCTGAATCAGAGTGGCTGATTCAGAGGGTCTGAAACAGAGGGGCTGAATCAGAGGGGCGGAAAAAGAGGGCGAGAAACAGAGGGGCAGAAACAGAGGGCAAGAAACAGAGGGACTGAAACAGAGGGGCTGAAACAGAGAGCGCGAAACAGAGGGGCTCAAACAGAGGGCGAGAAACAGATGGGCTGAAACAGAGGGCGAGAAACAGAGGAGCTGAAACAGAGGGCGAGAAACAGAGGGGCTGAAGCAGAGGGCAAGAAACAGAGGGGCTGAAACAGAGTGGCTGAAACAGAGGGCGAGAAACAGAGGGGCTGAATCAGACAGGCTGAATCAGATCGGCTGAAACAGAGGGGCAGAAACTGAGGGCGAGAAACAGAGTGGCTGAAACAGAGGGCGAGAAACAGAGGGCGAGAAACAGAGGGGCTGAAAAAGTGGGGCTGAAACAAAGGGGCTGAAACAAAGCGCCTGATACAGAGGGCGAGAAACAGAGGGGCTGAAACAGAGGGCGAGAAACAGAGGGGCTGAAACAGAGGGGCTGAAACAGACGGTCTGAAACAGTGGGGCTGAAACAGAGGGCGAGAAACAGAGAGGCTGAAACACAGGGCGAGAAACAGAGGGGCTGAAACAGAGGGCGAGAAACAGAGGGGCTGAAACAGAGGGACTGAAACAGATGGGCTGAAACAGAGGGACTGAAACAGAGGGCGAGAAACAGAGTGGCTGAAACAGAGGGCGAGAAACAGAGGGCGAGAAACAGAGGGGCTGAAAAAGTGGGGCTGAAACATGGGGCTGAAACAAAGCGCCTGATACAGAGGGCGAGAAACAGAGGGGCTGAAACAGAGGGCGAGAAACAGAGGGGCTGAAACAGAGGGGCTGAAACAGACGGTCTGAAACAGTGGGGCTGAAACAGAGGGCGAGAAACAGAGAGGCTGAAACACAGGGCGAGAAACAGAGGGGCTGAAACAGAGGGCGAGAAACAAAGGGGCTGAAACAGAGGGACTGAAACAGATGGGCTGAAACAGAGGGACTGAAACAGAGGGCGAGAAACAGAGTGGCTGAAACAGAGGGCGAGAAACAGAGTGGCTGAAACAGAGCGCGAGAAACAGAGGGGCTGAAACAGAGGGGCTGAAACAGAGGGGCGGAAACAGAGGGGCTGAAACAGAGAGCGAGAAACAGAGGGGCTGAAACAGAGGGCCAGAAACAGAGTGGCTGAAACAGAGGGCGAGAAACAGAGGGGCTGAAACAGAGGGCAAGAAACAGAGGGGCTGAAACAGAGGGCGAGAAACAGGGGGGCTGAAACAGAGGGGCTGAAACAGAGGGGCGGAAACAGAGGGGCTGAAACAGAGAGCGAGAAACAGAGGGGCTGAAACAGAGGGGCGGAAACAGAGGGGCTGAAACAGAGGGCGAGAAACATAGTGGCTGAAACAAAGGGGCTGAAACAGTGGGGCTAAAATAGAGGGGCTGAAACAGAGGGCGAGAAATAGAGGGGCTGACACAGAGGGCGAGAAACCGAGGAGCTGAAACAGAGGGCGAGAAACAGAGGGGCTGAAACAGAGGGGCTGAAACAGAGGGGCTGAAACAGAGGGGCTGAAACAGAGGGGCTGAAACAGAGGGCGAGAAACAGAGGGGCTGAAACAGAGGGCGAGAAACAGAGGGGCTGAAAAAGAGGGGCTGAAATAGAGGGGCTGAAACAGAGGGGCTGAAACAGAGGGCGAGAAACTAAGGTACTGAATCAGAGGGGCTGAAACAGAGGGGCTGAAACAGAGGGGCTGAAACAGACGGGCTGAAACAGAGAGCCTGAAACAGAGTGGCTGAAACAGAGGGTCTGAAATAGAGGGTCTGAAACAGAGGGGCTGAATCAGAGGGGCTGAAACAGAGGGGCTGAATCAGAGGGGCTGAAACAGAGGTGCTGAAACAGAGGGCGAGAAACAGAGAGGCTGAAACAGAGGGATTGAAACAGAGGGGCTGAAACAGAGGGCGAGAAACAGAGGGGCTGAAACAGAGGGGCTGAAACAGAGGGGCTGAAACAGAGGGCGAGAAACAGGGGGGCTGAAACAGATGGCGAGAAACAGAGGGGCTGAAACAGAGGGCGAGAAACAGAGGGGCTGAATCAGAGGGGCTGAAACAGAGGGCGAGAAACAGAGGGGCTGAAACAGAGGGCGAGAAACAGAGGGGCTGAAACAGAGGTGCTGAAACAGAGGGTGAGAAACAGAGGGGCTGAAACAGAGGACGAGAAACAGAGGGGCTGAAACAGAGGGGCTGAAACAGAGGGGCTGATTCAGAGGGGCTGAAACAGAGGGGCTGAATCAGTGGGGCTGAAACAGAGGGCGAGAAACAGAGGGGCTGAAACAGAGGGCGAGAAACAGAGGAGCAGAAACAGAGGGCGAGAAACAGAGGGGCTGAAACAGAGGGGCTGAAACAGAGAGTGCGAAACAGAGGGGCTGAAACAGAGGGCGAGAAACAGAGGGGCTGAAACAGAGGGCGAGAAACAGAGGGGCTGAAACAGAGGGCAAGAAACAGAGGGGCTGAAACCGCGTGGCTGAAACAGAAGGGCTGAAACACAGGGGCTGAAACAGAGGGCGAGAAACAGAGGAGCTGAAACAGAGGGGCTGAAACAGAGGGGCTGAAACAGAGGGGCTGAAACAGAGGGGCTGAAACAGACGGGCTGAAACAGAGAGCCTGAAACAGAGTGGCTGAAACAGAGGGGCTGAAATAGAGGGTCTGAAACGGAGGGACTGAATCAGAGGGGCTGAAACAGAGGGGCTGAATCAGAGGGGCTGAAACAGAGGGGCTGAAACAGAGGGCGAGAAACAGAGAGGCTGAAACAGAGGGCGAGAAACAGAGGGGCTGAAACAAAGGGCGAGAAACAGAGGGGCTGAAACAGAGGGCGAGAAACAGAGGGGCTGAAACAGAGGGCGAGAAACAGAGGGGCTGAAACAGAGGGCGAGAAACAGAGGGGCTGAAACAGAGGGCAAGAAACAGAGGGGCTGAAACCGCGTGGCTGAAACAGAAGGGCTGAAACAGAGGGGCTGAAACAGAGGGCGAGAAACAGAGGGGCTGAAACAGAGGGGCTGAAACAGAGGGGCTGAAACAGAGGGCGAGAAACAGAGGGGCTGAAACAAAGGGCGAGAAACAGAGGGGCTGAAACAGAGGGGCAGAAACAGAGGGGCTGAAACAGAGGGGCTGAATCGGAGGGGCTGAAACAGAGGGGCTGAAACAGAGGGGCTGAAACAGAGGGCAAGAAACAGAGGGGCTGAAACAGAGGGGCTGAAACAGAGGGGCAGAAACAGAGGGCGAGAAACAGAGGGGCTGAAACAGAGGGCGAGAAACAGAGGGCGAGAAACAGAGGGGCTGAATCAGAGGGGCTGAATCAGAGGAGCTGAAACAGAGGGGCTGAAACAGAGGGCGAGAAACGAAGGGACTGAATCAGAGGGGCTGAAACAGAGGGGCTGAAACAGACGGGCTGAAACAGAGAGCCTGAAACAGAGGGGCTGAAACAGAGGGGCTGAAATAGAGGGGCTGAAACAGAGGGGCTGAATCAGAGGGGCTGAAACAGAGGGGCTGAATCAGAGGGGCTGAAACAGAGGGCGAGAAACAGAGGGGCTGAAACAGAGGGGCTGAATCAGAGGGGCTGAAACAGAGGGGCTGAAACAGAGGGCGAGAAACAGAGAGGCTGAAACAGAGGGCGAGAAACAGAGGGGCTGAAACAGAGGGCAAGAAACAGAAGGGCTGAAACAGAGGGCGAGAAACAGAGGGGCTGAAACAGAGGGGCTGAAACAGAGGGGCTGAAACAGAGGGGCTGAAACAGAGGGCGAGAAACAGACGGGCTGAAACAGAGGGCGAGAAACAGAGGGGCTGAAACAGAGGGCGAGAAACAGAGGGCGAGAAACAGAGGGACTGAAACAGAGGGGCTGAAACAGAGGGGCTGAATCAGAGGGGCTGAAACAGATGCCGAGAAACAGAGGGGCTGAAACAGAGGGCGAGAAACAGAGGGGTTGAAACAGAGGGGCTTAAACAGAGGGTGAGAAACAGAGGGGCTGAAACAGAGGGCGAGAAACAGAGGGGCTGAAACAGAGGGGCTGAAACAGAGGGCGAGAAACAGTGGGGCTGAAACAGAGGGGCTGAAACAGAGGGCGAGAAATAAAGGGGCTGAAACAGAGGGCGAGAAACAGAGGGGCTGAAACAGAGGGCGAGAAACTGAGGGGCTGAAACAGAGGTGCTGAAACAGAGGGTGAGAAACAGAGGGGCTGAAACAGAGGGGCTGAAACAGAGGGGCTGATTCAGAGGGGCTGAAACAGAGGGGCTGAATCAGTGGGGCTGAAACAGAGGGCGAGATACAGAGGGGCTGAAACAGAGGGCGAGAAACAGAGGAGCAGAAACAGAGGGCGAGAAACAGAGAGTCTGAAACAGAGGGGCTGAAACAGAGAGTGCGAAACAGAGGGGTTGAAACAGAGGGCGAGAAACAGAGGGGCTGAAACAGAGGGCGAGAAACAGAGGGGCTGAAACAGAGGGCAAGAAACAGAGGGGCTGAAACCGCGTGGCTGAAACAGAAGGGCTGAAACAGAGGGGCTGAAACAGAGGGCGAGAAACAGAGGGGCTGAAACAGAGGGGCTGAAATAGAGGGGCTGAAACAGAGGGCGAGAAACAGGGGCTGAAACAAAGGGCGAGAAACAGAGGGGCTGAAACAGAGGGGCAGAAACAGAGGGGCTGAAACAGAGGGGCTGAATCGGAGGGGCTGAAACAGAGGGGCTGAAACAGAGGGGCTGAAACAGAGGGCAAGAAACAGAGGGGCTGAAACAGAGGGGCTGAAACAGAGGGGCAGAAACAGAGGGCGAGAAACAGAGGGGCTGAAACAGAGGGCGAGAAACAGAGGGGCTGAAACAGAGGGCAAGAAACAGAGGGGCTGAAACCGCGTGGCTGAAACAGAAGGGCTGAAACAGAGGGGCTGAAACAGAGGGCGAGAAACAGAGGGGCTGAAACAGAGGGGCTGAAACAGAGGGGCTGAAACAGAGGGCGAGAAACAGAGGGGCTGAAACAAAGGGCGAGAAACAGAGGGGCTGAAACAGAGGGGCAGAAACAGAGGGGCTGAAACAGAGGGGCTGAATCGGAGGGGCTGAAACAGAGGGGCTGAAACAGAGGGCGAGAAACAGAGGGGCTGAAACAGAGGGGCTGAAACAGAGGGCGAGAAACAGAGGGGCTGAAACAGAGGGCGAGAAACAGAGGGGCTGAAACAGAGGGGCTGAAACAGAGGGCGAGAAACAGTGGGGCTGAAACAGAGGGGCTGAAACAGAGGGCGAGAAATAAAGGGGCTGAAACAGAGGGCGAGAAACAGAGGGGCTGAAACAGAGGGCGAGAAACAGAGGGGCTGAAACAGAGGTGCTGAAACAGAGGGTGAGAAACAGAGGGGCTGAAACAGAGGACGAGAAACAGAGGGGCTGAAACAGAGTGGCTGAAACAGAGGGGCTGATTCAGAGGGGCTGAAACAGATGGGCTGAATCAGTGGGGCTGAAACAGAGGGCGAGAAACAGAGGGGCTGAAACAGAGGGCGAGAAACAGAGGAGCAGAAACAGAGGGCGAGAAACAGAGGGTCTGAAACAGAGGGGCTGAAACAGAGAGTGCGAAACAGAGGGGCTGAAACAGAGGGCGAGAAACAGAGGGGCTGAAACAGAGGGCGAGAAACAGAGGGGCTGAAACAGAGGGCAAGAAACAGAGGGGCTGAAACCGCGTGGCTGAAACAGAAGGGCTGAAACAGAGGGGCTGAAACAGAGGGCGAGAAACAGAGGGGCTGAAACAGAGGGGCTGAAATAGAGGGGCTGAAACAGAGGGCGAGAAACAGAGGGGCTGAAACAAAGGGCGAGAAACAGAGGGGCTGAAACAGAGGGGCAGAAACAGAGGGGCTGAAACAGAGGGGCTGAATCGGAGGGGCTGAAACAGAGGGGCTGAAACAGAGGGGCTGAAACAGAGGGCAAGAAACAGAGGGGCTGAAACAGAGGGGCTGAAACAGAGGGGCAGAAACAGAGGGCGAGAAACAGAGGGGCTGAAACAGAGGGCGAGAAACAGAGGGCGAGAAACAGAGGGGCTGAATCAGAGGGGCTGAATCAGAGGAGCTGAAACAGAGGGGCTGAAACAGAGGGCGAGAAACGAAGGGACTGAATCAGAGGGGCTGAAACAGAGGGGCTGAAACAGACGGGCTGAAACAGAGAGCCTGAAACAGAGGGGCTGAAACAGAGGGGCTGAAATAGAGGGGCTGAAACAGAGGGGCTGAATCAGAGGGGCTGAAACAGAGGGGCTGAATCAGAGGGGCTGAAACAGAGGGCGAGAAACAGAGGGGCTGAAACAGAGGGGCTGAATCAGAGGGGCTGAAACAGAGGGGCTGAAACAGAGGGCGAGAAACAGAGAGGCTGAAACAGAGGGCGAGAAACAGAGGGGCTGAAACAGAGGGCAAGAAACAGAGGGGCTGAAACAGAGCGCGAGAAACAGAGGGGCTGAAACAGAGGGGCTGAAACAGAGGGGCTGAAACAGAGGGGCTGAAACAGAGGGCGAGAAACAGAGGGGCTGAAACAGAGGGCGAGAAACAGAGGGGCTGAAACAGAGGGCGAGAAACAGAGGGCGAGAAACAGAGGGACTGAAACAGAGGGGCTGAAACAGAGGGGCTGAATCAGAGGGGCTGAAACAGATGCCGAGAAACAGAGGGGCTGAAACAGAGGGCGAGAAACAGAGGGGTTGAAACAGAGGGGCTGAAACAGAGGGTGAGAAACAGAGGGGCTGAAACAGAGGGCGAGAAACAGAGGTTCTGAAACAGAGGGGCTGAAACAGAGGGCGAGAAACAGTGGGGCTGAAACAGAGGGGCTGAAACAGAGGGCGAGAAATAAAGGGGCTGAAACGGAGGGCGAGAAACAGAGGGGATGAAACAGAGGGCGAGAATCAGAGGGGCTGAAACAGAGGGCGAGAAACAGAGGGGCTGAAACAGAGGGGCTGAAACAGAGGGGCTGAAACAGAGGGCAAGAAATAGAGGGGCTGAAAAAGAGGGCGAGAAACAGAGGGGCTGAAACAGAGGGTGAGAAACAGAGGGGCTGAATCAGAGGGGCTGAAACAGATGCCGAGAAACAGAGGGGCTGAAACAGAGGGCGAGAAACAGAGGGGTTGAAACAGAGGGGCTGAAACAGAGGGAGAGAAACAGAGGGGCTGAAACAGAGGGCGAGAAACAGAGGGGCTGAAACAGAGGGGCTGAAACAGAGGGGCTGAATCAGAGTGGCTGATTCAGAGGGTCTGAAACAGAGGGGCTGAATCAGAGGGGCGGAAAAAGAGGGCGAGAAACAGAGGGGCAGAAACAGAGGGCAAGAAACAGAGGGACTGAAACAGAGGGGCTGAAACAGAGAGCGCGAAACAGAGGGGCTGAAACAGAGGGCGAGAAACAGAGGGGCTGAAACAGAGGGCGAGAAACAGAGGGGCTGAAACAGAGGGCGAGAAACAGAGGGGCTGAAACAGAGGGCAAGAAACAGAGGGGCTGAAACAGAGTGGCTGAAACAGAGGGCGAGAAACAGAGGGGCTGAATCAGACAGGCTGAATCAGATCGGCTGAAACAGAGGGGCAGAAACTGAGGGCGAGAAACAGAGTGGCTGAAACAGAGGGCGAGAAACAGAGGGCGAGAAACAGAGGGGCTGAAAAAGCGGGGCTGAAACAAAGGGGCTGAAACAAAGCGCCTGATACAGAGGGCGAGAAACAGAGGGGCTGAAACAGAGGGCGAGAAACAGAGGGGCTGAAACAGAGGGGCTGAAACAGACGGTCTGAAACAGTGGGGCTGAAACAGAGGGCGAGAAACAGAGAGGCTGAAACACAGGGCGAGAAACAGAGGGGCTGAAACAGAGGGCGAGAAACAGAGGGGCTGAAACAGAGGGACTGAAACAGATGGGCTGAAACAGAGGGACTGAAACAGAGGGCGAGAAACAGAGTGGCTGAAACAGAGGGCGAGAAACAGAGAGGCTGAAACACAGGGCGAGAAACAGAGGGGCTGAAACAGAGGGCGAGAAACAGAGGGGCTGAAACAGAGGGACTGAAACAGATGGGCTGAAACAGAGGGGCTGAAACAGACGGGCTGAAACAGAGAGCCTGAAACAGAGTGGCTGAAACAGAGGGTCTGAAATAGAGGGTCTGAAACAGAGGGGCTGAATCAGAGGGGCTGAAACAGAGGGGCTGAATCAGAGGGGCTGAAACAGAGGTGCTGAAACAGAGGGCGAGAAACAGAGAGGCTGAAACAGAGGGATTGAAACAGAGGGGCTGAAACAGAGGGCGAGAAACAGAGGGGCTGAAACAGAGGGGCTGAAACAGAGGGGCTGAAACAGAGGGCGAGAAACAGAGGGGCTGAAACAGATGGCGAGAAACAGAGGGGCTGAAACAGAGGGCGAGAAACAGAGGGGCTGAATCAGAGGGGCTGAAACAGAGGGCGAGAAACAGAGGGGCTGAAACAGAGGGGCTGAAACAGAGGGGCTGATTCAGAGGGGCTGAAACAGAGGGGCTGAATCAGTGGGGCTGAAACAGAGGGCGAGAAACAGAGGGGCTGAAACAGAGGGCGAGAAACAGAGGAGCAGAAACAGAGGGCGAGAAACAGAGGGTCTGAAACAGAGGGGCTGAAACAGAGAGTGCGAAACAGAGGGGCTGAAACAGAGGGCGAGAAACAGAGGGGCTGAAACAGAGGGCGAGAAACAGAGGGGCTGAAACAGAGGGCAAGAAACAGAGGGGCTGAAACCGCGTGGCTGAAACAGAAGGGCTGAAACAGAGGGGCTGAAACAGAGTGCGAGAAACAGAGGGGCTGAAACAGAGGGGCTGAAATAGAGGGGCTGACACAGAGGGCGAGAAACAGAGGGGCTGAAACAAAGGGCGAGAAACAGAGGGGCTGAAACAGAGGGGCAGAAACAGAGGGGCTGAAACAGAGGGGCTGAATCGGAGGGGCTGAAACAGAGGGGCTGAAACAGAGGGGCTGAAACAGAGGGCAAGAAACAGAGGGGCTGAAACAGAGGGGCTGAAACAGAGGGGCAGAAACAGAGGGCGAGAAACAGAGGGGCTGAAACAGAGGGCGAGAAACAGAGGGCGAGAAACAGAGGGGCTGAATCAGAGGGGCTGAATCAGAGGAGCTGAAACAGAGGGGCTGAAACAGAGGGCGAGAAACGAAGGGACTGAATCAGAGGGGCTGAAACAGAGGGGCTGAAACAGACGGGCTGAAACAGAGAGCCTGAAACAGAGGGGCTGAAACAGAGGGGCTGAAATAGAGGGGCTGAAACAGAGGGGCTGAATCAGAGGGGCTGAAACAGAGGGGCTGAATCAGAGGGGCTGAAACAGAGGGCGAGAAACAGAGGGGCTGAAACAGAGGGGCTGAATCAGAGGGGCTGAAACAGAGGGGCTGAAACAGAGGGCGAGAAACAGAGAGGCTGAAACAGAGGGCGAGAAACAGAGGGGCTGAAACAGAGGGCAAGAAACAGAGGGTCTGAAACAGAGCGCGAGAAACAGAGGGGCTGAAACAGAGGGGCTGAAACAGAGGGGCTGAAACAGAGGGGCTGAAACAGAGGGCGAGAAACAGAGGGGCTGAAACAGAGGGCGAGAAACAGAGGGGCTGAAACAGAGGGCGAGAAACAGAGGGCGAGAAACAGAGGGACTGAAACAGAGGGGCTGAAACAGTGGGGCTGAATCAGAGGGGCTGAAACAGATGCCGAGAAACAGAGGGGCTGAAGCAGAGGGCGAGAAACAGAGGGGTTGAAACAGAGGGGCTGAAACAGAGGGTGAGAAACAGAGGGGCTGAAACAGAGGGCGAGAAACAGAGGTTCTGAAACAGAGGGGCTGAAACAGAGGGCGAGAAACAGTGGGGCTGAAACAGAGGGGCTGAAACAGAGGGCGAGAAATAAAGGGGCTGAAACAGAGGGCGAGAAACAGAGGGGATGAAACAGAGGGCGAGAATCAGAGGGGCTGAAACAGAGGACGAGAAACAGACGGGCTGAAACAGAGGGGCTGAAACAGAGGGGCTGAAACAGAGGGCAAGAAATAGAGGGGCTGAAAAAGAGGGCGAGAAACAGAGGGGCTGAAACAGAGGGTGAGAAACAGAGGGGCTGAATCAGAGGGGCTGAAACAGATGCCGAGAAACAGAGGGGCTGAAACAGAGGGCGAGAAACAGAGGGGTTGAAACAGAGGGGCTGAAACAGAGGGAGAGAAATAGAGGGGCTGAAACAGAGGGCGAGAAACAGAGGGGCTGAAACAGAGGGGCTGAAACAGAGGGGCTGAATCAGAGTGGCTGATTCAGAGGGTCTGAAACAGAGGGGCTGAATCAGAGGGGCGGAAAAAGAGGGCGAGAAACAGAGGGGCAGAAACAGAGGGCAAGAAACAGAGGGACTGAAACAGAGGGGCTGAAACAGAGAGCGCGAAACAGAGGGGCTGAAACAGAGGGCGAGAAACAGAGGGGCTGAAACAGAGGGCGAGAAACAGAGGGGCTGAAACAGAGGGCGAGAAACAGAGGGGCTGAAACAGAGGGCAAGAAACAGAGGGGCTGAAACAGAGTGGCTGAAACAGAGGGCGAGAAACAGAGGGGCTGAATCAGACAGGCTGAATCAGATCGGCTGAAACAGAGGGGCAGAAACTGAGGGCGAGAAACAGAGTGGCTGAAACAGAGGGCGAGAAACAGAGGGCGAGAAACAGAGGGGCTGAAAAAGTGGGGCTGAAACAAAGGGGCTGAAACAAAGCGCCTGATACAGAGGGCGAGAAACAGAGGGGCTGAAACAGAGGGCGAGAAACAGAGGGGCTGAAACAGAGGGGCTGAAACAGACGGTCTGAAACAGTGGGGCTGAAACAGAGGGCGAGAAACAGAGAGGCTGAAACACAGGGCGAGAAACAGAGGGGCTGAAACAGAGGGCGAGAAACAGAGGGGCTGAAACAGAGGGCGAGAAACAGAGGGCGAGAAACAGAGGGGCTGAATCAGAGGGGCTGAATCAGAGGAGCTGAAACAGAGGGGCTGAAACAGAGGGCGAGAAACGAAGGGACTGAATCAGAGGGGCTGAAACAGAGGGGCTGAAACAGACGGGCTGAAACAGAGAGCCTGAAACAGAGGGGCTGAAACAGAGGGGCTGAAATAGAGGGGCTGAAACAGAGGGGCTGAATCAGAGGGGCTGAAACAGAGGGGCTGAATCAGAGGGGCTGAAACAGAGGGCGAGAAACAGAGGGGCTGAAACAGAGGGGCTGAATCAGAGGGGCTGAAACAGAGGGGCTGAAACAGAGGGCGAGAAACAGAGAGGCTGAAACAGAGGGCGAGAAACAGAGGGGCTGAAACAGAGGGCAAGAAACAGAGGGGCTGAAACAGAGCGCGAGAAACAGAGGGGCTGAAACAGAGGGGCTGAAACAGAGGGGCTGAAACAGAGGGGCTGAAACAGAGGGCGAGAAACAGAGGGGCTGAAACAGAGGGCGAGAAACAGAGGGGCTGAAACAGAGGGCGAGAAACAGAGGGCGAGAAACAGAGGGACTGAAACAGAGGGGCTGAAACAGAGGGGCTGAATCAGAGGGGCTGAAACAGATGCCGAGAAACAGAGGGGCTGAAACAGAGGGCGAGAAACAGAGGGGTTGAAACAGAGGGGCTGAAACAGAGGGTGAGAAACAGAGGGGCTGAAACAGAGGGCGAGAAACAGAGGTTCTGAAACAGAGGGGCTGAAACAGAGGGCGAGAAACAGTGGGGCTGAAACAGAGGGGCTGAAACAGAGGGCGAGAAATAAAGGGGCTGAAACGGAGGGCGAGAAACAGAGGGGATGAAACAGAGGGCGAGAATCAGAGGGGCTGAAACAGAGGACGAGAAACAGAGGGGCTGAAACAGAGGGGCTGAAACAGAGGGGCTGAAACAGAGGGCAAGAAATAGAGGGGCTGAAAAAGAGGGCGAGAAACAGAGGGGCTGAAACAGAGGGTGAGAAACAGAGGGGCTGAATCAGAGGGGCTGAAACAGATGCCGAGAAACAGAGGGGCTGAAACAGAGGGCGAGAAACAGAGGGGTTGAAACAGAGGGGCTGAAACAGAGGGAGAGAAACAGAGGGGCTGAAACAGAGGGCGAGAAACAGAGGGGCTGAAACAGAGGGGCTGAAACAGAGGGGCTGAATCAGAGTGGCTGATTCAGAGGGTCTGAAACAGAGGGGCTGAATCAGAGGGGCGGAAAAAGAGGGCGAGAAACAGAGGGGCAGAAACAGAGGGCAAGAAACAGAGGGACTGAAACAGAGGGGCTGAAACAGAGAGCGCGAAACAGAGGGGCTGAAACAGAGGGCGAGAAACAGAGGGGCTGAAACAGAGGGCGAGAAACAGAGGGGCTGAAACAGAGGGCGAGAAACAGAGGGGCTGAAACAGAGGGCAAGAAACAGAGGGGCTGAAACAGAGTGGCTGAAACAGAGGGCGAGAAACAGAGGGGCTGAATCAGACAGGCTGAATCAGATCGGCTGAAACAGAGGGGCAGAAACTGAGGGCGAGAAACAGAGTGGCTGAAACAGAGGGCGAGAAACAGAGGGCGAGAAACAGAGGGGCTGAAAAAGCGGGGCTGAAACAAAGGGGCTGAAACAAAGCGCCTGATACAGAGGGCGAGAAACAGAGGGGCTGAAACAGAGGGCGAGAAACAGAGGGGCTGAAACAGAGGGGCTGAAACAGACGGTCTGAAACAGTGGGGCTGAAACAGAGGGCGAGAAACAGAGAGGCTGAAACACAGGGCGAGAAACAGAGGGGCTGAAACAGAGGGCGAGAAACAGAGGGGCTGAAACAGAGGGACTGAAACAGATGGGCTGAAACAGTGGGACTGAAACAGAGGGCGAGAAACAGAGTGGCTGAAACAGAGGGCGAGAAACAGAGAGGCTGAAACACAGGGCGAGAAACAGAGGGGCTGAAACAGAGGGCGAGAAACAGAGGGGCTGAAACAGAGGGACTGAAACAGATGGGCTGAAACAGAGGGGCTGAAACAGACGGGCTGAAACAGAGAGCCTGAAACAGAGTGGCTGAAACAGAGGGTCTGAAATAGAGGGTCTGAAACAGAGGGGCTGAATCAGAGGGGCTGAAACAGAGGGGCTGAATCAGAGGGGCTGAAACAGAGGTGCTGAAACAGAGGGCGAGAAACAGAGAGGCTGAAACAGAGGGATTGAAACAGAGGGGCTGAAACAGAGGGCGAGAAACAGAGGGGCTGAAACAGAGGGGCTGAAACAGAGGGGCTGAAACAGAGGGCGAGAAACAGAGGGGCTGAAACAGATGGCGAGAAACAGAGGGGCTGAAACAGAGGGCGAGAAACAGAGGGGCTGAATCAGAGGGGCTGAAACAGAGGGCGAGAAACAGAGGGGCTGAAACAGAGGGGCTGAAACAGAGGGGCTGATTCAGAGGGGCTGAAACAGAGGGGCTGAATCAGTGGGGCTGAAACAGAGGGCGAGAAACAGAGGGGCTGAAACAGAGGGCGAGAAACAGAGGAGCAGAAACAGAGGGCGAGAAACAGAGGGTCTGAAACAGAGGGGCTGAAACAGAGAGTGCGAAACAGAGGGGCTGAAACAGAGGGCGAGAAACAGAGGGGCTGAAACAGAGGGCGAGAAACAGAGGGGCTGAAACAGAGGGCAAGAAACAGAGGGGCTGAAACCGCGTGGCTGAAACAGAAGGGCTGAAACAGAGGGGCTGAAACAGAGGGCGAGAAACAGAGGGGCTGAAACAGAGGGGCTGAAATAGAGGGGCTGACACAGAGGGCGAGAAACAGAGGGGCTAAAACAAAGGGCGAGAAACAGAGGGGCTGAAACAGAGGGGCAGAAACAGAGGGGCTGAAACAGAGGGGCTGAATCGGAGGGGCTGAAACAGAGGGGCTGAAACAGAGGGGCTGAAACAGAGGGCAAGAAACAGAGGGGCTGAAACAGAGGGGCTGAAACAGAGGGGCAGAAACAGAGGGCGAGAAACAGAGGGGCTGAAACAGAGGGCGAGAAACAGAGGGCGAGAAACAGAGGGGCTGAATCAGAGGGGCTGAATCAGAGGAGCTGAAACAGAGGGGCTGAAACAGAGGGCGAGAAACGAAGGGACTGAATCAGAGGGGCTGAAACAGAGGGGCTGAAACAGACGGGCTGAAACAGAGAGCCTGAAACAGAGGGGCTGAAACAGAGGGGCTGAAATAGAGGGGCTGAAACAGAGGGGCTGAATCAGAGGGGCTGAAACAGAGGGGCTGAATCAGAGGGGCTGAAACAGAGGGCGAGAAACAGAGGGGCTGAAACAGAGGGGCTGAATCAGAGGGGCTGAAACAGAGGGGCTGAAACAGAGGGCGAGAAACAGAGAGGCTGAAACAGAGGGCGAGAAACAGAGGGGCTGAAACAGAGGGCAAGAAACAGAGGGTCTGAAACAGAGCGCGAGAAACAGAGGGGCTGAAACAGAGGGGCTGAAACAGAGGGGCTGAAACAGAGGGGCTGAAACAGAGGGCGAGAAACAGAGGGGCTGAAACAGAGGGCGAGAAACAGAGGGGCTGAAACAGAGGGCGAGAAACAGAGGGCGAGAAACAGAGGGACTGAAACAGAGGGGCGGAAACAGAGGGGCTGAATCAGAGGGGCTGAAACAGATGCCGAGAAACAGAGGGGCTGAAGCAGAGGGCGAGAAACAGAGGGGTTGAAACAGAGGGGCTGAAACAGAGGGTGAGAAACAGAGGGGCTGAAACAGAGGGCGAGAAACAGAGGTTCTGAAACAGAGGGGCTGAAACAGAGGGCGAGAAACAGTGGGGCTGAAACAGAGGGGCTGAAACAGAGGGCGAGAAATAAAGGGGCTGAAACAGAGGGCGAGAAACAGAGGGGATGAAACAGAGGGCGAGAATCAGAGGGGCTGAAACAGAGGGCAAGAAATAGAGGGGCTGAAAAAGAGGGCGAGAAACAGAGGGGCTGAAACAGAGGGTGAGAAACAGAGGGGCTGAATCAGAGGGGCTGAAACAGATGCCGAGAAACAGAGGGGCTGAAACAGAGGGCGAGAAACAGAGGGGTTGAAACAGAGGGGCTGAAACAGAGGGAGAGAAACAGAGGGGCTGAAACAGAGGGCGAGAAACAGAGGGGCTGAAACAGAGGGGCTGAAACAGAGGGGCTGAATCAGAGTGGCTGATTCAGAGGGTCTGAAACAGAGGGGCTGAATCAGAGGGGCGGAAAAAGAGGGCGAGAAACAGAGGGGCAGAAACAGAGGGCAAGAAACAGAGGGACTGAAACAGAGGGGCTGAAACAGAGAGCGCGAAACAGAGGGGCTGAAACAGAGGGCGAGAAACAGAGGGGCTGAAACAGAGGGCGAGAAACAGAGGGGCTGAAACAGAGGGCGAGAAACAGAGGGGCTGAAACAGAGGGCAAGAAACAGAGGGGCTGAAACAGAGTGGCTGAAACAGAGGGCGAGAAACAGAGGGGCTGAATCAGACAGGCTGAATCAGATCGGCTGAAACAGAGGGGCAGAAACTGAGGGCGAGAAACAGAGTGGCTGAAACAGAGGGCGAGAAACAGAGGGCGAGAAACAGAGGGGCTGAAAAAGTGGGGCTGAAACAAAGGGGCTGAAACAAAGCGCCTGATACAGAGGGCGAGAAACAGAGGGGCTGAAACAGAGGGCGAGAAACAGAGGGGCTGAAACAGAGGGCTGAAACAGACGGTCTGAAACAGTGGGGCTGAAACAGAGGGCGAGAAACAGAGAGGCTGAAACACAGGGCGAGAAACAGAGGGGCTGAAACAGAGGGCGAGAAACAGAGGGGCTGAAACAGAGGGACTGAAACAGATGGGCTGAAACAGAGGGACTGAAACAGAGGGCGAGAAACAGAGTGGCTGAAACAGAGGGCGAGAAACAGAGAGGCTGAAACACAGGGCGAGAAACAGAGGGGCTGAAACAGAGGGCGAGAAACAGAGGGGCTGAAACAGAGGGACTGAAACAGATGGGCTGAAACAGAGGGGCTGAAACAGACGGGCTGAAACAGAGAGCCTGAAACAGAGTGGCTGAAACAGAGGGTCTGAAATAGAGGGTCTGAAACAGAGGGGCTGAATCAGAGGGGCTGAAACAGAGGGGCTGAATCAGAGGGGCTGAAACAGAGGTGCTGAAACAGAGGGCGAGAAACAGAGAGGCTGAAACAGAGGGATTGAAACAGAGGGGCTGAAACAGAGGGCGAGAAACAGAGGGGCTGAAACAGAGGGGCTGAAACAGAGGGGCTGAAACAGAGGGCGAGAAACAGAGGGGCTGAAACAGATGGCGAGAAACAGAGGGGCTGAAACAGAGGGCGAGAAACAGAGGGGCTGAATCAGAGGGGCTGAAACAGAGGGCGAGAAACAGAGGGGCTGAAACAGAGGGCGAGAAACAGAGGGGCTGAAACAGAGGTGCTGAAACAGAGGGTGAGAAACAGAGGGGCTGAAACAGAGGACGAGAAACAGAGGGGCTGAAACAGAGGGGCTGAAACAGAGGGGCTGATTCAGAGGGGCTGAAACAGAGGGGCTGAATCAGTGGGGCTGAAACAGAGGGCGAGAAACAGAGGGGCTGAAACAGAGGGCGAGAAACAGAGGAGCAGAAACAGAGGGCGAGAAACAGAGGGGCTGAAACAGAGGGGCTGAAACAGAGAGTGCGAAACAGAGGGGCTGAAACAGAGGGCGAGAAACAGAGGGGCTGAAACAGAGGGCGAGAAACAGAGGGGCTGAAACAGAGGGCAAGAAACAGAGGGGCTGAAACCGCGTGGCTGAAACAGAAGGGCTGAAACAGAGGGGCTGAAACAGAGGGCGAGAAACAGAGGAGCTGAAACAGAGGGGCTGAAACAGAGGGGCTGAAACAGAGGGGCTGAAACAGAGGGGCTGAAACAGACGGGCTGAAACAGAGAGCCTGAAACAGAGGGGCTGAAACAGAGGGGCTGAAATAGAGGGTCTGAAACAGAGGGACTGAATCAGAGGGGCTGAAACAGAGGGGCTGAATCAGAGGGGCTGAAACAGAGGGGCTGAAACAGAGGGCGAGAAACAGAGAGGCTGAAACAGAGGGCGAGAAACAGAGGGGCTGAAACAAAGGGCGAGAAACAGAGGGGCTGAAACAGAGGGCGAGAAACAGAGGGGCTGAAACAGAGGGCGAGAAACAGAGGGGCTGAAACAGAGGGCGAGAAACAGAGGGGCTGAAACAGAGGGCAAGAAACAGAGGGGCTGAAACCGCGTGGCTGAAACAGAAGGGCTGAAACAGAGGGCAAGAAACAGAGGGGCTGAATCAGAGGGGCTGAAACAGAGGGCGAGAAACAGATGGGCTGAAACAGAGGGCGAGAAACAGAGGGGCTGAAACAGAGGTGCTGAAACAGAGGGTGAGAAACAGAGGGGCTGAAACAGAGGACAAGAAACAGAGGGGCTGAAACAGAGGGGCTGAAACAGAGGGGCTGATTCAGAGGGGCTGAAACAGAGGGGCTGAATCAGTGGGGCTGAAACAGAGGGCGAGAAACAGAGGGGCTGAAACAGAGGGCGAGAAACAGAGGAGCAGAAACAGAGGGCGAGAAACAGAGGTGCTGAAACAGAGGGGCTGAAACAGAGAGTGCGAAACAGAGGGGCTGAAACAGAGGGCGAGAAACAGAGGGGCTGAAACAGAGGGCGAGAAACAGAGGGGCTGAAACAGAGGGCAAGAAACAGAGGGGCTGAAACCGCGTGGCTGAAACAGAAGGGCTGAAACAGAGGGGCTGAAACAGAGGGCGAGAAACAGAGGAGCTGAAACAGAGGGGCTGAAACAGAGGGGCTGAAACAGAGGGGCTGAAACAGAGGGGCTGAAACAGACGGGCTGAAACAGAGAGCCTGAAACAGAGTGGCTGAAACAGAGGGGCTGAAATAGAGGGTCTGAAACAGAGGGACTGAATCAGAGGGGCTGAAACAGAGGGGCTGAATCAGAGGGGCTGAAACAGAGGGGCTGAAACAGAGGGCGAGAAACAGAGAGGCTGAAACAGAGGGCGAGAAACAGAGGGGCTGAAACAAAGGGCGAGAAACAGAGGGGCTGAAACAGAGGGCGAGAAACAGAGGGGCTGAAACAGAGGGCGAGAAACAGAGGGGCTGAAACAGAGGGCGAGAAACAGAGGGGCTGAAACAGAGGGCAAGAAACAGAGGGGCTGAAACCGCGTGGCTGAAACAGAAGGGCTGAAACAGAGGGGCTGAAACAGAGGGCGAGAAACAGAGGGGCTGAAACAGAGGGGCTGAAACAGAGGGGCTGAAACAGAGGGCGAGAAACAGAGGGGCTGAAACAAAGGGCGAGAAACAGAGGGGCTGAAACAGAGGGGCAGAAACAGAGGGGCTGAAACAGAGGGGCTGAATCGGAGGGGCTGAAACAGAGGGGCTGAAACAGAGGGGCTGAAACAGAGGGCAAGAAACAGAGGGGCTGAAACAGAGGGGCTGAAACAGAGGGGCAGAAACAGAGGGCGAGAAACAGAGGGGCTGAAACAGAGGGCGAGAAACAGAGGGCGAGAAACAGAGGGGCTGAATCAGAGGGGCTGAATCAGAGGAGCTGAAACAGAGGGGCTGAAACAGAGGGTGAGAAACGAAGGGACTGAATCAGAGGGGCTGAAACAGAGGGGCTGAAACAGACGGGCTGAAACAGAGAGCCTGAAACAGAGGGGCTGAAACAGAGGGGCTGAAATAGAGGGGCTGAAACAGAGGGGCTGAATCAGAGGGGCTGAAACAGAGGGGCTGAATCAGAGGGGCTGAAACAGAGGGCGAGAAACAGAGGGGCTGAAACAGAGGGGCTGAATCAGAGGGGCTGAAACAGAGGGGCTGAAACAGAGGGCGAGAAACAGAGAGGCTGAAACAGAGGGCGAGAAACAGAGGGGCTGAAACAGAGGGCAAGAAACAGAGGGGCTGAAACAGAGGGCGAGAAACAGAGGGGCTGAAACAGAGGGGCTGAAACAGAGGGGCTGAAACAGAGGGGCTGAAACAGAGGGCGAGAAACAGACGGGCTGAAACAGAGGGCGAGAAACAGAGGGGCTGAAACAGAGGGCGAGAAACAGAGGGCGAGAAACAGAGGGACTGAAACAGAGGGGCTGAAACAGAGGGGCTGAATCAGAGGGGCTGAAACAGATGCCGAGAAACAGAGGGGCTGAAACAGAGGGCGAGAAACAGAGGGGTTGAAACAGAGGGGCTGAAACAGAGGGTGAGAAACAGAGGGGCTGAAACAGAGGGCGAGAAACAGAGGGGCTGAAACAGAGGGGCTGAAACAGAGGGCGAGAAACAGTGGGGCTGAAACAGAGGGGCTGAAACAGAGGGCGAGAAATAAAGGGGCTGAAACAGAGGGCGAGAAACAGAGGGGCTGAAACAGAGGTGCTGAAACAGAGGGTGAGAAACAGAGGGGCTGAAACAGAGGACGAGAAACAGAGGGGCTGAAACAGAGGGGCTGAAACAGAGGGGCTGATTCAGAGGGGCTGAAACAGAGGGGCTGAATCAGTGGGGCTGAAACAGAGGGCGAGAAACAGAGGGGCTGAAACAGAGGGCGAGAAACAGAGGAGCAGAAACAGAGGGCGAGAAACAGAGGGTCTGAAACAGAGGGGCTGAAACAGAGAGTGCGAAACAGAGGGGCTGAAACAGAGGGCGAGAAACAGAGGGGCTGAAACAGAGGGCGAGAAACAGAGGGGCTGAAACAGAGGGCAAGAAACAGAGGGGCTGAAACCGCGTGGCTGAAACAGAAGGGCTGAAACAGAGGGGCTGAAACAGAGGGCGAGAAACAGAGGGGCTGAAACAGAGGGGCTGAAATAGAGGGGCTGAAACAGAGGGCGAGAAACAGAGGGGCTGAAACAAAGGGCGAGAAACAGAGGGGCTGAAACAGAGGGGCAGAAACAGAGGGGCTGAAACAGAGGGGCTGAATCGGAGGGGCTGAAACAGAGGGGCTGAAACAGAGGGGCTGAAACAGAGGGCAAGAAACAGAGGGGCTGGAACAGAGGGGCTGAAACAGAGGGGCAGAAACAGAGGGCGAGAAACAGAGGGGCTGAAACAGAGGGCGAGAAACAGAGGGCGAGAAACAGAGGGGCTGAATCAGAGGGGCTGAATCAGAGGAGCTGAAACAGAGGGGCTGAAACAGAGGGCGAGAAACGAAGGGACTGAATCAGAGGGGCTGAAACAGAGGGGCTGAAACAGACGGGCTGAAACAGAGAGCCTGAAACAGAGGGGCTGAAACAGAGGGGCTGAAATAGAGGGGCTGAAACAGAGGGGCTGAATCAGAGGGGCTGAAACAGAGGGGCTGAATCAGAGGGGCTGAAACAGAGGGCGAGAAACAGAGGGGCTGAAACAGAGGGGCTGAATCAGAGGGGCTGAAACAGAGGGGCTGAAACAGAGGGCGAGAAACAGAGAGGCTGAAACAGAGGGCGAGAAACAGAGGGGCTGAAACAGAGGGCAAGAAACAGAGGGGCTGAAACAGAGCGCGAGAAACAGAGGGGCTGAAACAGAGGGGCTGAAACAGAGGGGCTGAAACAGAGGGTCTGAAACAGAGGGGCTGAAACAGAGGGGCTGAAACAGAGGGCGAGAAACAGAGGGGCTGAAACAGAGGGCGAGAAACAGAGGGGCTGAAACAGAGGGCGAGAAACAGACGGCGAGAAACAGCGGGACTGAAACAGAGGGGCTGAAACAGAGGGGCTGAATCAGAGGGGCTGAAACAGATGCCGAGAAACAGAGGGGCTGAAACAGAGGGTGAGAAACAGAGGGGCTGAAACAGAGGGCGAGAAACAGAGGTTCTGAAACAGAGGGGCTGAAACAGAGGGCGAGAAACAGTGGGGCTGAAACAGAGGGGCTGAAACAGAGGGCGAGAAATAAAGGGGCTGAAACAGAGGGCGAGAAACAGAGGGGATGAAACAGAGGGCGAGAATCAGAGGGGCTGAAACAGAGGACGAGAAACAGAGGGGCTGAAACAGAGGGGCTGAAACAGAGGGGCTGAAACAGAGGGCAAGAAATAGAGGGGCTGAAAAAGAGGGCGAGAAACAGAGGGGCTGAAACAGAGGGTGAGAAACAGAGGGGCTGAATCAGAGGGGCTGAAACAGATGCCGAGAAACAGAGGGGCTGAAACAGAGGGCGAGAAACAGAGGGGTTGAAACAGAGGGGCTGAAACAGAGGGAGAGAAACAGAGGGGCTGAAACAGAGGGCGAGAAACAGAGGGGCTGAAACAGAGGGGCTGAAACAGAGGGGCTGAATCAGAGTGGCTGATTCAGAGGGTCTGAAACAGAGGGGCTGAATCAGAGGGGCGGAAAAAGAGGGCGAGAAACAGAGGGGCAGAAACAGAGGGCAAGAAACAGAGGGACTGAAACAGAGGGGCTGAAACAGAGAGCGCGAAACAGAGGGGCTGAAACAGAGGGCGAGAAACAGAGGGGCTGAAACAGAGGGCGAGAAACAGAGGGGCTGAAACAGAGGGCGAGAAACAGAGGGGCTGAAACAGAGGGCAAGAAACAGAGGGGCTGAAACAGAGTGGCTGAAACAGAGGGCGAGAAACAGAGGGGCTGAATCAGACAGGCTGAATCAGATCGGCTGAAACAGAGGGGCAGAAACTGAGGGCGAGAAACAGAGTGGCTGAAACAGAGGGCGAGAAACAGAGGGCGAGAAACAGAGGGCCTGAAAAAGTGGGGCTGAAACAAAGGGGCTGAAACAAAGCACCTGATACAGAGGGCGAGAAACAGAGGGGCTGAAACAGAGGGCGAGAAACAGAGGGGCTGAAACAGAGGGGCTGAAACAGACGGTCTGAAACAGTGGGGCTGAAACAGAGGGCGAGAAACAGAGAGGCTGAAACACAGGGCGAGAAACAGAGGGGCTGAAACAGAGGGCGAGAAACAGAGGGGCTGAAACAGAGGGACTGAAACAGATGGGCTGAAACAGAGGGACTGAAACAGAGGGCGAGAAACAGAGTGGCTGAAACAGAGGGCGAGAAACAGAGTGGCTGAAACAGAGGGCGAGAAACAGAGGGGCTGAAACAGAGGGGCTGAAACAGAGGGGCGGAAACAGAGGGGCTGAAACAGAGAGCGAGAAACAGAGGGGCTGAAACAGAGGGCCAGAAACAGAGTGGCTGAAACAGAGGGCGAGAAACAGAGGGGCTGAAACAGAGGGCAAGAAACAGAGGGGCTGAAACAGAGGGCGAAAAACAGAGGGGCTGAAACAGAGGGGCTGAAACAGAGGGGCGGAAACAGAGGGGCTGAAACAGAGAGCGAGAAACAGAGGGGCTGAAACAGAGGGGCGGAAACAGAGGGGCTGAAACAGAGGGCGAGAAACATAGTGGCTGAAACAAAGGGGCTGAAACAGTGGGGCTAAAATAGAGGGGCTGAAACAGAGGGCGAGAAATAGAGGGGCTGAAACAGAGGGCGAGAAACAGAGGGGCTGAAACAGAGGGGCTGAAACAGAGGGGCAGAAACAGAGGGCGAGAAACAGAGGGGCTGAAACAGAGGGCGAGAAACAGAGGGGCTGAAACAGAGGGCGAGAAACAGAGGGGCTGAAACAGAGGGGCTGAAACAGAGGGGCTGAAACAGAGGGCGAGAAACAGAGGGGCTGAAACAGAGGGCGAGAAACAGAGGGGCTGAATCAGTGGGGCTGAAACAGAGGGCGAGAAACAGAGAGGCTGAAACAGAGGGCGAGAAACAGAGGGGCTGAAACAGAGGGGCTGAAACAGAGGGCGAGAAACAGAGAGGCTGAAACAGAGGGCGAGAAACAGAGTGGCTGAAACAGAGGGCAAGAAACAGAGGGGCTGAAACAGAGGGCGAGAAACAGAGGGGCTGAAACAGAGGGGCTGAAACAGAGGGGCTGAAACAGAGAGCGAGAAACAGAGGGGCTGAAACAGAGGGCCAGAAACAGAGGGCGAGAAACAGAGGGACTGAAACAGTGGGGCTGAAACAGAGGGGCTGATACAGAGGGCGAGAAACAGAGCGGCTGAAACAGAGGGCGAGAAACAGAGGGGCTGAAACAAAGGTGCTGAAACAGTGGGGCTAAAACAGAGGGGCTGAAACAGAGGGCGAGAAATAGAGGGGCTGAAACAGAGGGCGAGAAACAGAGGGGCTGAAACAGAAGGCGAGAAACAGAGGGGCTGAAACAGAGGGGCTGAAACAGAGGGCGAGAAACAGAGGGGCTGAAACGGGGGCGAGAAACAGAGGGGCTGAAACAGAGGGCGAGAAACAGAGGGGCTGAATCAGAGGGGCTGAAACAGAGGGAGAGAAACAGAGGGGCTGAAACAGAGAGGGAGAAACAGAGGGGCTGAAACAGAGGCTCTGAAACAGAGGGTGAGAAACAGAGGGGCTGAAACAGAGGGCGAGAAACAGAGGGGCTGAAACAGAGGGGCTGAAACAGAGGGGCTGAATCAGAGGGGCTGATTCAGAGGGGCTGAAACAGAGGGGCTTAATCAGTGGGGCTGAAACAGAGGGCGAGAAACAGAGGGGCAGAAACAGAGGGCGAGAAACAGAGGAGCTGAAACAGAGGGGCGGAAACAGAGAGCGCGAAACAGAGGGGCTGAAACATATGGCGAGAAACAGAGGGACTGAAACAGAGGTCGAGAAACAGAGGGGCTGAAACAGAGGGCAAGAAACAGAGGGGCTGAAACAGAGTGGCTGAAACAGAAGGGCTGAAACAGAGGGGCTGAAACAGAGGGCGAGAAACAGAGGGGCTGAATCAGTGGGGCTGAATCAGAAGGGCTGAAACAGAGGGGCTGAATCAGAGGGGCTGAAACAGAAGGCGAGAAACAGAGGGGCTGAAACAGAGGGCGAGAAACTGAGGGGCAGAAACAGAGTGCGAGAAACAGAGGGGCTGAAACAGAGGGGCTGAAACAGAGGGCGAGAAACAGAGGGGCTGAAACAGAGGGCGAGAAACAGAGGGGCTGAAACAGAAGGCGAGAAACAGAGGGGCTGAAACAGACGGCGAGAAACAGAGCGGCTGAAACAGAGGGGCTGAAACAGAGGGGCTGAATCAGAGGGGCTGAAACACAGGGGCTGAAACAGAGGGCGAGAAACAGAGGGGCTGAAACAGAGGGCAAGAAACAGAGGGGCTGAAACAGAGGGCGAGAAACAGAGGGGCTGAAACAGTGGGGCTGAAACAGAGGGGCGGAAACAGAGGGGCTGAAACAGAGAGCGAGAAACAGAGGGGCTGAAACAGAGGGCGAGAAACATAGTGGCTGAAACAAAGGGGCTGAAACAGTGGGGCTAAAATAGAGGGGCTGAAACAGAGGGCGAGAAATAGAGGGGCTGAAACAGAGGGCGAGAAACCGAGGGGCTGAAACAGAGGGCGAGAAACAGAGGGGCTGAAACAGAGGGCGAGAAACAGAGGGGCTGAAACAGAGGGGCTGAAACAGAGGGGCTGAAACAGAGGGCGAGAAACAGAGGGGCTGAAACAGAGGGCGAGAAACAGAGGGGCTGAAACAGAGGGCGAGAAACAGAGGGGCTGAAACAGAGGGGCTGAAACAGAGGGGCTGAAACAGAGGGCGAGAAACAGAGGGGCTGAAACAGAGGGCGAGAAACAGAGGGTCTGAAACAGAGGGGCTGAAACAGAGGGGCTGAAACAGAGGGCGAGAAACAGAGAGGCTGAAACAGAGGGCGGGAAACAGATTGGCTGAAACAGAGGGCAAGAAACAGAGGGGCTGAAACAGAGGGCGAGAAACAGAGGGGCTGAAACAGAGGGGCTGAAACAGAGGGGCTGAAACAGAGAGCGAGAAACAGAGGGGCTGAAACAGAGGGCCAGAAACAGAGGGCGAGAAACAGAGGGACTGAAACAGTGGGGCTGAAACAGAGGGGCTGATACAGAGGGCGAGAAACAGAGCGGCTGAAACAGAGGGCGAGAAACAGAGGGGCTGAAACAAAGGTGCTGAAACAGTGGGGCTAAAACAGAGGGGCTGAAACAGAGGGCGAGAAATAGAGGGGCTGAAACAGAGGGCGAGAAACAGAGGGGCTGAAACAGAGGGCGAGAAACAGAAGGGCTGAAACAGAAGGCGAGAAACAGAGGGGCTGAAACAGAGGGGCTGAAACAGAGGGCGAGAAACAGAGGGGCTGAAATGGGGGCGAGAAACAGAGGGGCTGAAACAGAGGGCGAGAAACAGAGGGGCTGAATCAGAGGGGCTGAAACAGAGGGAGAGAAACAGAGGGGCTGAAACAGAGAGCGAGAAACAGAGGGGCTGAAACAGAGGCTCTGAAACAGAGGGTGAGAAACAGAGGGGCTGAAACAGAGGGCGAGAAACAGAGGGGCTGAAACAGAGGGGCTGAAACAGAGGGGCTGAATCAGAGGGGCGGATTCAGAGGGGCTGAAACAGAGGGGCTTAATCAGTGGGGCTGAAACAGAGGGCGAGAAACAGAGGGGCAGAAACAGAGGGTGAGAAACAGAGGAGCTGAAACAGAGGGGCAGAAACAGAGAGCGCGAAACAGAGGGGCTGAAACATATGGCGAGAAACAGAGGGACTGAAACAGAGGTCGAGAAACAGAGGGGCTGAAACAGAGGGCAAGAAACAGAGGGGCTGAAACAGAGTGGCTGAAACAGAAGGGCTGAAACAGAGGGGCTGAAACAGAGGGCGAGAAACAGAGGGGCTGAATCAGAGGGGCTGAATCAGAAGGGCTGAAACAGAGGGGCTGAATCAGAGGGGCTGAAACAGAAGGCGAGAAACAGAGGGGCTGAAACAGAGGGCGAGAATCTGAGGGGCAGAAACAGAGTGCGAGAAACAGAGGGGCTGAAACAGAGGGGATGAAACAGAGGGCGAGAAACAGAGGGGCTGAAACAGAGGGCGAGAAACAGAGGGGCAGAAACTGAGGGCGAGAAACAGAGGGGCTGAAACAGAGGGGCTGAAACAGAGGGGCTGAATCAGAGGGGCTGAAGCAGAGGGGCTGAAACAGAGGGCGAAAAACATAGGGGCTGAAACAGAGGGCGAGAAACAGAGCGGCTGAAACAGAGGGGCAGAAACAGAGGGGCTGAAACAGAGGGGCTGAAACAGAGGGCGAGAAACAGAGGGGCTGAATCAGAGGGGCTGAATCAGTGGGACTGAAACAGAGGGGCTGAAACAGAGGGCGAGAAACAAAGGGGCTGAAACAGCGGGCGAGAAACAGAGGGCGAGAAACAGAGGGGCTGAAACAGAGGGGCTGAAACAGACGGGCTGAAACAGAGAGCCTGAAACAGAGGGCGAGAAACAGAGGGGCTGAAACAGAGGGCGAAAAACAGAGGGGCTGAAACAGAGGGCGAGAAACAGAGGGTGAGAAACAGAGGGCGAGAATCAGAGTGGATGAAACAGAGGGGCTGAAACAAAGGGGCTGAAATAGAGGGGCTGAAACAGAGGGGCTGAATCAGAGGGGCTGAAACAGAGGGCGAGAAACAGAGGGGCTGAAACAGAGGGCGAGAAACAGAGGAGCTGAAACAGAGGGGCTGAAATAGAGGGGCTGAAACAGAGGGGCTGAATCCGAGGGCAAGAAACAGAGAGGCTGAAACAGAGGGCGAGAACCAGAGGGGCTGAAACAGAGGGCAAGAAACAGAGGGGCTGAAACAGAGGGCGAGAAACAGAGGGGCTGAAACAGAGGGGCTGAAACAGAGGGGCTGAAACAGAGGGCAAGAAACAGAGGGGATGAAACAGAGGGGCTGAAACAGAGGGCGAGAAACAGAGGGGCTGAAACAGAGGGCGAGAAACAGAGGGGCTGAATCAGAGGGGCTGAAACAGAGGGCGAGAAACAGAGGGCGAGAAACAGAGGGGCTGAAACAGAGGGCGAGAAACAGAGGGGCTGAAACAGAGGGCGAGAAACAGAGGGCGAGAAACAGAGGGACTGAAACAGAGGGTCTGAAACAGAGGGGCTGAAACAGAGGGCGAGAAACAGAGGGGCTGAAACGGAGGGCGAGAAACAGAGGGGCTGAAACAGAGGGCGAGAAACAGAGGGGCTGAAACAGAGGGGCTGAAACAGTGGGGCTGAAACAGAGGGGCTGAAACAGAGGGTGAGAAATAAAGGGGCTGAAACAGAGGGCGAGAAACAGAGGGGCTGAAACAGAGGGCGAGAAACAGAGGGGCTGAAACAGAGGGCGAGAAACAGAGGGGCTAAAACAGAGGGGCTGAAACAGAGGGGCTGAAACAGAGGGCAAGAAATAGAGGGGCTGAAAAAGAGGGCAAGAAACAGAGGGGCTGAAACAGAGGGTGAGAAACAGAGGGGCTGAATCAGAGGGGCTGAAACAAATGCCGAGAAACAGAGGGGCTGAAACAGAGGGCGAGAAACAGAGGGGCTGAAACAGAGGGGCTAAAACAGAGGGACTGATTCAGAGGGCCTGAAACAGAGGGCGAGAAACAGAGGTGCTGAAACAGAGGGGCAGAAACAGAGGGGCTGAATCAGAGTGGCTGATTCAGAGGGTCTGAAACAGAGGGGCTGAATCAGAGGGGCGGAAACAGAGGGCGAGAAACAGAGGGGCAGATACAGAGGGCAAGAAACAGAGGGGCTGAAACAGAGGGCGAGAAACAGACGGGCAGAAACAGAGAGCGAGAAACAGAGGGACTGAAACAGAGCGGCTGAAACAGAGAGTGCGAAACAGAGGGACTGAAACAGAGGGCGAGAAACAGAGGGGCTGAATCAGAGGGCGAGAAACAGAGGGGCTGAAACAGAGGGCGAGAAACAGAGGGGCTGAAACAGAGTGCGAGAAACAGACGGGCAGCAACAGAGGGCGAGGAATAGAGGGACTGAAACAAAGGGGCTGAAACAGAGAGCGCGAAACAGAGGGACTGAAACAGAGGGCGAGAAACAGAGGGGCTGAAACAGCGGGCAAGAAACAGAGGGGCTGAAACAGAGGGCGAGAAACAGAGGGGTGAAACAGAGGGCAAGAAACAGAGGGGCTGAAACAGAGTGTCTGAAACAGAGGGCGAGAAACATAGGGGCTGAATCAGACAGGCTGAATCAGATGGGCTGAAACAGAGGGGCTGAAACAGAGGGCGAGAAACAGAGTGGCTGAAACAGAGGGCGAGAAACAGAGGGCGAGAAACAGAGGGGCTGAAAAAGTGGGGCTGAAACAAAGTGGCTGAAACAAAGCGCCTGATACAGAGGGCGAGAAACAGAGGGGCTGAAACAGAGGGCGAGAAACAGAGGGGCTGAAACAGAGGGGCTGAAACAGAGGGCGAGAAACAGAGGGGCTGAAACAGAGGGCAAGAAACAGAGGGGCTGAAACGGAGTGGCTGAAACAGAAGGGCTGAAACAGAGGGGCTGAAACAGAGTGCGAGAAACAGAGGGGCTGAATCAGAGGGGCTGAATCAGAGGGGCTGAAACAGAGGGGCTGAATCAGAGGGGCTGAAACAGAAGGCGAGAAACAGAGGGGCTGAAACAGAGGGCGAGAAACAGAGGGGCAGAAACAGAGGGCGAGAAACAGAGGGGCAGAAACAGAGGGCGAGAAACAGAGGGGCTGAAACAGAGGGGCTGAAACAGAGGGGCTGAAACAGAAGGAAAGAAACAGAGGGGCTGAAACAGAGGGGCAGAAACAGAGGGGCTGAAACAGAGGGGCTGAATCGGAGGGGCTGAAACAGAGGGGCTGAAACAGAGGGGCTGAAACAGAGGGCAAGAAACAGAGGGGATGAAACAGAGGGGCTGAAACAGAGGGCGAGAAACAGAGGGGCTGAAAAAGTGGGGCTGAAACAAAGTGGCTGAAACAAAGCGCCTGATACAGAGGGCGAGAAACAGAGGGGCTGAAACAGAGGGCGAGAAACAGAGGGGCTGAAACAGAGGGGCTGAAACAGAGGGCGAGAAACAGAGGGGCTGAAACAGAGGGCAAGAAACAGAGGGGCTGAAACGGAGTGGCTGAAACAGAAGGGCTGAAACAGAGGGGCTGAAACAAATTCCAAAAACAGAGGGGCTGAATCAGAGGGGCTGAATCAGAGGGGCTGAAACAGAGGGGCTGAATCAGAGGGGCTGAAACAGAAGGCGAGAAACAGAGGGGCTGAAACAGAGGGCGAGAAACAGAGGGGCAGAAACAGAGGGCGAGAAACAGAGGGGCTGAAACAGAGGAGCTGAAACAGAGGGGCTGAAACAGAGGGCAAGAAACAGAGGGGCTGAAACAGAGGGGCAGAAACAGAGGGGCTGAAACAGAGGGGCTGAATCGGAGGGGCTGAAACAGAGGGGCTGAAACAGAGGGGCTGAAACAGAGGGCAAGAAACAGAGGGGATGAAACAGAGGGGCTGAAACAGAGGGCGAGAAACAGAGGGGCTGAAACAGAGGGCGAGAAACAGAGGGGCTGAATCAGAGGGGCTGAAACAGAGGGCGAGAAACAGAGGGCGAGAAACAGAGGGGCTGAAACAGAGGGCGAGAAACAGAGGGGCTGAAACAGAGGGCGAGAAACAGAGGGCGAGAAACAGAGGGACTGAAACAGAGGGTCTGAAACAGAGGGGCTGAAACAGAGGGCGAGAAACAGAGGGGCTGAAACGGAGGGCGAGAAACAGAGGGGCTGAAACAGAGGGCGAGAAACAGAGGGGCTGAAACAGAGGGGCTGAAACAGTGGGGCTGAAACAGAGGGGCTGAAACAGAGGGTGAGAAATAAAGGGGCTGAAACAGAGGGCGAGAAACAGAGGGGCTGAAACAGAGGGCGAGAAACAGAGGGGCTGAAACAGAGGGCGAGAAACAGAGGGGCTAAAACAGAGGGGCTGAAACAGAGGGGCTGAAACAGAGGGCAAGAAATAGAGGGGCTGAAAAAGAGGGCAAGAAACAGAGGGGCTGAAACAGAGGGTGAGAAACAGAGGGGCTGAATCAGAGGGCGAGAAACAGAGGGGCTGAAACAGAGGGCAAGAAACAGAGGGGCTGAAACCGCGTGGCTGAAACAGAAGGGCTGAAACAGAGGGGCTGAAACAGAGGGCGAGAAACAGAGGGGCTGAAACAGAGGGGCTGAAACAGAGGGGCTGAAACAGAGGGCGAGAAACAGAGGGGCTGAAACAAAGGGCGAGAAACAGAGGGGCTGAAACAGAGGGGCAGAAACAGAGGGGCTGAAACAGAGGGGCTGAATCGGAGGGGCTGAAACAGAGGGGCTGAAACAGAGGGCGAGAAACAGAGGGGCTGAAACAGAGGGGCTGAAACAGAGGGCGAGAAACAGAGGGGCTGAAACAGAGGGCGAGAAACAGAGGGGCTGAAACAGAGGGGCTGAAACAGAGGGCGAGAAACAGTGGGGCTGAAACAGAGGGGCTGAAACAGAGGGCGAGAAATAAAGGGGCTGAAACAGAGGGCGAGAAACAGAGGGGCTGAAACAGAGGGCGAGAAACAGAGGGGCTGAAACAGAGGTGCTGAAACAGAGGGTGAGAAACAGAGGGGCTGAAACAGAGGACGAGAAACAGAGGGGCTGAAACAGAGTGGCTGAAACAGAGGGGCTGATTCAGAGGGGCTGAAACAGATGGGCTGAATCAGTGGGGCTGAAACAGAGGGCGAGAAACAGAGGGGCTGAAACAGAGGGCGAGAAACAGAGGAGCAGAAACAGAGGGCGAGAAACAGAGGGTCTGAAACAGAGGGGCTGAAACAGAGAGTGCGAAACAGAGGGGCTGAAACAGAGGGCGAGAAACAGAGGGGCTGAAACAGAGGGCGAGAAACAAAGGGGCTGAAACAGAGGGCAAGAAACAGAGGGGCTGAAACCGCGTGGCTGAAACAGAAGGGCTGAAACAGAGGGGCTGAAACAGAGGGCGAGAAACAGAGGGGCTGAAACAGAGGGGCTGAAATAGAGGGGCTGAAACAGAGGGCGAGAAACAGAGGGGCTGAAACAAAGGGCGAGAAACAGAGGGGCTGAAACAGAGGGGCAGAAACAGAGGGGCTGAAACAGAGGGGCTGAATCGGAGGGGCTGAAACAGAGGGGCTGAAACAGAGGGGCTGAAACAGAGGGCAAGAAACAGAGGGGCTGAAACAGAGGGGCTGAAACAGAGGGGCAGAAACAGAGGGCGAGAAACAGAGGGGCTGAAACAGAGGGCGAGAAACAGAGGGCGAGAAACAGAGGGGCTGAATCAGAGGGGCTGAATCAGAGGAGCTGAAACAGAGGGGCTGAAACAGAGGGCGAGAAACGAAGGGACTGAATCAGAGGGGCTGAAACAGAGGGCTGAAACAGACGGGCTGAAACAGAGAGCCTGAAACAGAGGGGCTGAAACAGAGGGGCTGAAATAGAGGGGCTGAAACAGAGGGGCTGAATCAGAGGGGCTGAAACAGAGGGGCTGAATCAGAGGGGCTGAAACAGAGGGCGAGAAACAGAGGGGCTGAAACAGAGGGCTGAATCAGAGGGGCTGAAACAGAGGGGCTGAAACAGAGGGCGAGAAACAGAGAGGCTGAAACAGAGGGCGAGAAACAGAGGGGCTGAAACAGAGGGCAAGAAACAGAGGGGCTGAAACAGAGCGCGAGAAACAGAGGGGCTGAAACAGAGGGGCTGAAACAGAGGGGCTGAAACAGAGGGGCTGAAACAGAGGGCGAGAAACAGAGGGGCTGAAACAGAGGGCGAGAAACAGAGGGGCTGAAACAGAGGGCGAGAAACAGAGGGCGAGAAACAGAGGGACTGAAACAGAGGGGCTGAAACAGAGGGGCTGAATCAGAGGGGCTGAAACAGATGCCGAGAAACAGAGGGGCTGAAACAGAGGGCGAGAAACAGAGGGGTTGAAACAGAGGGGCTGAAACAGAGGGTGAGAAACAGAGGGGCTGAAACAGAGGGCGAGAAACAGAGGTTCTGAAACAGAGGGGCTGAAACAGAGGGCGAGAAACAGTGGGGCTGAAACAGAGGGGCTGAAACAGAGGGCGAGAAATAAAGGGGCTGAAACGGAGGGCGAGAAACAGAGGGGATGAAACAGAGGGCGAGAATCAGAGGGGCTGAAACAGAGGGCGAGAAACAGAGGGGCTGAAACAGAGGGGCTGAAACAGAGGGGCTGAAACAGAGGGCAAGAAATAGAGGGGCTGAAAAGAGGGCGAGAAACAGAGGGCTGAAACAGAGGGTGAGAAACAGAGGGGCTGAATCAGAGGGGCTGAAACAGATGCCGAGAAACAGAGGGCTGAAACAGAGGGCGAGAAACAGAGGGGTTGAAACAGAGGGGCTGAAACAGAGGGAGAGAAACAGAGGGGCTGAAACAGAGGGCGAGAAACAGAGGGGCTGAAACAGAGGGGCTGAAACAGAGGGGCTGAATCAGAGTGGCTGATTCAGAGGGTCTGAAACAGAGGGGCTGAATCAGAGGGGCGGAAAAAGAGGGCGAGAAAACAGAGGGGCAGAAACAGAGGGCAAGAAACAGAGGGACTGAAACAGAGGGGCTGAAACAGAGAGCGCGAAACAGAGGGGCTGAAACAGAGGGCGAGAAACAGAGGGGCTGAAACAGAGGGCGAGAAACAGAGGGGCTGAAACAGAGGGCGAGAAACAGAGGGGCTGAAACAGAGGGCAAGAAACAGAGGGGCTGAAACAGAGTGGCTGAAACAGAGGGCGAGAAACAGAGGGGCTGAATCAGACAGGCTGAATCAGATCGGCTGAAACAGAGGGGCAGAAACTGAGGGCGAGAAACAGAGTGGCTGAAACAGAGGGCGAGAAACAGAGGGCGAGAAACAGAGGGGCTGAAAAAGCGGGGCTGAAACAAAGGGGCTGAAACAAAGCGCCTGATACAGAGGGCGAGAAACAGAGGGGCTGAAACAGAGGGCGAGAAACAGAGGGGCTGAAACAGAGGGGCTGAAACAGACGGTCTGAAACAGTGGGGCTGAAACAGAGGGCGAGAAACAGAGAGGCTGAAACACAGGGCGAGAAACAGAGGGGCTGAAACAGAGGGCGAGAAACAGAGGGGCTGAAACAGAGGGACTGAAACAGATGGGCTGAAACAGAGGGACTGAAACAGAGGGCGAGAAACAGAGTGGCTGAAACAGAGGGCGAGAAACAGAGAGGCTGAAACACAGGGCGAGAAACAGAGGGGCTGAACAGAGGGCGAGAAACAGAGGGGCTGAAACAGAGGGACTGAAACAGATGGGCTGAAACAGAGGGGCTGAAACAGACGGGCTGAAACAGAGAGCCTGAAACAGAGTGGCTGAAACAGAGGGTCTGAAATAGAGGGTCTGAAACAGAGGGCTGAATCAGAGGGGCTGAAACAGAGGGGCTGAATCAGAGGGGCTGAAACAGAGGTGCTGAAACAGAGGGCGAGAAACAGAGAGGCTGAAACAGAGGGATTGAAACAGAGGGGCTGAAACAGAGGGCGAGAAACAGAGGGGCTGAAACAGAGGGGCTGAAACAGAGGGGCTGAAACAGAGGGCGAGAAACAGAGGGGCTGAAACAGATGGCGAGAAACAGAGGGGCTGAAACAGAGGGCGAGAAACAGAGGGGCTGAATCAGAGGGGCTGAAACAGAGGGCGAGAAACAGAGGGGCTGAAACAGAGGGGCTGAAACAGAGGGGCTGATTCAGAGGGGCTGAAACAGAGGGCTGAATCAGTGGGGCTGAAACAGAGGGCGAGAAACAGAGGGGCTGAAACAGAGGGCGAGAAACAGAGGAGCAGAAACAGAGGGCGAGAAACAGAGGGTCTGAAACAGAGGGGCTGAAACAGAGAGTGCGAAACAGAGGGGCTGAAACAGAGGGCGAGAAACAGAGGGGCTGAAACAGAGGGCGAGAAACAGAGGGGCTGAAAACAGAGGGCAAGAAACAGAGGGGCTGAAACCGCGTGGCTGAAACAGAAGGGCTGAAACAGAGGGCTGAAACAGAGTGCGAGAAACAGAGGGGCTGAAACAGAGGGGCTGAAATAGAGGGGCTGACACAGAGGGCGAGAAACAGAGGGGCTGAAACAAAGGGCGAGAAACAGAGGGGCTGAAACAGAGGGGCAGAAACAGAGGGGCTGAAACAGAGGGGCTGAATCGGAGGGGCTGAAACAGAGGGGCTGAAACAGAGGGGCTGAAACAGAGGGCAAGAAACAGAGGGGCTGAAACAGAGGGGCTGAAACAGAGGGGCAGAAACAGAGGGCGAGAAACAGAGGGGCTGAAACAGAGGGCGAGAAACAGAGGGCGAGAAACCAGAGGGGCTGAATCAGAGGGGCTGAATCAGAGGAGCTGAAACAGAGGGGCTGAAACAGAGGGCGAGAAACGAAGGGACTGAATCAGAGGGGCTGAAACAGAGGGGCTGAAACAGACGGGCTGAAACAGAGAGCCTGAAACAGAGGGGCTGAAACAGAGGGGCTGAAATAGAGGGGCTGAAACAGAGGGGCTGAATCAGAGGGGCTGAACAGAGGGGCTGAATCAGAGGGGCTGAAACAGAGGGCGAGAAACAGAGGGGCTGAAACAGAGGGGCTGAATCAGAGGGGCTGAAACAGAGGGGCTGAAACAGAGGGCGAGAAACAGAGAGGCTGAAACAGAGGGCGAGAAACAGAGGGGCTGAAACAGAGGGCAAGAAACAGAGGGTCTGAAACAGAGCGCGAGAAACAGAGGGGCTGAAACAGAGGGGCTGAAACAGAGGGGCTGAAACAGAGGGGCTGAAACAGAGGGCGAGAAACAGAGGGGCTGAAACAGAGGGCGAGAAACAGAGGGGCTGAAACAGAGGGCGAGAAACAGAGGGCGAGAAACAGAGGGACTGAAACAGAGGGGCTGAAACAGTGGGGCTGAATCAGAGGGGCTGAAACAGATGCCGAGAAACAGTGGGGCTGAAGCAGAGGGCGAGAAACAGAGGGGTTGAAACAGAGGGGCTGAAACAGAGGGTGAGAAACAGAGGGCTGAAACAGAGGGCGAGAAACAGAGGTTCTGAAACAGAGGGGCCTGAAACAGAGGCGAGAAACAGTGGGGCTGAAACAGAGGGGGGGCTGAAACAGAGGGCGAGAAATAAAGGGGCTGAAACAGAGGGCGAGAAACAGAGGGGATGAAACAGAGGGCGAGAATCAGAGGGGCTGAAACAGAGGACGAGAAACAGACGGGCTGAAACAGAGGGGCTGAAACAGAGGGGCTGAAACAGAGGGCAAGAAATAGAGGGGCTGAAAAAGAGGGCGAGAAACAGAGGGGCTGAAACAGAGGGTGAGAAACAGAGGGGCTGAATCAGAGGGGCTGAAACAGATGCCGAGAAACAGAGGGGCTGAAACAGAGGGCGAGAAACAGAGGGGTTGAAACAGAGGGCTGAAACAGAGGGAGAGAAACAGAGGGGCTGAAACAGAGGGCGAGAAACAGAGGGGCTGAAACAGAGGGGCTGAAACAGAGGGGCTGAATCAGAGTGGCTGATTCAGAGGGTCTGAAACAGAGGGGCTGAATCAGAGGGGCGGAAAAAGAGGGCGAGAAACAGAGGGGCAGAAAACAGAGGGCAAGAAACAGAGGACTGAAACAGAGGGGCTGAAACAGAGAGCGCGAAACAGAGGGGCTGAAACAGAGGGCGAGAAACAGAGGGGCTGAAACAGAGGGCGAGAAACAGAGGGGCTGAAACAGAGGGCGAGAAACAGAGGGGCTGAAACAGAGGGCAAGAAACAGAGGGGCTGAAACAGAGTGGCTGAAACAGAGGCGAGAAACAGAGGGGCTGAATCAGACAGGCTGAATCAGATCGGCTGAAACAGAGGGGCAGAAACTGAGGGCGAGAAACAGAGTGGCTGAAACAGAGGGCGAGAAACAGAGGGCGAGAAACAGAGGGGCTGAAAAGTGGGGCTGAAACAAAGGGGCTGAAACAAAGCGCCTGATACAGAGGGCGAGAAACAGAGGGGCTGAAACAGAGGGCGAGAAACAG